>NC_056508.1:14867996-14869780 GCF_014905685.2 Nematolebias whitei
GGCAAAAGGGCCTTCTCCTACTCCGCTCCTGTTTCCTGGAATATCTTACAAAAAGATTTGAAGCTCTCGACCTTGACCTCTCTAAGTGGCTTTAAGAATCTGTTGGACTCCTGGCAAGGACCAATGCAGACATGTTCCTGTTTTTAGTTTTCTACATTCGCCTTAGAATCTAGCTGTTTGTTACTCTTTTTGCCTTATTTGTAAAAAAAAAAATCCGTATGCCTTTTTATAACTCTCTATTGTTGTCGCTGTTGTAGATGAACATATACTGAGATATATTCATAAATTAAACGGATTCATTCATTTTTCTGGACTGAATAATATCGTGCATTGAATAATTAAAAAATGTAACGTGAGGCGTTAATTTTCTTTGACCCATCAAATGAATGCGTCATTTATTAACAGAATCAAAGTTTAACATCAAACATTTACATTAATTTGGCAAAATTGAAAATAACAACAGCTTTATTAATCAGCTTTACACTCAGGAAAACCATCCGGCCATGGTTTTCCGTTGCTTCACAACAGACATTTCTGAAAATATCTGGAATGATTTCTAGAAAGATATAAGAGTTTAAAGATGGAAATGAAGTTTAAATGGAGAGGAAAAGATGGATGAGGGAAATGTGTCAGTATCAGGACGGCACTCTCCGTTAAGATCCCAGCTTCCTCCTCGGTACACTTAGGTTATGTAAATCGACTCTTTACCTGGAGGAGATGTCTCCACTGGTACGGAGTTCCATTTAACGCACCCTTTCAGCGTCTCCGTAGGAACAGCCGTGAATCATCCGAAGTAGTGACGCTACTCCGTCCGACACAAGTTCACCTCTCGGTGGACTCACAAGAGGAGTAAGTCCGTCAGAGTTCCACTCAGATGTGGAAGATTGCATAATTCCCACGAGACTCGGAAGAACTCCGGATCATGTCTGGAACTCCTGTTCTCTCCAGCACTTCTCTGTTCGGTACTGCTCTCCGAACTGAACTCGACTGCGCTCGACTGCACTAGCTCCAACACGACTGGTTTGAACTAGGAAGTGCCGACATTTAAAGAGTTCTATTTCCGGTTCATTTGGGAAGTCCCTGATTGGTCAATCGACCAGACGGGGGTGTGTTTTAGTGATGTAAGAGGTTATTAAAAGTCAGAAAAACAGAAAGAATGTTTTGGAACAGACTGGAAATGTTTTAGAGACAGACGAGAGAAATGTTTAGACGAGTTGGGGGAAAACAGGTGCCAGCTTCTCTATTTACGTCTGAGAGGATATAAAAACATGACAGTTCGTTCCAACAACTTGTCTTCGACCTTTGACCGACATCACAACTTGCTCATTTCAGACAGAAGATCAGAAAATGCATGAATTACTCCGTAACACATTCCAATTTGATTTCCACTTTGAATGAGGATTAAAAAATCACTAATACTGTTTCACAGTTGAATTAAAATGAGTAGTTCACTTCAACATTTAAAAATGGTTTGAACTAAACACACTTTGATCATCAAACATTTGTAAAATAGTAATGATAATAAAAAAGAGAGTGTTCTTTCAATTGATCAGTGCAGGACACTTAGAAAGTCTCTGGATGAACTTAATCTTGTGTTTCTGGACTCAAATCAATGAAATACAGTTCTTGTCCCAGGAAGGCCAGATTTGACCTGAGGCTTAGTTCACTACACTGTTGTCCACTGTTGTTATCATTCTTTGTTGAATCGTACGATCAGACTTCTCACCGTCCGATCAAACTTCTCACCGTCCGATCAGACTTCTCACCGTCCGATCAGACTTCTC
>NC_056508.1:14869790-14877468 GCF_014905685.2 Nematolebias whitei
CTCACCGTCCGATCAGACTTCTCACCGTCCGATCAGACTTCTCACCGCCCGATCAGACTTCTCACCGTCCGATCAAACTTCTCACCGTCCGATCAAACTTCTCACTGTCCGATCAGACTTCTCACCGTCCGATCAAACTTCTCAACATCCGATCAGACTTCTCACCATCAATGACCGCCGTCACCACAGAAGTGTAGTTTTCACTGTAGCAGCCCCCCAGGTCTTGAACAACACTCAGCACAGCCTCAACGGGTGATTTTTCAGGTTCTTTATTTTTTTCTTCCGTCAGGATCACCATGAACACTAATATACAAAAATTTAGATACAAAACATGCGCTCATAATACAAACATTTAGGTACAAGCAAAATGTACCTTGGTGCTTTCACCGGGGGAATGCAAAGCATAGATTTGTCTTTGTTTCCTTTACACAAACATTTGAGTCCTGTTGACTACTGGTGTAACGGTACATGTGGGTGTATTGAACTGTTTTGGTACAGCATGTTCAGTTCGGTCCACGTGCGTACAGTTTCGGTTATTTTTCACTCATATTTTATTAATGAGAGATTATGCGCCACAGAACTAAAGTTCTTAAGCATGTTTCAGCACGCCGCTATTATCTTGCAGCACGCGTAGCATTAGCAGCCTAGCAGGCAACGAACAAGCCATCTCGTTGCGGTCTCCTATTTGGGAACATTGTGGTTTTCTTGTTAAAAGACAAGTGAACAAATCCAAAGCTGTGTGGCGACGTTGTTTCACGGAGATTGGATCTGCCGCAGGCAACACTTTTAACTTGTTAACACACTTTTAAACAACCTTTATCAGGTAATTCAGATTGGTCCAAAGCAATAACACAAGCTGTAGGAGATTTTAAAGCTCTGGATCTACGTCCGTATTCTGTTGTTGATGTGTCGGCTTTAAGCATATGATTAAAGTTGTTGAGCCCCCCTCCCTACAACATCCATCACGTCAACACTTCAGCCAAAAAGTTGTAGCAGCACTTTATGAAAAAGCTAAAACTAATTGTCAACAAGCCCGACCCCAGATTTGAAGCCCTGCCACATAGATGATGAGCGAGAGAGGATATTCAACCACTTCATACAATGACCGTGCAAGAAGAGGTATTGTTATTGTTTTATTGTGATCTAATTAACTTTTTTTTATTATAATCTTATTAACTCAATTTTTTTTTTAATCTCTGTGTTGTTTACAGTCTGAGGATGATAGCAGCTGAGTCTTCTTCATCCACTAGATCACCTCCAGCTAAGAAGTCTGTAATGACTGAACTTGTTTACTTGGCATATTTTCAAAATAAACATTTTGTAAGTCTTTATTTTGGCCTTTTTTGTACCGAAAATTAACCGAACAAGCCCTTCTTGAAACTGAACTGAATTGAAATATCTTTTTAGCGTACTGTTACACCCCTACTGATGATAGTTGTTTTTCATCCATTAATTAGCACACTGATTGCTTTCAGCTTTTATAAGACTGGCCCTTATTGGCTATGGCATCCCATGAGGTACAAAAAAATGCATTGAAAACTACAAATATCATGAAATCAAAACAAAATTTTTATGAACAACCAATACAGTTAATCAAAACAAACATCTATCAGCAATCTACACAATTTGGAAATTAATTTTAAACAATAATAAAATTGGTGTTAGGGTAGGGAGGGGGGCCTGTGAGCTTCAGTGCCCAGGTGCCCCTGGGTTTACTAATCCGGCCCTGCTTGGAACCGTGTCAAGTCGAACTGTGCTGTACCATTACTAATGAAAAAGGAGCATGCGTGTGCTGGGTGAGTGGGGTCCTTCATGATGCAGGTGGCCCTCTTCCTGCATCTGGAGGTGTAGATGTCTGTGATGGTGTGGAGGCTGACTCCCAACAGTCTTCTGTGCAACCTTCACCACTCTCTGCAAAGCTTTTCTTTCTGCAGCTGTGCAGCCTCCATGCCACACGTTGATGCTGGAGCACAGGATGCTCTCCACTGCACACCTGTAAAAGGAGGTGAGGACTGAGCTTCCCAGTCCAACCACCTGAGGGAGTTGCTTTCTTGATCAAACTGGTAGTGTTGTTGCCCTAGGTGAGGTTATTATATACAGCGGCGTGCACAGACATTTTGGGGGGCAGGTGCTCAAGTGTGTGTGGGGGGGGGGGGGGGGGGGGGGGGGGCATCTTACCACACATCGAACTACTGGCACCTGTACTTGAGATATTTTTTACAGGCACAGCTTGTAAAAATCAATAGCCATGATGTCTGATGCAGATGTTTATGTTCAACGCTCTAGATGAGGTGGGTGGTGGCCGAGGGCGGGGACCCTGGCGGTCTGATCCTTGGCTACAGAAGCTGGCTATTGGGACGTGGAATGTCACCTCACTGGTGGGGAAGGAGCCTGAGCTGGTGTGTGAGGCTGAGAGGTTCCGGCTAGAAATAGTCGGACTCACCTCTACGCATGGCTCTGGCTCTGGAACCAGTTTCATCGAGAGGGGCTGGACACTCTTCCACTCTGGAGTTGCCCCTGGTGAGAGCCGCATAGCAGGAATGGGCATACTTATTGCCCCCCAACTTCGTGCCTATGTGTTGGGGTTCACCCTGGTGAATGAGAGGGTGGCCTCCCTCCGCCTACGTGTGGGGGGACAGGTTCTGACTGTCGTTTGTGCTTATGCACCAAACGGCAGTTCAGATTATCCACCCTTTCTGGAGTCCTTGGAGGGGATACTGAAAAGTGAACCTCCTGGGGACTCCCTTATTCTGCTGGGGGACTTCAATGCTCATGTGGGCAATGACAGTGAGACCTAGAGGGGTGTGGTTGGGAGGAACAGCCACCCTGATCTGAACCAGAGTGGTGTTCTGTTGTTGGACTTCTGTGCTCGTCATGGATTGTCAATAACGAACACCTTGTTCAAGCATAAGGGTGTCCATATGTGCTCTTGGCACCAGGACACCCTAGGCCGCAATTTGATGATCGACTTTGTCATCGTCTCATCTGATCTGCGGCCACATGTCTTGGACACTCGGGTGAAGAGAGGGGCGGAGCTGTCCACTGATCACTACATGGTGGCGAGTTGGCTCCGATGGTGGGGGAGGATGCCGGTCAGACCTGGCAGACCCAAACGTATTGTGAGGGTTTGTTGGGAACGTCTGGCAAAGTCTCCTGTGAGATGGAGTTTTTAACTCCCACCTCCGGGAGAACTTCGAACATGTTCCGAGGGAGGTGGGGAACATTGAGTCTGAGTGGACCATGTTTCGTGCCTCTATTGTTGAGGCAGCCGCAAGGTTGTCGGTGCCTGTCGCGGCGGCAACCCTCGAACCCGATGGTGGACACCGTCGGTGAGGGTTGCTGTCAGGCTGAAGAAGGAGTCCTATCGGGCCTTTTTGGCCTGTGGGATCCCGGAAGCAGCTGATGGGTACCGGTTGTTTAAGCGACATGCGGCTCGGGTTGTCACTGAGGCAAAAACTCGGACATGGGAGGAGTTCGGAGAGGCCATGGAGAATGACTTCCGCACGGCTTCGAGGCGATTCTGGTCCACCATCCGGCATCTCAGGGGGGGAAAGCTGTACGCCACCAACACTGTTTATAGTGGGGGTGGTGTGCTGCTGACCTCAACTCGTGATGTTGTGGGTCAGTGGGCGGAATAATTTGAAGACCTCCTCAATCCCACCGGTACATCTTCCACTGAAGAAGCGGAGCCTGGGGACTATGGGTCGGGCCCTCCAATCTCTGGTGTTGAGGTCACCGAGGTGGTTAAAAAGCTCCTCGGTGGAAGGGCCCCAGGGGTGGATGAGATTCGCCCAGACTTCCTTAAGGCTCTGGATGTTGTAGGGTTGTGTTGGCTTACACGACTCTGCAATATTGCGTGGACATAGGGGGAAGTTCCCCTGGATTGGCAGACCAGGGTGGTGGTACCCCTATTCAAAAAGGTGGACCGTAGAGTGTGTTCCAACTACAGGGGAATCACGCTCTTAAGCCTCCCTGGTAAGGTCTATTCGGGGGTTCTGGAGAGGAGGGTCCGTTGGATAGTCGAACCTCGGATTCAGGAGGAGCAGTGTGGTTTTCATCCTGGCCGTGGAACACTGGACCAGCTCTACACACTCAGCAGGGTCCTGGAGGGTGCGTGGGAGTTTGCCTAACCAGTCTACATGTGCTTTGTGGACTTGGAGAAGGCATTCGACCGCGTCCCTCGGGGGACCCTGTGGGGGGTACTCTGGGAGTATGGGGTACCGAGCCCTTTGATACGGGCTGTTAGGTCCCTGTATGACCGGTGTCAGAGCCTGGTCCGCATCGCCGGCAGTAAGTCGGGCTTGTTTCCAGTGAGAGTTGGACTCCGCCAAGGTTGCCCTTTGTCACCGATTCTGTTCATAACTTTTATGGACAGAATTTCTAGGCGCAGCCAAGGTGTTGAGGGGAACCGTTTTGGTGGCCTTAGGATTGCGTCTCTGCTTTTTGCAGATGATGTGGTCTTATTGGCTTCATCAGATCATGATCTACAGCTTTCGCTGGAGTGGTTCGCAGCCGAATGTGATGCGGCTGGGATGAAGATCATTTCCTCCAAATCCGAGGCCATGGTCTTGAGCCGGAAAAGGGTAGAGTGCCCTCTCCGGGTCAGGGAGGAGGTCCTACCCCAAGTGAGAGTCAGAAGATGAAGCACAATAAAAGTTTGAGCCAACGTATCCCAATGTTTAAAAGGTGAACATTAACATTAATTTATTTGTACAGTTTGTACAGCTTTTCTGAGGCTTTTATATTGTTTATATTGATAAAGGAATTATATAGTTAGACTGAAATTAAGAAATATATTGTGATAAAAGTTTTTGCCATATCATCCAGCCCTATCAGATCTAATAACACAAAGCTTTTGAGGAACAGACAGAATACAGAAAGTCAATGCATTACAAGTACACAAAACTCCCAACGCTTGCTCTACCTTGGTTCTGATCCTAGTCTTGTCCTAGCATTTACACAACCAAACCCAGGCGGCTACTAAAAAGAACAGTCTCATTAAGAAAACATCCTCAAGGTTCCTTATGGTGGAGGAGGGGCGTGATAAGCGTCTAGCCAGCAGTTACTGGCACCATCATTCCACAGTGATAGCAAAGCATTATAATAACATACCATTCAGATCAAATGACACATAATAAGATGGCTCACGCATAATGATCATTATATCATGAAGTACAGTAGTCACTCGTTTATCGTGGGGGATCTGTACCTTGAAGCCCCGCGATAAGTGAAAAACCGCAAAGTGGGAGTAGTAGTACAAGTAGTAATTGTTTATTTTAGCATTTATATTTATATATATTAAGGCATTTTAAACCCGTCCCACACTTGTGATATTTTAAACAACGTTTCTAAACGCTAAAGCTCTAAAAAAAGCACAGAATGTCATGATTTCAGCTCCCTACCTTGTCTGCTCTTTGCCACCTGCAAGCGCTCTTGGCCACGTCCACTTCTCAGCGCTGCACGCAGAACAGCTGATCAGCTGGAGCAGGAAGTTTATGCTGCAGTAAGAGCTGCACAAAGATGCAGGAGGAAGCTTTTTCTGCAGCTCTGGGCTGCGCAAAGGTGCAGCAGGTGCTAAATATTTTAAAATAATTTATTTTAAATAAAGATTCCATGTCAATCGTGTGGCTCATCCATCAATCAGCCAGTGTGTCATGTCCAATCTTATTTTGAAAAACCACAACAGAGCGGGTCTGCAGTAAACGAACCACCAAGTAGCGAGGGACTACTGTATCACACATACTGTACATACATGTTTCCCCTGACAAAAGCCTAAACAACATTCAGAATACACAACCTACAGATGTGGACAGTAACTGTGGTAACGGACCACAAACCTCCACACCTCACAGACTATTTAACAACAAACATGAGAACTGAACACTTTAGTTCTGTGTGACCTCTTGTGTGTTTTTAATAGGTCATGGGACAAATCCTGTACTGGGTTTCTTAGTTTGTGGCAACTCAATGGGAGCAAACAAACTCCACTTGAGTTAGGTGCAGGATGGTGTCTGGTAGTTTTAGCTTCATGTACAAAAGAATCCTAATACAGCAGTAAAGTTGAAGTTTAACCTGGGCAATTCTGACATTGTTTCAGCCATATTATGACATTATGATGTAATGTCAACATTAGTTACCTTACAGCACACGTGTCAAACTCAAGGCCCAGGGGCCAAATGTGGCCCTCAGTGGCATCTTGCCTAGCCCCAAAGATATGTTAAATGTAAAAGACTTTTATCACTTGAATTTTTTTTCTTCAGCAATCTTTGATTATGATATCGAAAGTACAACAGTGACAAACTGGTCTTAAATGAGACCAATCAAACGCTTGTTGAGGAACCTGCAACCAAGAAAAGATGTTGAGTATCTGATTTGAGTTAATGTAGTTTCTGAAATTGGCCTTAAGTTTGAAAAATATTTTTATTTCGGCCCCCTTTTGTAGTGAGTTTGACACCCCTGGCTTACAGGAATGACATTATAGTAAAAAAAAAAAAAAACTATACAGATTAATCTTATTAAAACACAATTAGTTCATTTGTATGAGAGACTTGTTACATTAACCACTTAACTAATTAATTAAATCACAATTCCCTCAGGAATTACAAGAACAACTGTTTGAAAACACAAGGTATTTGATTGGTTGGTTGGTTCTCTACACATATTGCACAGGCACTGAAACAGTCAGTGATTTAGAACAAACATCTTTAGTCCAAATCATGATCTAAGGTTTAATTTGTTTATTTTTAAAGTATTTTTTAAGAAACTAAGAACAAATCATAGTTTGGGAACATGTTGAAAACTGTCACAGAATATCTTACAAAATCAAAACAAATTTTAATTGGGTGATAAAATACCAATTGCATCTCATGGCTTATAATAGTTATATTAATATTTACAGTTTGAAAGTTTTCACTCCTGTATGGACTCTCATGTGACTGTTTAAACTTGTATTATGACTAAATCTTTGTCCACAGAGATCACAAGGAAATGGTTTTTCTCCTGTGTGGACTCTCATGTGTGAGTTCAAACTTGTCCTGTGACTAAATCTTTGCCCACAAACATCACAAGGAAACGGTTTGTCTCCTGTGTGGACTCTCATGTGTGTGTTCAAACTTGTCTTCTGCCTAAATCTTTGCCCACAAAGATCGCAAGGAAATGGTTTGTCTCCTGTGTGAACTCTCATGTGTGAATTTAAAGTTGTCTTATGACTAAATATTTGTCCACAAAGATCACAAAGAAACTTTTTGTCTCCTGTGTGGACTCTCGTGTGTGTGTTTAAACTTGTCTTGCGACTAAATCTTTGTCCACAAAGATCACAAGGAAACGGTTTATCTCCTGTGTGGACTGTCATGTGTTTGTTTAAACTGGCCTTTAGGCTGAATCTTCGTCCACAAAGATCACAAGGATATGGTTTGTCTCCTGTGTGGACTCTCATGTGTAAATTTAACTTGGTCTTACGAACAAATCTTTGTCCACAAAGATTACAAGGAAACGGTTTTTCTCCTGTGTGGACTGTCATGTGAAAGTTCAAACTTGTCTTCTGGCTGAATCTTCGCCCACAAAGATCACAAGGAAATGGTTTGTCTCCTGTGTGGACTGTCATGTGTGAGTTTAAACTCGTCTTCTGGCTGAATCTTTGTCCACAAAGATCACAAGGAAATGGTTTGTCTCCTGTGTG
>NC_056508.1:14878492-14878692 GCF_014905685.2 Nematolebias whitei
ACACACACACACACACACACACACACACACACACACACACACACACAATTTTACCCTCACAATCACCACCATCTGTCTGCATATACATTGACAACGCCTATTGGGGTCAGTGGGAGAGCTGGCCCCTGGGAGGGCAATTGCCACCTCAGTTCTTCCTCCCCATCCAGATTACCTTCCTCCACCCGCTCCATCACACATCA
>NC_056508.1:14878792-14882628 GCF_014905685.2 Nematolebias whitei
GGGATGTGTAATCAATCTTGCCTCGAGTACCTGTGCCCACTCCCAAATGGAGCATGTAGACATTTAGGACTCTGGGCAATGGTTGTGGGGGTGAACGGGCAATCTCGTGGATCATTTTGGTACTTCCTTCTGTCACACTTCCCTCCGGTGGCTAGTGCCCCTGCTGCCGGCAAACTGGTGGCATCTGGGGCTGAGTGCTTGGGTGTGTGCCAACCCACCCTAGTGGCTGTTTGCTGGGGCTCGGGTGTCCTGGCTCTGTCGAGGCTCTGTTGTGGGGGTGGTATGACCTCGGGGCTCTGTGTCCATGGCTAGATCTGCTCTGGCGTAGCGGGATGCCAGCAGGGTCTGTGGGTTTATTGCTGCAACCTCCTGGGGCTTCTGCACTGTGGCTGCTTGAGGTCGTCCGGGGTTCTCCTGTTTCTCTCTGGTGATAGTGTGTGTGTGTGTGTGTGTGTGTTGGGGGGGGGGGGGGGGGGGGGGGGGGGTGCGGGGGGGGGGGGGGGGGGGGGGGGTGCTTGCTCGGCCTGAGAGGGCTCCAAGGCTCCGGTGGAGAGGAACGGTGGAGCTCCATTTAACTCGCTCTGAATTTTGTCGTCGGCCACCAAGCACTAGAAACTGCATGTCATTATAGACCACGGTGTTTACATTATTGTTTTTAAAAACTTAAAAATAGGTCAAATCACTCCGAGTTGGAGTTATTACAAATGGTGGATCAGTTGTTTTGAAAAGTTTCTCAAAGATCCAATGACTATGCCCCATGACCAATCAGTGACCGACAGTGTTCTGATTAGGGCTGCAACAACGAATCGATAAAATCAATAAAAATCGATGATTAAAAGCGCTGGCAATGAATTTCATTATCGATTCATTGTGTCGCGCGATTATGCGTCTTCCACGGCGCTGCGGACCGTTTTGTTCACGAGCAGTTCATTGTCAATGTTGACTGACTGAATAAAGTAAAAAAAAATTTTTAAAAACTGCCGCGCGAGTTGAACAGACTGAAGCAGAAGCAGAGCAGAGGCGGTGTTTTCAAAGGAAAATAAGTAAATTTTACAAATGACCGATGCAGAGAAAACTGTTCGACCCAAGTCCTCCAAAGAGTGGGAGCTCCTCACAAAGATAAAAAATGAGATGCATGCCGCTTTGAAAATTGACGACACGACACAGGAGAACCACGCTGATAAACGAAAACATGTCGGAGTCATGAGCTGCAGCAGATACAACTCGTTTCACTCTCAACTCATGTGTTGCAGGTGAGTCTCTACAATTTAACACATTGTTCTGTTTCCAAGTGAGAAAACGTAACATCAGTCTCTCTGGTAGATGAAGCTGTTTGTTTGTTTGTTTGCTAATTAATGACGGTGATAGAGAACGTGTGTGTTACTTTTTATTTAGTTTAATTGGTACAAGCAGTGTTTAAATGTGATTTTTAAATACATCTAACACAAAGACAATAATTTAATGATTAAGCTTCAACTTTTAATTTGCTCGCAAAGTCTGAAGACACTACAGGTATGGCAGGATGAATTGCATTTAAACAGGAATTAAGGTAATTTATTACATCTACTCAAATGTGTGTAATTAAGTATTTTATATATATGTGTGTGTGTGTGTGTGTGTGTGTGTGTGTGTGTGTGTGTGTAATTGCTCTTTTAGCTACTTTTGCCTGAACCTAACACAAAGTGAAACAAGGCATTTCTTGAGTTGCTGTAAATTATGCTATAATACATATGTACTCTCTCATTCCAGAAAACAACAACAAACAACAACACTTCATGATGGACAGACATCATGGACACCACAGCAGCAGCTGTCTTCACGGAAAGCATCCTTAAATGATCGTCACTGACACAAGGCCTCGGTCAATGGTTGAAGACGAAGGCTTCACTACAATGATCCACACTTTTAATCCAGGTTACAATAATCCACTCTTTTAATCCAAGTTACACTCTTCCCTCAAGGACACATTTTACAAATTAGCTACATATTGTGTAGGTATAAAGATACATTTGTTTATATTTTTGTGTACATTTTTTTAAGCTATTTGACTAACTAGTGTTTTTAATACAAAAAACGCCAATCTTCAAATAATCATGTTCAGTTATGCACTCAATACTTGGTCAGGAATCCTTTTGCATGAATGACTGCTTCAATGTGGCGTGGCATGGAGGCAATCAGCCTGTGGCACTGCTGAGGTGTTATGGAGGCCCAGGATGCTTCGATAGCGGCCTTTAGCTCATCCAGAGTGTTGGGTCTTGCGTCTCTCAACTTTCTCTTCACAATATCCCACAGGTTCTCTATGGGGTTCAGGTCAGGAGAGTTGGCAGGCCAATTGAGCACAGTAATACCATGGTCAGTAAACCATGTACCAGTGGTTTTGGCACTGTGAGCAGGTGCCAGGTCGTGCTGAAAAATGAAATCTTCATCTCCATAAAGCTTTTCAGCAGATGGAAGCATGAAGTGCTCCAAAATAGCTAGCTGCATTGACGCTGCCCTTGATAAAACACAGTGGACCAACACCAGCAGCTGACATGGCACCCCAGACCATCACTGACTGTGGGTGCTTCACACTGGACTTCTGGCATTTTGGCATTTCCTTCTCCCCAGTCTTCCTCCAGACTGGCAACTTGATTTCCTAATGACATGCAAAATTTACTTTCATCCAAAAAAGTACTTTGGACCACTGAGCAACAGTCCAGTGCTGCTTCTCTGTAGCCCAGGTCAGGCGCTTCTGCCGCTGTTTCTGGTTCAAAAGTGGCTTGACCTGGGGAATGCGGCACCTGTAGCCCATTTCCTGCACACGCCTGTGCACGGTGGCTCTGGATGTTTCTACTCCAGGCTCAGTGCACTGCTTCTGTAGGTCCCCCAAGGTCTGAAATCGGCCCTTCTCCACAATCCTCCTCAGGGTCCGGTCACCTCTTCTCGTTGTGCAGCGTTTTCTGCCACACTTTTCCCTTTCCACAGACTTCCCACTGAGGTGCCTTGATACAGCACTCTGGGAACAGCCTATTCGTTCAGCAATTTCTTTCTGTGTCTTACCCTCTTGCTTGAGGGTGTCAATGATGGCCTTCTGGACAGCAGTCAGGTCGGCAGTCTTACCCATGATTGCGGTTTTGAGTAATGAACAAGGCTGGGAGTTTTTAAAAGCCTCAGGAATCTTTTGCAGGTGTTTAGAGTTACGTCGTTGATTCAGATGGTTAGGTTAATAGCTTGTTTAGAGAAGCTTTTCATGATATGCTAATTTTTTGGTACAGGCATTTTGGGTTTTCATGAGCTGTATGCCATAATCATCAGTATTAAAACAATTAAAGACATGACATATTTCAGTTGGTGTGTAATGAATCTGAAATATATGAAAGTTTCATTTTTATCATTACATTATGGAAAATAATGACCTTTATCACAATATGCTAATTTTTTGAGAAGGACCTGTAAGGGGCAGATATAAGACTTTTCTTCTTTCTGCACTCTTCATTCAATGTTTTCTTTTTTGATGAATTTGTTTCTTTTAAATTAATGAATAAATGAATTAAATTAAATGTTAAATGGCTTTAAACATCTGTTAAGTTCATGGCATAAACCAACAGAAATGTTCCTGTTTTTAGTATTTACATCACTTTATAATGTAGCTGTTTTTGTTTCGTTTATATACAGTATAAATATATATATATATATATATACATACGTACATATATATATATATATACATACATACATATATACATATATATATATATACATACATATACATACATACATATATATATATATACATACATATACATACATACATACATACATATATATATATACATACATATACATACATACATATA
>NC_056508.1:14882728-14885104 GCF_014905685.2 Nematolebias whitei
TAGGAATGTGTGATATGGCATAAAATTCATATCATGATATGTATTGTGAAGGGTGGCGATAACGATATATATCGCGATATGTTTTGGGTATAAAACTTAATAGGAATTTTTCAAAAAGCATAGGGTGTCCTTTTAGCCATCATATATTTTGAATTAAGAAAATTCCACTACTAGGTCCAGAGAGTTTTTAAATAATAAACAAATCAAGTATTAGGCTTCTTGCTTGAAGTGCAAAACAGTGCAAAATATATAAAATGTAGTTTTAGCTATATGTTTTAAACAAAAGAATATGTTGTTAACAGTTTCCAGTCTTACTTAATAAATGAACAGCAACAGAGCAGCATTTTACACTGAAGCGCTTCACCCTCCAACCGTCTAGTGGGCGACTCCTTCCGCTTTAAGGAGAGCTGACACAAAACGAGTCTGTGGCTTTGACCAGAGGGTCTCGCAGTCAAATCACACAACACAGCGTTCTTTTCACAGATCAGAGAGCATGTTTCTCTAAAAGCTGACCAACGCTTACTTTAACTTTAGCAGGGAAAAAAAAACAACTTTCGACGGAACACAGCGTTTTGCATATGCGTCAGAATATGGCAACACTATCGCAAGCCGGCTGTAGATAGCTTCTAGCTTCACTACTTAGCTCTCGAAGAAAAGACTTTAACGCCACTTGCGCACAGTTTTCAGCTCAATAAAGTAACGACTAAATCTGACAGTTCTGATTTTACATCAGACGCAGCATCAGAATCAAAATCAGTTTTAGGGCTGCAACAACGAATCGATAAAATCGATTTAAAAAAGCGTTGGCAACGAATTTCATTATCGATTTGTTGTGTCGCGTGATTATGCGTCTTTCACAGCGCTGCGGAGCCGTTTCGTTTTGTTCAAGGGCAGTTCATTGTCAATGCCGACTGACTGAATAAAGTTTGAAAAAAAAAACTGCAGCGCGAGTTGAACAGAGCGAGGCAGAGACGGTGTTTTCAAAGGAAATTAAGTAAATTTTACAAATGACCAACGCAGCGAAAACTGTTCGACCCAAGTCCTCCAAAGTGTGGGAGCTCTTCACAAAGATAAAAAATGAGAAGCATGCCGCTTTGAAAATCGCCGACACGACACGAGAGAACCACGGAGATGAAACGTAAACATGTCGGAGTCACGAGGAGGAAGAAGGAGCTGCAGCTGATACAACTCATCCTGTGTTGCAGGTGAGTCTCTACAATATTCACATTGTTCTGTTTCCGAGAGAAAACGTAACGTCAGTCTCTCTGGTAGATGAAGCTGCTTGTTTGTTTGTTTGTTTGTTTGCTGATTAATGACGGTGATAGAGAACGTGTGTTACTTTTTATTTAATTTAATTGGTACAAGCAGTGTTTAAATGTGATTTATAAATAAATCTAACACAAAGATAATAATTTAATGATTAAGCTTCAACTTTTAATTTGCTGACAAAGTCTGAAGACACTGTAGGTATGGCAGGATGAATTGCATTTAAACAGGAATTAAAGTAATTGATTACATCTACTCAAATGTGTGTGATTAAGTATTTTATATATGTGTATGTGTGTGTGTGTGTGTGTTAATTGCTCTTTTAGCTCCTTTTGCCTGAACCTAACGCTGTAAGTGAAACAAGGCATTTCTTGAGTTGCTGTAAATTATGCTATAATACATATTTACTCTCATTCCAGAAAACAACAACAAACAACAACATCCTTCATGATGGACAGACATCATGGACACTACAGCAGCAGTTGTCTTCAGTGAAATCATCCTTAAATGATCGTCAGTGACATGAGGCCTCTGTCGATGGTTGAAGACGAAGGCTTCACCACAATGATCCACACTTTTAATCCAGGTTACAATAATCCACACTTTTAATCCAGGTTACACTCTTCCCTCAAGGACACATTTTACAAAGTAGCTACAAATTGTGCAGGTATAAAGATACATTTGTATATATATTTGTGTAGATTTGTGTTTTTAAGCTATTTGACTAACTTTTATTTTTTATTATTCAATATTTTACTAACAGAATAGTCAAATAGCAACCTGTTTTTTGTGTGAATTTCTATGTCAGTCAAATGTTCAATTTTGGAATAAAGGGGTGGAAATTAAAACGTTATATTTTTTATTTTGCCGATTCATCGATTAATCGAAAAATAATCGGCCGATGAATCGATTATTGAAATAATTGTTAGTTGCAGCCCTAATCAGTTTATTATTGCCATGCCAATGAACGAGGTTCACAAACTAGGAATTTGCTTCGACATAAGGTGCGAATAGTGTAATGAGAGACACCGAGAGATGGATTTAGCTCAGGGGTGCTCTCTTACATTTTATAATATCTGGACTAATTCAAGTACATAATATTATACTTAA
>NC_056508.1:14885204-14885729 GCF_014905685.2 Nematolebias whitei
CCGATTCATCGATTAATCGAAAAAAATAATCGTCCGATGAATCGATTATTGAAATAATCGTTAGTTGCAGCCCTAATTGTACCTCATTGTAAGGGTCATGGATCTGTATTTACCTAGGTATGAGGGTTTTGTGTCATCATGTGACTTACAAGAGATTTTTGTTGCCCAGCTGTGTCCTATTACATTAATTAATTAATTGAACAATAAATAGTGCTGAATGTCTATTGTTACCGTATTTTCCGCCAGATAAATTGCATCAGTCCAAATATGTCTAATAAAGTGGAAAAAAAATATATATGTTGCTTTGCTGATAAGTCAAATCTATTATGTGTCACCGCTGACGTGCCGCGTTTGTTACGAGTCACCGCTGACGTGTGGCGTTTGTTACGCGTCACCGCTGACGTGTGGCGTTTGTTACGCGTCACCGCTGACGTGTGGCGTTTGTTACGCGTCACCGCTGACGTGTGGCGTTTGTTACGCGTCACCGCTGACGTGTGGCGTTTGTTACGCGTCACCGCTGACGTG
>NC_056508.1:14885829-14889193 GCF_014905685.2 Nematolebias whitei
TGCCAGCGGCTGTCCTCAGCTCCTCGAACAGTTTAGCTGACATAATTGTTATGTCCGCCCCACCGTCCAGTAGTGCTTCATGTGTGAGGACTCCTTCGAGTGTTACCGACAGGTACGCCTTCTTGGCGACCCCCCTTCTGATAAAGTTACACAGAAACCTCTTAGGTTTTTTCTGACGTTTCTTCACACGCTCAGCCTTGTCTGTGTAATCTTGGTTTGTCTGAACCGTCAGCACAGCAGTAGCTGTTTCTGAGTGTTCAGCTTGTGATGACTCGTCATCGTTTGTGTGCGAGTTCAACCCCCCTTCTTCTGATGAGGGGTTGTTGAAGGCCATAACAACAATGTCTTGGTGTGTTCCACCGACATCTGTGACGTTGTCATTCGCGCCCTCAGATTTAATAGCGATTACATCACTACATAGTGCCCCAGGTTGGTTTCCCGTGTCAGTGTGTTTCAAAGTTTCTAACAACCTGCGTAGTTTCTCTGTCTCTTCCGAGCTCAGAGGTGTAGGGCCTTGTTTCTGGAACCTTTGTGATTTTTTCGCCTCGGGTCGTTTTGTCCGAGGTAGAGGAGGGTTAGGTACGTCATTTGGGGGTTCCTTTTCGGACTTCCCCTGATAATATGGGTCACCTTGGTTCCCATATCTCTTCGTCCTACGCACACCCCACTTACGATAATCACGTTCATCCTCTGGGATTAAATTCAATCCCTTTAGATCTTTTTTGTCCCAGCGTGCACCTTCATGACGCGGTTTGTTAGTTTGAAAAGACTGCTTTTTCTCGCCTTTTTTAGGAGGGGGAGGCAACACGCGCTGTCCTTCCAGTTCTAGCGAATGGGGTTTAACCTTTACACCAGGAAACACCTCTATGGGCGTCTTAACATGAGAACAGGCCTCAAACACATTCACAACACACTGTTTAATCTCATTGATGGATTTTTCTTTGAAATTAGCCATCATTTGTACTGACGTTCTTATGTCAGTGTGGGGTTTTTTGCTGAAAACAAATTTAAAACCATCTTCCTCCTCCATGCCGGTTTCATTCCTGTAACCAAAATAAGCCTGGAAGATTCTTTTGTAATAAACCTTTGGATGTTCATGCTTCCCTTGCATGACATTGTCTGCAGCTGGGAACCCACCAGGTCCCGTGCAGGGGTTGTATTCTCTGATCAAAGCTTCACACAGAAGGTTGTAATCCCTTCTCGTGGCATCAGGCTGACGCTCGATAAAGGTGAACACCTCTCTGTCCGAAGTGAGCCTTATCAGACTGATTTTATCTTCAACAGTAGCATTAGGATAACCACTCAGTCTGAAATCAAGATAATTTAGATACGCCTTCGTACCAGTGGACCCCATAGGCCCAGGAATAAAGCGCTGAACATATTTTGAGATTTTTTGAAGTTCGTCCATTGAAAGAAGAGCTCTCAACGGTCTCTCTTGCCAGCTTGGTAGAGGAGACCTGGACAGGTCTGTCCCTGCTCCTTTAGGTAAGGGTGGAGGTGCTTGTGATGGAGGGAGATTTGGGTCTGGAGCCCAGTGTGTCCCCACATTCTGTCCACGCCTCTCACTATTTTTCTTTTCTGCATGGCAAAGTTGTGTTTTAAGCACGTCTATCTCAGCTCTGCAGCGGAGCACTTGTGACATTGTCTCGTTGGAATCCCGTCTTAATGTAGAGCATGTTATGGAAACCTGTCCTTTGGCATCCCTGGCTTCAGTAAGTGATGCTGAAAGTGACTGTACTTGCTTGTTCAGTGAATCAATTTCTGCACGTGCGTCTTGCTGTAACTGAGTCATCTGTCCCAGATGTTTCTGAGTGAGGACCTCGTGTTCACTTTTAAATTGAAGGAAGCGTCCGTCAATTTCCTGAACCACCTCGATTTCCTCTGCATATTTTTTAGTCAGCACGTCATTTCGTTCAACCTCTTGGTCCAATCTGTCTTTGAGCAGCACAGAAAGTTTTGCTAACCGTTCAAGGCTCTGCTTTTTATTCTTTTTTACCGTGGCTCCTTCTGCTAAACTTCTCAGCTCTTCATCTTTTTGAGTTTCATCCATCCCTTCTAATGTCGTACCAATTACTGGGACTGTTAAAATATATAAAGCTCCCTGAATTATGTCAACTTGTTGACTGTCCTCTTCTAACTAGTGGGAGTCTGAAGGGTCAACGTTTTCCTCTGTCTCTTCCATTATCTTTTATTTATTTTTAAATATATAAACAGGAAGATGTCGTGTTTTAGGTCGTAAAGATAAATCAGAAGTTTCCTTTTTCTGTTATATTTACTTTTATTTAGTGTTTTAGCAATTAAACGTGTATTTTCTTTTCAGCAAATGAGTAAACTGATCAGCTCTGTGATTATTTTGTGACTGTATCTCTAAAAAGTTGTTAATTATTCATTTAGCACCGTCTTCAGGATTTATCATTAAATGAAAAATTTTCTAGTAAACGCCTCTCTGGGCATAAGTACTTTAATCACTTTTTATATGTTAGACAGCAGCATAAACCACGCTTGAGCACCGTTTTATTAACTCAAAAATGCTTTTTAAAGAATAATAAAAACGTTCAATTTCACCAAAAATCCTAAAAACGAAATGAAACGGTCATATCGAGTTTCTGGCAGAAGGTGGCAGTATAACCTTATTTTATTTTAACCCAGTCACTGTTAGTGACGTCCCTTAGGAGTTGTGATGACTTCCTGTGGCTTTGGTGACATCCGGTCTTTAGCCGTTAGCTTAGAATCAGCATCGGCCAACACGGTCAAAATCAACATTTTATAGGCGGATTTACTTTCGATTCAGCGGTCGCTTCAGCGATTAGACTTTTAAGAGATGGATCATGAGGTCAGAACCAATTTTAAAGCGTTTTCCAACTTTAAAACAACAGAGAAAACTATATGAAAACGAGCTTCATTTCTGGGTCACGTGATTGAATCAACCAATGAGCAGAACAGCACCTAAAGAAGCCATCTTGGTCGCTAACAGCTAGCAACACGTAATACTCCCATTAGACCTCCAAAATGCACAAATAATTCTGGAAATGTATCGATCACCATGCAAGCACTTTTACTGAGACGGAGCTCAGTTCAACACAGCGTTCTCCCTTAGAAACACCTCAAGTTCTGAGCCGGGTCCTACAGCCGGGTCCTACAGCCGGGTCCGGTCAGAACCACACAAAATTTCCAAGGTAAACTGTGCACAGCTTCAAATCAAACATTGCGTTCACAAAGAAAACTTTGCACAGCTAATTCTGAAAACCACAGCATATTATCCAGCTCTAAAACAGTGTTTTTTCTTAGAACACCAACTCGTCCGAGCCATTATCTACTGTAGTGAACTAAGCCTCAGGTCAAATCTGGCCTTGAGGGCCTTCCT
>NC_056508.1:14889293-14891613 GCF_014905685.2 Nematolebias whitei
ATATATATATATATATATATATATATATTTATTGTGAATATTTGTAGAAGTTTACAGTGAGTTTGTTTACATTTTTTTAAATGTGTAAAGATAACAGTTCTCAAAGTTCTTGTTTGTCGTGCACCACATTACCACACGTGTTCACATGTATGTTTGTGTGTGTGTGTGTGCCAGGGCTGCAGGAGTGACTGTGTCAGGTTTCTATCTGAAATAGTTGGCCAGCTGTGCAGAGTCCTGCTAAATGCTCTATAAGTGTTTTGTTGCACTTCAGATCTGTTGCCATGGCGTCTGGGTAATGATGTCAAAACTGAGGCACTGAAATAAAATCACACACACCCTTTTTTTTTTTTAAATGGAAAAGTCAGGATGGAAAATACTATTCAGTTCACCAACAGCAGAACAGGCTCTGGCCTCGGGTAGAAAATATGTCTAATAAATGAACTCACTGGTGTTCTCTGGCCTGTGGGCTGTTGCTACTGGGTAACACACACACACACACACACACGCACGCACGCACGCACGCACGCACGCACGCACACACACACACACACCCACACACTGAGAGAGAGAGAAAGAAAGACAGAGGAAAATAAAAATACAAGATGGACAAAAAACACATAGCAATATTTATTAACAATAATGGTCGAGAGGCAGGTGTTTGTGTTTGCCTCTTTGTTGTATGTTTAGTTGTCTGTTAGTAAAATATCTCATGAACTACAGGATGTCAAACTGACAGATAATGAGCTAAGCTGTGGAGTGGTAGTAGCTGACAGTCATAGGCAACACACTATTTTCAGGATTTGACCAACACACTGTTACAAGTCTGCCTGTCCTCAGATTTTGTCACTTGAAGTTTGTGCCAGGGAACGTGTCGGGAAATGTTCATTCAAATTTGAGACACTTTTATTTCTTTAATCCTACCCTCTGAGCCTTCAACAGTTCAAACAGCTTCGTGTGGGCTGACAGATAAGATGGGAGCTGTTTAATCTGGCTAAGAGTAAAGAAGACGATAACTGAAAGCTGATACCATTCAGCCTGTTTCCAAACATGTGGTTGACCTCTCATACTTCAGGTCACCAAGCTGTGCAAGTGAAATGATCTCCGTTGATTCAAGGCTTTTCTAATGTCCCAAATAATGAAGCAAATGTGGATAACTGGCTTATAAGTGTGTAAACTTGTGCATTTTTCAGGTTTTGTTGTCTTGGTTAGTTTTAATAAAAGAAAACAAGTCACGTTAGCTGGAAGGTTTCTAGAAAATATTTGCTGTCTTTTTATCATTAATCCTTCTATAAGCCACACCTTGAGCTCACGTCTTAAGTCTCTATAAACAGGATGATTAAATGAGAACCCCTTCTCAGATTAGGTCTTTGAACCACATAGTGCCCCCTGACAGCTGTGGACCGGCCCCTCCAGACTCACTCTTACACTTTTACTCTCCAGGCTTACGGTCGAGTTATAAATACGAGCCGGTCCTTGACGGTGGAGTTCATGTTGCTACTGCAGCGCAGCCAAATTTGGCCCCAGTGTTCAACTCTTGGAGCTTGAAGTTAAACCAACAGTCACTAATTCCAGCAGCCCTGGATCGGTTTATTAAAGGTCTCATTGGAGAGATCTCCTGCTTTCTGCAGCCTAACCACTTTTTCTTGGTCTCGTGTGACTCAGAAGCAAGAGTAAGAAGTTCCCACACCCTCCTATGATAACTAGTGCGCATCATCTACACCCCATCAACGCTGTAATTAGACAGAAATACACATGGCTCACACACAGAGGGCTGATAAAAGTCTAATTAGTACACAGTTCTGGAGTTTAATTTGCAACGTCAAGCAGAAGCTTGTGGTGTTGTTAAAATAAGCTGTGACATGATGTGCAGTTGTATTGACCTTTCCATCACTTTATCAGGCTGCCCTCTGGTTACACCTTAGATCTCAAAAGGTCAAAATAAGTTTAAGATAAAAAAAAATCAAACCTAAGATTGTGGAGCCATTGTTCAACTTGTTGGCACAGGGGTCTGCAGCCGGTGGCTCCTTGGCTCCTCTGAAATGACGCAGTGCAGCTTTGACAACAAAAACATCAACCTGAGACACACTGAATTTAAATTCAGGAAGTAATTGAACATTTTTTGTTTTCCCATCCAGAAGTTTGTAGTTTGTGTCATTCTGCAGCAGACTGTCAGTCTGCAGGTCATTCAGGTGAACTCTGTTTTTTACAGATATTTTTGCACATGTCAGGTAATTAAAGAAACTCCTGTCATTTCAGCACCAAAACCAGCTTATTGGGTTTTAAAACCAGCTCATTGGGTTTTAAAACCAGCTCACTGGGT
>NC_056508.1:14891623-14898117 GCF_014905685.2 Nematolebias whitei
CATTGGGTTTTAAAACCAGCTCACTGGGTTTTAAAACCAGCTCACTGGGTTTTAAAACCAGCTCATTGGGTTTTCATCTGAAGGTGTTCAGATTGCAACAATTAGCTCAGATTGTTAACTTGTTTGTTTGTGCAACTTTCTGACAAACGGTGTGATTGCGCTCATCTCCAGATGTTAATACTTTTATCAACACACCTGAGGCAATAAGGACAATAAATACTTTTGCATATCGACTGAAAACTGTTAAATTTAAAACATAAAAATATAAAATCAAACAAGTTCACATATGAAAAATAAAACTACAAATCTGGCTCTAAAAACGCCGGCCGTCTAGTTGAAGATGTTTTGCATCATATCCAGGACGTGTTTCAATTTAAAACTGAGGAGTTTTGGAGTGTTAAGGTTTAGATGCTCAGTTTATGCAGCTAAACTCACATGCAGATCAAGCTCCCTCCCCTCCTTCCTCAGGGTTGTCAGGGTCTTAATTTTACTTTGTTTTTAATCTTTTAGGATGTGTTGTGTCCTGGTGAATCTACAGTGATTTTTTTTTTCTTATTCAATTCAGTTTTTTAAACATCATTTGAACCAGTGGCGATTTTAAACTCTTTTTGGGGGTGCTTAAGCACCCCTAAATTTTACCTCAGCATCCCTGAAAAATAAAAGTATATTAATAATAATAATAATAATAACTATTATTATTTTTTAAAGTGTCCAAATTTTGGTCAATTTCAGTGGGCCTATTAAAAAGCCCAACAGGCCGTATACATGATAACAATTTTATTGTTTTATTGATTAAAACAATAAAATTGTAAATAAAAAAAACATTATTCATGAAGTTTTTGCTTGCATAACTTTACAGTTTGTTCTTAAACACCGATTATGTCTCAGTGAAACACAAACTGTTTTATATTTAGGTTAAAAATGTGTTGTGATAAAATGGCTCTTCCAGCTGCAGACCCTCTGTTCCCTGAGAAGTTCCCTCCTGTTTGCTTTGTCTTTCCAGGGAATCACAGACTCCTCCTCCTCCAAACTTGCTGTGGGAACTCCTTGCGTGATCATCCCCCATGAGGAGAGCAGAGGAGGCGTGGAGAGCAGCAGAGAGGACGCAGCGCTCATGGTTCGAGTCAGAGATGCAGTTTTAATCAGATCTGTTTGTTTCGGATTGTTCTGCGGACTGAAAGAACTCGGACTTGTCGGTGCAACAAACCAAACTTCTGTGGATTATTGTTCTCTTAAAAGACAAAACAAAACAAAAACCCGATGATGGCTTTTGGACGGTTACGCACGCAGTCTCCGGGGCCGGCAGCGGTCCTCCGTCTCCTGGGCCTCCTGGTCTCTGCCTCCCATCCCGCCTGCGACGCCTTCAACCTGGACGTGGAGAGCCCGGCTGTTTACAGCGGACCCGAGGGCAGCTACTTCGGATATGCTGTTGACTTTTACTTGTCTGATTCTGCCAGGTGAGTTCCTCACATTCAAATGAATACAAAAAAAAAAAAGTTTATAATTTTACAACAAGGTTATTCCAGCTACTTTCTGTCGTTCAGCTGCGCGCAGAACTTTCCACTGGACTGTTGGAGGAGTTTCCAAACTTCAGAACATCTGCGTCTCTTTGTTAAAGTCACGGAGCAGGATTTCTTGAAGGTTTCAGACCTGTTTCTTTTATGGGATGTTGTTTTTGGCTCTAACGTTAAATGGGAGATTTATGCGCTCCCTGGACACGTTTTACGCACAACGCACGCGCCTTCAGCACGAACACAACGAGCTGTAACTGAATAGATCTGCTTTCAGAGCGACTCCCAAACGGTGCTGAAGTAACAGAGTGGCTTTCATCCAAAAGGAAAAACAAAACATGTAGAAACCCTCAGAACAGTTAATCAACCCACAAATACCATTTCTCCTGGACCCTAATCTGACACGGTCACTTTAACCCCAAACAGTGATGCTTCTTGGCTCAGTGGAGATGTGATCCCTGTGACACTCAGCATGCAGAGACTGTCTCTACATTCCTCCTCAGAGGGTTTGGGGCATCAGTCTCTTTTGGAATTTAAACTCTTGCATACATGCCTGTGGTCCTGTCTAATACCAGAGCTCTCTGTGGAGAATATAAATGGGGGGATTTGTGAAGGAGAAATTGGTAATTCCAGTTGCTGTCAGTGCAGTGATGGTTCTCCTTGCATGTTGTTTCGGTTAACAAAAGTTTCACTCAGACGTTTTCAGACTTCCTGTCTGGGCATCAGCAGACCACAGTCCAACCCGAGATTTGAGAAAAGGCTTTATGTTGTGAGGACCGCCAGCAGCAGCGTTAGTTTCCCTGGACAGCAGACGCTTAGATTCAGAGAGCCGCCTATCTCCGGCTCATCCGCTGTTTTATCTCTGGCTTTCCCCGTCTGTTTAAAATCCAGCTGCTATTGGCCTTAATATTTCTCCCTGAGAAACTGGGGATTCAGGAAAACAGGTGACTTAGGATGTGATTATTGTATGGCGGCTTTTCCCCCTACATCCCTTTCTCTACTCCGTCTTTTTGCTGATGTCATTCTGCAAGGACTTTTTATTCATCCTCTCCCCATCGCTCAGACCTTCCTCCTTCATCTCCCCCTCATCCATTTAAATACCAGACACTGTAGACATCACGTTACCAATGACTTAATCTGAACTTTCCTACAGGCCAGACACCTTGCTGATAGGAGGCAGGGACAATGGCTTGTATGAGTACAGCAGAGGGAGTTTTGAATCTTTCAACATCTCACTGCTCTGTAATTTTCTGCTCGATGATATGTGCTCAGGAGTCAAACAACCAAAAGAAGTCTGAGAGGGCAGATTTAAGACTCTGACTCATGCCTTTATCTGCAAACCACATGGAGCTGGCACTTTTAGTATTCCTCAGCTTTATACGTCAAAATATTAAGCATGAAATGCGTTTTGTTATCTCTTCTTTCACCAACATATCGTCCTCACCCATGCCTCAGAGATGTAGGGAGTGGGGGAGTGTAGCTGCAAGCCCACTGAGGTCACTTCAGGGTTGGACAGAAAGATTCTTCTTGTCAGGATGGTCTGCTGTGAACTGAGCACCAAACATGTCAATAACATGATTTAGGCTTTAAGAAAACATGTCCTTCTCTAGTGAGAACATCGTACTGGGTTTGTGAAACAAGACAGATGTGAGGCAGATGTGGCTACAGAGACAAAGAATGAAGACGCGTCGCATCCATAAATACTTCAGCTTACAAGCTTTGTCCAACTTTGATGTTAATCCTGGACAACAAGTTTATGTATGTAGGCCTGTCATGGCCTTCAGCCTGAACTATAAAATTTAATTTGGACGCTGGTCCATGGCCCACCATGGTAGATGGCCTGAGGATACAGTTTGTGAACTGTGTGACAGTTCTTGTCAAATCCACACAGGAAGTGAGGAGGGTGTTCATTATTTCTTGTTGTGTTTATGTTTAGACCTGTTCATAGCACAAGTCTTCATGTGTCAGCAACCGCAAACGCCTTCTTCCAACTGTTAGAACTTTTAATGCCAATCTTATTTTAGCCACTTTTATAGTTTGGTCACTTTGCACCCATATGTTTATGGGTGCAAAAAGAAGCTGCCTGCCGCCGGTTTCTTTGCACTCTCCTTGGCCCACTTTATACCAGCTTTGTCAGCCAGCTGAACAGCCATCATTGATTCTGCTTAAAAATAATTTAGAAAAGGTTCTTATCGCTTATCTAATAAAAAGATTTGGGCAAAAGATCATCTGTAGAATGATGCCGATCATATGTGCAACATATTTATCTGCAACATATCACATCAGAAATGACATAAAGAAAAATCTTTATCTTAAATCTTGAAAAAGCACATTTGTTTGTCACTGGTAATTATGAACCATATCATTTTTATAGACATTGTGAATAATTCTGTAATATGAGGACGTTTCTTGCGCTGTGACTGGTTTCTGACTCAAACACTTGATAACCAAGCCGTGGTACCTTCTGACCCTGTGCAGTGCCAGGCAGTGATAAGAGAGTGGCTGTACTGTGACAGAAGAGGTCACAGGTCAGGGGCTGTAAATAATTACAGACGTGGCCTGGTGCTTATGAATAGATGAGGCAGGTTTCCATGTTTCAGTGACATTCATCAGGTTACAGATACTGTTACAAGTACAAACAAAGCTCAGCCTAGCCTGGCCACGTTAGGTACTCTCTTATGTATCCCCTCAAATTGGATTAGAATTGAACTAATATTGACACAAGGTCAGGGACTCTTTTGGCCATTTTTTTTCTAATCTGCTCTCTGGTCCGTCTCCATATGTGATCCGTTACAACTTTTTTTTTTTTCACTGGTGTTCTTTTCTGTGAACGTTTCTAAATCAAACCAGTAAACATTTGAAGTTCAGGAGCACAGCTTGTATACTTGGGCTGCTAAGCATTCCTTCATCCAGGTTCTTGTTGTGCGCACACAAAGAGGCTCTTTGTCTTAAACTGTTTACTGTGCTCTTTTTGAGAAGTTCTCATAGTAACTCCTTTTTTTCTTAATATATCCTGCCAGTCTTAAAAGCAGATTTAATTGTCTGTTAAACATTAACAAATAAGGTTACAGTCCAGTCTGGCTCATACGAAGTGCCTTACTAGCTTCCAGTGGTGTGTTAGAATAAAGGAGCTTTATGTTATGAGCTTGTGTGAGTTTTGATGGAACAAGATGTCTGCGCCGTCTCTGCTGATGTGTTTAAAGGGCTTGTGGACCCTCTGCCGTATTGGTTTGGGAATACCCTGATGACGTCATGTCTACTTTGGAATGGTGACATGACTCAGGCTTTTTCACATTTAATCTGTCTGTGTCTGTGTACAGGCCTGTTTCTTTTAACCCCAACTCCAACAATGACTCATGTATGATAATTTTTGCCTTTAATTGGCAACCATCAAATGATTTGTGTTGTTCCTTGTAAAATCTTTAATAAAATCCACTTTATGCCACATGCACCGCCATGTGTTGTATAACATTCACCCACCACCATGAAGAGAGGGCAACCATGTAATATGTTGATCAGGGAAGACGCCACGAGAATTGTGGAGATTCCCCAAAGTCCCAGATGTCGGGCAAACGCATGCATAATGGCTACCTCCAATCCATGTAAACTTAAATGAAGACGACGTTCCCTGGCCCAAAATCGATGGATTGTATTGAAGGATACTATAATACAGAGCTCATGTGTTGGCTACAATGCAGGGGACTAGCAGTGTTCAGCAACCGGGACAAATTATTAAAGAGGTACGTGTGGTGTTCCTGGTGTTTCCGTACTGATTCATGCTCATTTGCCTTTGTGAAAAAGATCTCAGATGACAAAAGATTTCATGTAGGATGCCATTGATTTGCCATGTATTTCACAGGTGGCAGGATGAAGAAAGATTTTTCCAGCTGCTTCTTTTATTTTACTCTTAGCCTGTTAGCTGTTAGAGATTGGTTCTTTTACTCTGTTTTTCAAAAGTGAACATTCTAACAGGAGCTGAATTAAGGGTCTAAAGAGACAAATGAGCGCAGGTGGGTTGAAAAGACGTTCAGTGCTCCTGTTAGTTTCTGACACAAAGAAAAGGCAAAACATAATGGCTGGATGGACATACCTTCAGGGACTGCAGTCACTAGGGGTGTGAATCTCTCAGTGTCTGGCGATTCGATTCCGTGTTTGATGTCACGATTTGATTCAAAATTGATTTTCAATTCAGAAATTATTTTTATTGAAATGGTAATAAATTTTGTTTAAATTATGTAACTGACGAGATGAAAAGATTAAACAAGAATGTGAACAAATAGAACATATATTTAAAACAATAATTTTAGGTTCTTTACTGTATCAAATCTTTTTGCATCATTTTACATTTATACCAAAAATAGGAACAAATCAGAGTCAGAGTCAGAGTCAGAGTTTCTTTATTGTCATTCGCACCTCATGTGGTACATGTGGTGGAGCGAAATTATGTACACAGGGTCCCAGTTACATCCAACAATAAAATGTCTAAGAAAAACAGTAATAACATCTAAGATATGAACTAAGAAAAACATCAACTAAATATACACTAAGCACTCATAACATAAAACATTGAACATCAGCACAAACATGAACATGAGTCTGTGAGCAGATGTGCACGCATGAACACATCAACATTGAAACAGATCAGCAGCAACATGAAACAGATCAGTAGCAACATGATATGGTTTTTCACAGTGATTATTCTAGTTAGAGATTCATGAGTCTAACAGCCTCAGGGTAGAAGCTGTTCCTCAGTCTAGTGGTTCTACACTTAATGCTCCTTAACCTCCTTCCTGAGGGGAGTGGGGCAAAAAGTGTGTGTGCTGGGTGGGTGGGGTCCTTCATGATGCAGGTGGCCCTCTTCCTGCATCTGGAGGTGTAGATGTCTGTGATGGTGGGGAGACTGATTCCAACAGATTTCTGTGCAGCCTTCACCACTCTCTGCAAAGCTTTTCTTTCTGCAGCTGTGCAGCCTCCATGCCACAC
>NC_056508.1:14898217-14909142 GCF_014905685.2 Nematolebias whitei
CATGGGAGAGAACTACAGGCTTATACCGACAGCCACTGACTGGTCAACACTGAAACCCGAGTCTTTACACAATTTCACCCCTCTTAACTCTGCTATCCCTTTCTGTGTGTTGAGGAGGGGGGTGTGGGGTAGAAACGGAGACACAGCAGTTTATCAGCCCAGCTGGCGAGAGTGGTCAGATGGCAGCCTTGTCTCCAAACATCGAAATGTTTCTCATGTTATTCATTACATTCCCATTATTCCTCATGCCTTTGTAAATTTAAACCATGTAAGGAGCTGATGCAGGAAAACTGATCAATGTGAGAACGTTAGGGAACAAGTTTGGGCTCGTGCGTTCGCGTCGTATATTTATACTGAATCTTTTCCATTAATAAATTTGCTTTTCTCGCCAAACCTTTTTTTTTTTTATTTCTGTCCAAAACAGTGTCAACCTGAGTTTCTGCATCTCTGCTGATGGGAAACATCTACCGGCCTATCTAGGTGAGCCCATTTCCCACATCTGTGTCTGATTAAATGCAAGCTGTCAACTGGCCAACAATGTTAGTGTTTTAGATCCACAACTGTTGCAGCTGTAGGTCTCAGCATTTTTTATGACTGTTTAGTGCTCAATCCTTTTCTGTATTTTATCACTTTTCCTATCAGCCCTCAGTTATTATCCTTAATTACTCCGTCCTTCATATACAAATACTACCCCTGCCATTATGTTAAGGTTACATTGACTGCATTGTGTGTGAGTTTACGGAGGTCTTTTTCCAGCCTGTCATTAGGCGACTTCAGAGCATTCATCATGCCATGAATGCTCATTTGTGTGTTATGCATTCCAGATTTCCAGGTGGAGGTGCAGCTTGACAGTCACAAGCACAAGCAGAAAGGTGCAGTGAAGAGGGCTCTGTTCTGGGATTCCCAGCAGCCTTTGCTGCAGGAAAATGTTAAAGTGCACCACGGGGAGCGTCTGTGTCGCCACACAAAGATCTACTTGAGAGTAAGCCTGTTATGATTTGGACTTGTTCAGTGGATCTGATAATGAGCGGAAAACTGTCAGTAAAATCTTTGAGGGTTCAATAGTAGGAGTGGTATAATTCAGTCTTATTTTTAAGACTTAAAACATGTGTTTTTTATTAGTTAAAGAAGTGGTTTTAGATCAACTGCAATGTGTTTCTGTAACTGCAGGAGGAGGAGGACTTCAGGGATAAACTCTCCCCTATTTTTGTGGCCTTCAACTTCAGCTTGGATCCAAAAGCTGCCGCTGACTCACATGGCCTGCAGCCCATCCTCAACTATCAGACCACCAACGTCATTGAGCAGAAGGTGCTTTAACATCACTTTTACTAGCCCAGATTCTTTCAGCACAGCTGAGCATTGACAATTGTTTGTTGGTGTTTTACATGTGGTTCTGAAAGGGTTTGGCTTGATCGTCACTGAGATGATAAAATATCTGCCACACGGAGGAGTTGTTTAACTTATTGATGGGCGGGCATTTTAAAGCAAAAACACACTGAATTTGTTTGTAGTGGTTTGATTTTTCTTCAAATATTCAAGTCCCCATAGTTTCCACTTCCTAATCCTTTCATAATAAACTATGATAGGGAAACAGACGCTGGAGTGCTTCAAGTTGTTTTACTTTTCTTTTTTGGAAGCACGACCCACAGGTGTAGTGACTATAAAAACACCTGGCTGGAAAAACCCCATGAGGAAATGAGTTGGTGTGTTACTACCAGGTGCCACTTAAAAACATAAATTAAAAGAAAGATCAAATGGTCATGACAGTTGCAATAAATCTTCTAATTTGCCCATTTTATCTAGACTTTGAATATTTGGAAACCAGTTCAGTTCAGTTTATTTATATAGCACCAATTCACAACAGAAGTCATCTCAGGGCACTGAACAGAAACATTCATATATATATATTCTATATAATACTAACTTGCCAGTTAGTAAAAGTTATCTATCTGAGGAAGCCAGCATATTGTGCTGAATCTTCACTTCGTCACAGTCTCCCATCCTGCGCAAGAACAAAGGTGACAGTGGAAAGGAAACCAGCGCTGATCCATCTGTCAGTCCATCTGTCTGAGTTTGGGTCTTAGAGGCAACTGGTCCACCCCAGACTTCCCTCTTCCCAGAAACATATCCAAGACCCTCCTTGGGTATCTCAAAGGGTTCTCAGGCCAGAGAGGATATATAATCCCCCAATAAGTTCTGGGTTTGTCCTGGGTCTCCTCTCAGTGGGACGTGCTCAGAAACCCTTGGATGTGGCCAGGAGACATCTTAAACAGATGCTCCAACCACCTCAACAGACTCCTTTCAGTAAGGAGGAACAGCAGCTCTACTCTAAGCTCCTTCTGGAGGAGAGAGCTTCTTGCCATATCCCTAAGACTGAACTCAGTAACCCAATAGAGGAAACTCATGTTGTATCTGGATCTTGTTCTGTTGATCATGATCCATAAGTGAGGGCTGGAAAGTACGTGGACCAGGGAAGTGACTTTTGGCTCCATCTGCACTTCTTACTGAAGCTGTGATCTGTTGGGTGAAACTTTGAGAGAGATTTGGAGTGGAGAGTTGTTTGTGTGCTCATGTGAATAATGGTTCATAGTTAACTACGTCCAGACTAAAGGTTGATATTTCAAACCAACTTATCAGCTCATCTGGGTAAAGACTTTCTATTTTCAGCCATTTTTGTTTGGCTTGTGAGTAGAGCTGCATCATTTCATCTCTGGTGCTGCATGCACTGTATGTGAGTTCTGTAACGTCTATCAGATTGGACCAGATCGAAAATGGCAATCAGTGCAGCTTGTTCTCCCTTTTTACTCTTTTTTTCGTTGTTTCAATGTGTTTCAAACTTATGTCTGTTGGCCTTTTTCATCAATGTCTCTTCTAGATATCAAAGCAATTTGGCCTCCGACAGATGTGGTCCATTTCTGAACCGCAACCCCGAGACGAGGCTCAGCTCTAACATCAATCCTCAAACTGTCAGAAAAGTGATTTTTTTTTTAAACACACAAAGACAGTGAACCTGATCTGTGTGTTAACGTGTGCACGGGTTTAAAAAACGTGAGTGAGTCGGGCTGCCAACATGTTTCATTAATCTTGCTTCATATTGTATCTAAGCAGCTTTGTATAAACAGTGAAGAGTGACCATTACACACAGCCTTGGATCTGATCGAACACATGGCGCTTTATTGATTTCCACATATGCTTTGTGAATATGTGACGGGCCATGTAACATTTCACTGGCTGTGCCAAGTTCGTTTCAAGCTGCAGAGAAATGGCTGATCTTCCTGAAGCAGTTTCTTTTTCTTGTCTTAACATTTTCCACATGTCTCTGTGAGGAGCTCTGAGTGATCTATTAATTTATATCATTTATAAATATTGCTTTTTGAAACCTGAAAGGAGTTAAAACTGTGTATCAATGCCCATTCTGTTCTTAAAGTAATATCATGTGACCAAATGAGTATGACGCTTAATAAATGGGCTTCATTTATATGAGTTTTTCTTTGTTATGTCACATGCTGATGTCACTGGAGTACACTAACGGAACAACAATGTTTTTCTGTCTTTGACATGCAACCTAGGGTGAACATGTGGCCAACTTAGCATTGTGGTTAACATGGTGTTCAAAATTAGAGCCCCGTGATGGTGTAATAACAAGGGGTGCATGTTGCTCTCTGTAATCTTTTCTCTCGGTCTATTTATTATCCTTATCTTCATCATCATACTGTCAGTCTCAGTGAGATGTGAGCGACCCCGCCACACGTTCAATGGTCACTCAATCATCCAGCAGCGTTTCTGTTCCCAAGTATAAGCTCCACTCCTGTTTACAGTTCAACACAGATATTTGATGTCCCAGAACGCCCTCTAAGATGCAGGCTCCTCCCCTTCTATATGATCGTATACAGCTGTGGTCGGCAGGGTGGTGAAGTGTGCGGCGAAAGTGCGGTTCACCATTCTGCACTGTGATGTGGGGCGTGGGTGAGAGCTGGGAGCTGACTGCTGCACGCTCAGTATCTCTGAGCTGCTCATTATTTCTCTCCCTTTTAACCAAACTGCATGTGTGTGTGTGTGTGTGTGTGTGTGTGTGTGTGTGTGTGTGTGTGTCAGGACAGCTGGTTCATGGGAGTGTGTCTGAGCTCGTCATGATACTGTATCTTTAAGACTGTATTGGTTGTTTGAGCTGCAGCATTTCGACAATCTCTTGGGGGGAAAACGACATCCAGGTGTTTGTGTGTGTGCTCTTGTTTCTGCTACAGAATGAGGACCATCATATGTTTTTAACCAAAAAAGTGAGGTCATTTTGGGAAGTGAGGACATTTGCTTGGTCCTCACTTTGTTTCAATGGAAATTAGCTATAGATGCTAGTCTCTATTTTTTATGAACAAGAATGTGTGTGTGTGTGTGTGTTTGGGAGGCAGGGGTGGAACATGTTAGTCATGGTACATGTTGAATCTTGTCACACAAATCATGCTGTCTACTTTTAACAAATCTGTGATTTATCATGTTCTTCTGACATGTAAAATTAAAGTCTGTGTGTTTCTTGAGAAATGCTTATCGCCCGCTGGCTTTCATGCCAGAGTTTTAGACTGACGCCATCTATGTTGATAAATAAGAGTTGAAGCTATTTTAGTCCAACTTTTAGTATACCAAATTTTAGTCAAACATCAGTAAATTCACAGAATTATAGCCAATTTTGTATTTTATAATGACAATTGGCTGTGGGAGCCATAATGAATGATGTTGAATTCAACAGATGTTAAATTGAAAATGGGCATTCAATATTTTATTCCTGAAAGTTTCTAAAAATCTCTGCAGAGGTTCTTGATTGTTTTGCTAACAGACAAAATAATAATAATAATAAGCATTATCAGTTCACCTTTTGTCCTTTATAATGAATAAAAATATAGGAATCTGTGAGATCAAGAATATCATATTAAAACTTATCACTCACATGTGCTTCTGTCAGGCTCAGATTCTGCTGGACTGTGAAGACAACATCTGTGTTCCTGACTTGAAGCTTGCAGTTTATAGGTGAGTCTGTTCATATCCTTGTATTTGTCTGAAAATCCCAGAGCATATGGCTTTCAGGAAATAAAGTATAATTTATTGCAATATGCACAGTACACTCTGAACAGGGTCACCGATGCTGAACTCCCCGAGTCCTTCCTGCTCAAATAGGACCTTTAATTTGTGTGATAAAGCATGAATACAGCTGTTTCTGTTGCTTTGGTTGCCTTGTTTAGTTGTAACATACGTGAGTTTTAATCGCCACAGCTTTGAATGGGAGTGTCACGCCATCTTAGAAAAACAGTAAGCAGCACTGTTCTTCATTTACCAAATAGTTTAAAGACTGAAGAGATCAAGGAACGTGTTTGGATAGCTGCTTGCCAGAAAGCAACCTCGTCAACCTCTGAAGCCATCAGGAGCACCCGGGGGCTGCTACACTCTGATTCAAGAAATCTGTTAGCATTTTTCTCAAAAATAACAACCTCCCTGATACTCCCTTTACTGCTCTGTCATTTTGATTTCACATTCCTATATTTATCTACCATCTGCCTCCATTTTTTAAAACGTATGGCCTATCTGTCACACATGAAATAATCTTGGCAACAGATGTAGAAAATGTTTAGCACAACCGTGTTGTTTGTGTCTGTTTTGTACTAAATAGCAGAAATGTCACGGTACTTGGAGGAATTGACAGGGTGACTACAATTTAGGAGATTTTGTGGAAATGGGGGTATTACGGTCTTTCATTCTGCTTCCTAATCACATCACCTGTTAGAGTGGGGGTCTTTCAGGGAGGCTTCTAGGTTTTGTGGTGTTTTTAGTCCTTAGTGATGCCAGTTTGACTCAGAATACTGACTTTCAGGTCAGTAGCCAATCGGATTTTTTTATGTACCGGTAATCATGAAAAAAGTTTGTGAATAAAGGGAAAGTACAACCAGTTTGAAGTGGGTTGTGTGGAAACGTTATCAACAATTATCATCCTACCTGTTAAAGATAGCTCTTTGATTGACCTCACTTTGAAGAAAATGAGTTTTAAGTTCAAATGTCATAAGCAGCCAAAACCAGTCTTAGTTGCTGCCAGCTTAAATCAGCTCTAGTCCCCATATGTCCTAGCTGTTCATGCAACTGTTATTTTTAAACTTTTACATTTATATCAGGTTTGCATTACACAATTATTGAGATGATGTTCTGTAGTTGTTTGCAAAGACATTCCTGTAGTAGCAGTAGAAGCAACTAAATGTAGTACTTCTTGTGCACTGTGGGGCACCTTTGAAAATAATAACTAATGAGAAGTTTATGATGATATAAAAGGTTTAATAAATAGTATTTGCATGAACCAGTAGGAAATTTAAAATTTCAGAGGGGTCTACTTGGGTCAAATTGACAAGCAAAAATGACAGATCTGAGCAGACCCACTTTTCTCTTAAGATAGCAAAAAGTGGATAGATACTGATAGATACTAGGGTTTGAACGACTACATAATTTTAAAACTCGACATTAACATAATAAAACTCGAGTAGAACTCGAGTACTTGATGACATTATAGGATCTAAAGATACAAAAATAAATAAATAAATAAAAACGCAAAAAAGGTCATTATTTACAAAAAAAGACCAACAAAACATTGGGAGCATATATTATGCTCCTATCATTTATCATACTGCAAATAAGTCACAGGAAAAACAAAACTATTAGTTATTAATATTAAGCTGCAAAATTGAAAGAAACATGCGGCACATCAAAAACAAAACAAAAACAGTGGGGCGGATGACCACCCCGCACCACCGCCAGCTGTGATGCGCATTAGGTTTAGTTTTAGAGATTAATATGTTTATAGGTCTTTTATAGGTTTAGAGATGAATATTTTTTGCTTTTTGTTTGTGAAACAAGGTCAGAGGAAACTGGTTCTGGTTCGGTCGATTGGACCCGGTGTTACACCATATTCTGTGACCTGCAACAGTGCATGCAACACCGCCCCCTACGGTCACAATATATGGTGGTTACAGAATATGGTGTAACACCGTTTGCAACGAGTTCCAAACAGCCAGGAAGTTGATTTATTTTCTGTTTCCTTATGGTAGTTGAACAGGATGATTCATCTTTAGTGAAATATTTCCATACTATTGATGTATTTCTACATGTTTGCCAAGACTGGGCCTGCTCTGCTCCATCCATCTGCTTGGAGGAATCCATTTTGTAACCCGCGCCCGGTGCGGATCACGTGACACGTGACACGTGACGCAATGACGTAATGACGTAATGGCGACGTAATGACATCACCTCGAATACTCGACGTGAAATTAAAAAACTCAATAGATGTCCTAGGAATCGATGTGTAGATTACTTGAGTAGTCTGTTAAAGCCCTAGTGGGGAGTACATCATTCATCCTGTCATCTTAAAACAACTGCAGTCTTCTAAATTTCATAGAATGCTATTTTATAAACTTTTTCATTACTTTTATTTTTACATCAAATGATTATACCAACTAAAGCATTCTAATGTTCCTACTAGAAGACTCACAGGCTGCATCAGAAGTGTAAAACCTGGCTGATTCTGCTTTTTACACTTTAAAAATAACCACAGAGTTCCATGTAAAACCAGAGAATTGGTGGTGTAAAAGTTTATAAAATAATTTTAGTTTAATAACTGTTAAAATTAGTGGTGTACTATTGTAGTATTCTAACATGATCTGAAAGTGCTATTTGTTGTCATCATTGTGTTTCTATCCGATGATGAAATTACCATAGTTCTTTGCATTTACTGTAACTCATCACATATGAGACACACCCAGGTGGAGCAGTGGGCAGGTATGTAAGCTCCTGGGGAGCAGTTAAGGATTAAGGCTGCAGTATACTCCCATGTCCTGTCAGCCACACAGAAACTGTGCGCATTGTCTGCAGGGGGTTGAGACTGCATGCTTGAGCATCCACCCTGAGCGGCTGCAGAGCATCTCTGCAGACAAGGGGCGTTTATATTCAGGACAAATTGAGGTCGCTGATTTGTCATTTGCTGACATGCCTACTGGATTGATTGACAGGTCAAAAAGAGAGCTGGCAGCTCCTGCTGCAGTGGTGTTCTGTGTTTATATGTTGTTAATAAAAAGTTCTTAAAAAAAAACAAAAAACAGGGCGCGCTGGCCCTGCAGCCCACACATCAGAGCAGCCCACCAGGAAATCTCCAGACCCTCCTGCAGCCACGCTGGACCGGATTTTAATTTGCTCGTGACAAATCCCTTAATTTCTCACCATTTCAGTTATGGCGTCAACGGAGGAGGAAGAGATCGCTTGCCTTCTGGCAAAAAAACAAAAGAAAAGGCTAGATCAGGGATGAAGAAGGGGAATTTTTTACATTGGTGTCACATACAAAACAGTCCGTCGCCGGGCAATTTATTGTACGACATCGCGTACGCGGTCGTAAAAATTGAGCTTTGCGCGGACATGCCCTGCGGAGGTACGCACATACCTCTGCGGATGGATGTACGCGGGAGTTTACTGGGGGCTTTAGGTGTCTTGCTCAAAGTATCACATTTCTCGGTTTTCAGACCCATTTGCAGGCAAGCAAGGAGGTCAGGAGTTTCCATCCATCCATCCATTATCTTTACCCGCTTATTCCATTTTGGGTCACGGGGGTCGCTGGTGCCCATGTCCAGCAATCACTGTGCGAGGGGTGGGGTACACCCTGGACGGGTCGCAAGTCCATCACAGGGACACATAGAGACAAACGAGACAAACAACCATTCACTCTCCCACTCAAACCTAGGGACAATTTAGAGTCACCAATTAGCCTAACATGCATGTTTTTGGTCTGTGGGAGGAAACCGGAGTACCCGGAGAAAACCCACGCATGCACGGAGAGAACATGCAAACTCCACCCAGAAGGCCCCTGGACCGGGGGTTTGAACCAAGGACCTGCTCGCTGAGAGGCAGCAGCTCTACCAGTTGCGCCACCGTGCTGCCCGGTCAGGAGTTTAATTAAAGAATTTATTAAACACAAAACAAAAGGGTGGCGAGGCAGCCAACACTTACATGAGTCTGGGGTGAACAGGAACAGGGCAGACAGGTTAACAAGTGAGCAGGAACAGGACAGAATAAATTATCAGATGAACAGGTACGGGACAAAAACGGGTCATCAGGCAAAACAGGAACAAGCAGAACAGAGAAAGACCGGGACGTCTGTATGTGTACAGTGCAATGAGTGGATGTTTTAGTGGTTAGGAGGAGAGGTTTAAATAAGGCTGAGGGAGAGTGAGTTATGAGTGCACCTGGGATGATACTGAATGGAAACTAGTGTGACTGATTAGAGGCTGGTAAGACAGGCTGAGGAGTGAGTGAGAAATGACGGAACAGAGTGACAAACAGAAAAAGAAAATAAAGACAGAAAAACAAAGAAAACAGACAGAAGGACAGATTGTGTCACAAGGACACCACAACATGTGGGCATGGCAGGGAGTTGAACCTGTGACTTTCTAGTCCCAAGTTGGCTTTCCTACCACTGCACTACAGCTGCCTCTTATGACCCCTTAAGGCCCCCACATACTTGGACACACTATGTGTACTCCGTGAGCTGCGCGGACTCCTCGCGTACCGTCCGCAGATGGTTGAGACCATACTCGAGCTTGCAGATTATCTCTATCTCCTGGAATTTTACAAAGTTGTCTAGCCAAGGCAGCTTAGAAAAAATAGGTGGAACACCTCCCTTTGCCCCATCCCCACTTTTTCCTCTCATCTTCTTTCTTGCCTTAACAAATCTGTCCCTAAGGTACTTCCATTTAGCTCAACAAAGTGACTCGTCCTTACACAGGGTCTGAGCTATTTCTTCCCACAAATTTCTTGTTCTCTGAAAACCGCTATCGGAGAGAGGTTGGTGTTGCATACAAAACAGTTCGATGTGAACGAACACCCTTTCTCGCCGGGAAGTTTATTGTGCGACACAGAGTATGCGTCAGAAAAAATTATCTTTGCATGGCCATGGCCGGCGGACATCCGCTTCAAGTCCGCATTGAGTCCTCCTCGAGTACATACGGACTTCCACAAAGTGAAGTATGCCCGAGTATGTGGGGGCATTTATAGCCTCAAAACAGTAAGAAATTCAATAACTAACCCAGTTATTCTTCATTTTTTCTTGATTGTACCCACAGCGACAGAAAGGAAGTCTACCTGGGTGATGACAACTCTGTGACCTTGACTTTCAATGCCAGGAACGAAGGAGAGGGAGGAGCATATGAGGCAGAGCTGCACGTAGTGTTGCCTCCTGAATCGGACTATATCGGTATTGCTCGCAACAATGAGGTGAGATGAAAATCACTAGAATGCGCAGAAATAATCTGCAGCTTTCTGGAACTAATATGTTGGTGTGTCCTTTTTCTTCTTAGAGTTTAACCCAGCTTACCTGCAGCTATGAGACCGAGAACCAGACCCGCTACATCAGCTGTGATCTGGGCAACCCAATGAAGGCTGGTACCAATGTAAGAACACCATTCTGGTTCGCATGGAGTACAGTCCAGCACCATTTTTAAGGAAATAGCTGGTGTTTGGAGGATGAACTGCACAGGTTGTGGTGGGAATAGCACAGGAAACATTGCATGTATAAGGAAATGTTGTGACAGGAAAGTAAAGGTTCCACCTGTAATTTCAGCTTCCTGCTGGGAATGGTTCCTCTGTTTGGCATTAATGTTTTAATGGGTCTTCAGAGAAAACCTGACAACTAAATACCAGGGGAGAGACAGAAAGACCTGCCACTTTTACAAAGCTTAGGCTCATCAAGAACTTGGATTGTGAATCTACTCAATAGTTTTCTTTTTTTAGATTGGAATAGCGTTGGTTACATGAACCTAAAGCAATAGTTTAGATCTTCTGAAGGGGTTCTGTGGAAACATTCTGAACAGAGAACATATATATATATATATATATATATATATATATATATATAT
>NC_056508.1:14909242-14913083 GCF_014905685.2 Nematolebias whitei
ACATAACCATAACGACACGAGCAGAACTAAAACACAGAATCGCTACAATAGTTTTATGAAATGACTGTGTAATAGAAAAGTAAAGATGGTGTTATAACAGTGTTTTAACATTTTAAAGATGAGTTGTTTAAAGATGGCAGCAGCGCGCGGGCTAGATGTTAGCTCGTCACTTCGGTCACTATCTGAACGGAGGCACTTCAAAGATCTATTTACAAAAATGTTCACAACTTTTACACAAAACTTCACTTCAAACTGGCTCAAAATTTCATTTAAATACACAGATGTTGTGCAGACTCATTAACTAATAATTTAAGAAGAAATATGGCCTAAACGGCCTTCCATACAGGGAGACTTGTTATTTGTGTCCAGGAGCAAAGCCCATTATTATTATTTACAGAGGCCTGTAAACAACATCACTCTGACTGTTCACAAAGTGCTGACAAATTCATCCCAGAGCTCAAAATGTTTCCTGCAGCAAAGCCCCGTGAGAAATGAGGATCTGTCAAAAAAAAAAACTTGAGCTGGGGGGGCCGACGGGCACCCCACCCCCATCCCGACCAATAAAAAGCCACTTTTTGGAGGACAAGCGCCCAAAGCACAGCCGACAGAAACCACGAGAGACCGAATATTATGCATTTGCCTCTTTATCATAAATATATAAATTATGCTAATTACGAGCATTGCATATTTACCCGAACTCATTTCCTCCATTTCGCTGCAGGGCGCGAGCCCGAGCCCGGTCCGGTTTTAACTTACCGCGGAAAGGCTGCTGCTCCTCCGTAATCCTCCTGCTCGCAGTTTGTTTCAGTCACACATAATTAGAAATTCATCTCAGCTCCAGACAGGCGCTGTGACCGCACACAAAAGACACGTATTTGCATTGATAAGGAGGGCTGCAACGTCCGAACCCCCCCGCGCCGCTTTCTCTTAATATTTCATGACGACGGCCTTCCTGCAACACTTCACCACCTCAGACCCGCCAGGTGTCTCCCCCCGAAGACCCCCTGCGCTGCAAAGTCGGGCAAAAATGCCTCGAAATTGTCCTTTCGCACTACGTCATGAACATAATTTATGCAAGGAAGAAATCTTTGAAAAATGTCTGCCTCGACAGGAGCGGAGCCAGGGAGCTCTTAAAGGGGCCGCAGCCCGCACAGCGCCGGCTGCCTGAAACTAACGTTCAGCGACCAAAACAAAGTTCCCCCACAGCTTTAACTGCGCTGAACCACAGAGGCCTTCCACTTATTATGTATTACACAAAATAAGGTTTTGTATGTGTAATGACTCGTGTTTTTCTCTATTCGTGCAGGAAAAAACTACACTTTTGGCCCCATTTGACAAGATTTCCATCACCTGTCGCAGCAAGGCAAAGAGGGACAATAATGTTTTTTTTGCTCTTGTCTGTTATGTGATTGTGTCTTTGTCTGTTAACAAAATAAATTGCAAACCACTGGACAAATTTTAATTAAACTTGCAGAAATTATAAATTGGATGAGCATACAGTATAAATGTGTGATGTATGACAGTGATCCACGCCTTCATAACATCTAGGCTCGATTACTGCAATTCACTTCTGTTTGGAATCAGTCAGTCCTCCATTGCTCGTCTACAACTGGTCCAAAATGCTGCAGCCCGATTTTTAACTGGTACAGGCTATAGAGAGCACATCACGCCAGTTTTGGCCTCCCTGCACTGGCTACCCATTCACCTTCGGATCCATTTCAAAATTCTCATGTATGTTTTTAAATCACTGAACAGTTCCGCCCCATCCTATCTCACTGATCTTCTGCAGCCATATGTCCCAGACCAGATGCTTCTCTCAGTCCCAGAAACCCGTCGTAAGCTCAGAGGTGACAGGGCTTTCTCTGTTGCAGGTCCACGACTGTGGAATGAGTTGCCACTGAGTGTCCGGCAGGCTCCCACACTCTCAGTCTTTAAGTCTCGCTTGAAGACCCACTTCTATTCTCTTGCCTTTAACACGGTGTGATTTGTTTTGGTCCGGTCTGTTCTCTACTCTGTTGGCCATTTTAGTTAGCTTCTGCTGCTATTTGTATCTGTATTTCTATTTTATGTTTTCCTGTCTGCTGTGCATGTTTGGTTCTTTTGTACAGCACTTTGGTTGGCCTTGTTGCTGTTTTAAGTGCTATATAAATAAATTGGTATGGTATGGTATGGTATGGTATGGTATGGTATGGTATGGTATGGTATGGTATGGTATGGTATGGTAAATGATTGACGTATGGAGCCAAACTGATTCAAGATGGCTGCCACAGCTCACTGACGTTAACCTGGTGAAATTTGACGTTAATTTACTATTTTTTATTTTACATTCATAATTCACCCTGAAAATTGTTTAGATGACATCATGTTTAGTGTAATTTTGTTCAACCCAACCTCACATGAGTGAATTTGAAATTATTATTTTTTTACTTTTGACCCAATCTATCAACACAGTAAATCTAAAATCACACACAAAATCTAAACTCCAAGTAGGAATATTGCTATTGTACTTACTGTGAAACCCACAAACGTTCATAAAACACCTAAAATGGCTACAACTCAGTCAGTTTAATGACATAATGCTTGGTAGTAGCTGAAACTGATCTGCAACACTGATTCTGAACTTTAAATGATCATGCAAGAACTTTGTGTAAAATTTTACTAATAATTTGTTTAAATTAACTTGTCTGTTTGCAAAAATGTCTTGTGAACCACTAATCCAAACTGAACAAAGAATAAATCAAGGAAGAATTCAATGGTTGTACAGCAAAAAAAAATAGTCAGGTCCTCTGGACAGATTTTTCTTGTTAAAATGTTTTGTCTGTTATCCAAAAGACTTCTTCAGTCTGAGGAGCTGCAACAACCACAGTCTTATAAATAGCACCTTCTCATAGTGGATCAACCAGTTTGCTGGTGACAGTCAAAACCAGCTGTTCACATGATAAAAGAGAACATCAGTTAGTGCTCTGATGGCTGCTTGCTATTCACAGAGGGCTGAGTGATACTAGCAATAACAGATTTGTAAGAGGGGGACAGTTGAACATGGAGGCCTATGGCCCTATTTAATGATGGACGGTTTCTCTTCACAATGATGGCTTCACTCCTCTCCATCGTTCCTCTCTATCAAGGATGAGAACATCTTCATCCCTGAAAGAGTGACCGCTGGCCTTCAAGAGTCAAAAAAGCCTCTACAGTCAACGGACCTAACAATGACTGATGTAAAGACAATTTCACTGAAGAAGTCTTTCATCTCAAGAGTGTTCATCTCACTCCTTGTCCTGGCATTGTCTTTTGTCCTTTGGTGATGACCTGGCTGTTATGTGAGTATGTCCTGATTAGCCATGTTTATTTTGCTGCTCTGTCTGCCCTTTTGCTTTGTTAATAAATTCTTTATTTTACATTATCCTGAGTCCTCGCCTGCTTTCCTGCACCTCTGGGTTCACCAGCACCACCCGACCCTGCTCAGCTCACTGTTTTCTCAAGGCCCTTTTCAACTTTAACACAGTCTGTGATGTTTTAGTCCTGTGCAATCAGTTTGTGCTCAGAGTATATGTTGGGAATCACTCTCAGCTACTACCACACCAAGTTTTATCTGACTGTTTATTCAGCATCCAAAAAAGTTCAGTCTGGTCCTCTGGACATTCAAAAAACAAGAAAACAAAAAAAAACAAAACAAAGCAAAAAAAAATCTAGAAACGTTTCGTCTCTCATCCGAGAGACTTCCTCAGTCTGAGGTGCTGTTTTCAGCTCAGTCTCTTAAATAGCACCTTCTCAGAGTGGATCAACCAGTTTTGCTGCTGACAACCAAAACCAGCTGATCACATGCTCAAGAAGGACCATCAGC
>NC_056508.1:14913183-14918033 GCF_014905685.2 Nematolebias whitei
CTGGGTAACTCCTGGTCGCTCCTCCTGCCTGGAGGAGAGCGTCCTCCCTCTACGGCAGTTTCCACGGGCACCCCGACAGCAGGCGTTGCAGGGCTGAGAACCATGGTGCGCTCACGCGTTCGGGGGCCACCAGGAGAGCTGTCAATCCCTCCTCATGAGCTCGGTTCAAGAACTGTAAATCAGAGGAGGTGGAGAAAAACGCGTACAGAAGCATTTTGGGCCATGGACTGTGGGCAAACGCATCCACCCCAGCGGTGGTTTGTCTCGTGGGCTCAGAGAAACGCATAATTGACACTGAGCATTTCTCGTGTCACAAACAGGCCCACAGCTGCTATATCAATCTGAGACAAAATGCTCCGTCAGAGAATGATTAAAGGTTGTTCTGTCTCCGACAACTTTGAGACAAGAAGAAAACACAGCTGCAGCATACAATAGTCGTGCTGGACACCAGATTTCTGTCCCTCGACTGCTGCAGAAAAGACAGCATGTCGTCCAGTGGACATGGAGTGGCCTCTACGCCTTTCTCTGTACAGCAGCGTTGAAAAAACTGACCACTTGATGTGGACAGCGCTGTGGTGGTTGAAGCACGTGACTCCTGAATCGTACGCACTACATCTTGAGAGAGATCCATCCTCTCAAAAAGATCCGCACAGTGGCCAGACCACAGGTGCTGGCCTATTCTGATTAATTCCTGATCGTTCCTCCCGCCTGGAGGAGAGCGTCCTCCCTCCACGGCAGGTTTCACGAGCACCCTGATAACAAATGTCGTAGGCATGGAAACCATGATGCGTTCACGCACTTGGGGCAGAGGAGCTGCCAGTCCCTCCTCCTGAGCTCGGTTCAGAAAACCGTGATTATCAGAGGGAGAGAAAAAGGTGAAAAGGCATTACGACCACAGGCTGTGAGCAGGCACGTCCACACAGCGGTGGATCGTCCCGTGGCTCCACGATAATTATAATTGACATTGAGCGTTCTCTCGTGTGAATCACAAACCCTGATGATTCTGCAGCTCAAGGTCAGTGTTGAGTCACATTCATAGATCCCGTGCGACACTCCAAAAACATATAAATGAGCTGCTGTGTGGAGAGCCACAGCGGCCCCACAGCTTATTAAATGTGTGTGACGTAGGTCTGCTGACGGAAAACAGCTGATATCACTCAACCGGTTCACGTGAGTTGCACTGCTGCCACCTGTCTGTACAAGCTGCTCAGCAGCAGCAGGTGTCCAGATAAAGCAGAATTAAAGCGGCTCGGGCGCATAATGGAGTGTTGTTTCTCACAGCTCAGAAATTGACAATCTAGAATAAATCTCATCTTCCAGTTCATTGGGACCAGGAAGTGATGAGAGAGACCTTGCGTTTTCCTCTCTTTCTGAGACTCTAGAAATTACATTTAAAACAGAATTTCCTGAGCTTCTGCTAGAGAGGACGAGGTCCGTTCATAAATGACAGAAAAAAAAGTCACAGAGTTCCTCCACACCGGGGTTTGAGCTGAACTGCAGCATGAATCCCGGATGAAAACGGTTCGCCCATCCGTCTGGAAGCGCGCGTTCATTGCCACCCGTTTATAAGCTATAAAGCGGGCACGCATTTATGCTGTGAAAACTCACATACATGCTGATGTGAGCTGGAGCGCGCTGAGTGAGAGAGAAAAAGCACGCGCGTCCCCGAGCATGCAAGACGTTGTGTGTTGTTGATGCTGCGGGAAATAGCTCATGTGTTGTGTTCACGTTGTGTGCAGCTGCTCCGTGTAACGCTCGGGAAGCGGGTGCACGTATGAGCCGACGTGCCCTGAAGGGTCGTGTGTGTGCCCTCCTCATTCATGCGACGCCTTAAACCTGGATTGACACTGGGGCGCGCGTTGGCACTGGTGCGGTCAGGAAGCAGCGCGCGGCATCGGTGGAGCGAGGTTACCACTGGCTCGGTCTGCAGAAACACGTTCATTGTTTGCTGCGAATCACGTGAGCTTTTGAGTGATTCCACGAGCTGCAATATTAATTCAGAAAACCTTCTTCGAGGATGTATGAGCCAGGCCGCTGTGAGGCTGGTGGAGCTGCTGACGCCGCAGGAGCGCGCGTTAGCACTGGTGCGGTCAGGAAGCAGCGCTCGGCATCGCTGGAGCGAGGCTACCACTGGCTCGGTCTGCAGAAACACGTCTATTCTTGGCTGCAAGTCACGTGAACTTCAGAGTGATTCCACGAGCTGCAGTATTAATTCAGAAAACCTTCTTCGAGGATGAAAGAGCAGAGCCGCTGTGAGGCTTGTGAAACTGCTGACGCCGCGGGAGCGCGCGTTTGACACCACTGCAATGAAAAAACGTGTGTCGCTTCTGCCGAGAGCGAAATACGTTGCTGAGCTCGTACCGTGGTCTCACGTTAACGTTGACGTGAACGGCGGGCGCTGAGAGCTGCGTGTGCGCTTTCATGCCGCGGGAGCGCGTATCGGCACAGCTGACAGTGAATGAAAGCAACCTTAAAAAGGCTCATTCGTGATGAGTGTGTGTGATGGGGCTGCTTGTCAGATAAACCATGCTGACAGCCTGGCTAAAGGACACTTCATCATAAAATGATGTTATTCACAGTGTCATCAACACACCTCCAACAACCCGACACCTGGTTACCTTCCGTTGAGCTGTTTGTTGTCCTGGAGGGCCCCCTGTTGGCGAAGTCCGAGAAAAAAAAAAGAACTTCCGGATGCCGGGGACGTCTGACAGGAGGGGCTGGCGTAGCGGAGCTGGGGAGGCGTTGTGCAGCCGTGGAGCATCTTGAAATGATCTCTCGCTGATGAAAAGAGGACCTCCAACAAGCTCCTGCAGCTCTTCTGAGAGGAAGGTGGAGTGACGAGCCAGGAGAACCACTGGGACCCCGTTCTCCGGCTGCGATGCGGGGCGGCAGACAGTAAAAGAGGCGCACCGGTTAAGGATGATGTCAGCTGCCCAGTAGATGGAGCGTACTGCAGGGGCCGGCAGCGTCGTTAGCAAGCAGCCGCTAGCAGTGCTCCAGGGGGCACGGAGGGACTTTCCGCTCAGTGAACCCCTGCTCTGGAGATGGGTGCGGACTGTGGAGACCGGCTCCCCCAATCTACCAGGAAAAAACCCGTCTGTGGCCTCGCCCGTAGGACGTCCTGTTGGGAACACGAGGCCATATGGATCAAGACGGTGAGCCGGAATGAAACCCAGTAAACAACCTTCCCGCCGGATCATCCGAACTGGCGGGAAAGGCGTAGGACGTAAAAAAAAAAGGGTCCCTTCATGTCAGCCGCCTCCTGGGTTACGCCGGGCAACCCCTGAGGGCGCCGTCGGCCGGGAGCGGTGTGATCGCCGATGCGAAACGAGGTGGGATGGGGTGAGCATTCGCTCAGCCCCCCTCCACTGACACTACGCTCTCCAGGAGGGAATGAGCAGCGGGGGGCTGCAGCTGAGCACCGCCTGTCCCGGAGGAACCATCCGATTCGCTCCGAGGGTCGGCGATAAAAGGAAAATTACAAGATGGCATTGTCCAGCGTGTAGTGACCTGTCACTGAGAAATATTCCTCGGCGCTTACCTTGAAATAAGACTGCTCGTCAGCTTCTCCTCGGGGAGGAGAACTCACCGGACGACCGGAGGTCGACTGCCGGGCCAAACATCCTTAACAAAGGTTGGTCATCTACACAATTTTCCTTCTTCGTTCTTCTGACAGTGCTATTAGCTCGCTGAAGAAAAAATGGGAGCCGATTTCCCGCTCTTAACGTAATTTATACGGACCGGGTGGGGCCCACACAGCAGGTGGGCGTGGACTAAATTTTTCAGTGCAAATGCTCCGCATAACGGGATAAACCCACTAAGCGACAGCTCTTAAAGGGCGAAGCCTATACGAAATAGAACAATAAAAAAGCTTAGAAAACAGTACAGATGGGAGTATTCAATTATAATACAGACGTAATGTGCCCAAAGCAGAAATTAAGAGGTAGCATTATGAGTGTTCAGGAGTCCAACAGCAGAGGGGAAGAAAGTGTTCATATGGCGGGAGGTTCTGGTCCGAATGGACCGAAGCCTTCCGCCTGAGGGGAGTAGTTCAAACAGACTGTGTGCAGGGTGAGCAGGGTCAGCTGTGATCCGACCTGCTCGCCTCACAGTCCTGGAGACGTACAGGTCGTGGAGGGATGGAAGGCTGCAGCCGATCACCTTCTCTGCTGAGCGCACAACGCGCTGCAGTCTCAGTCTGTCCCTGGCAGTGGCCCCGGCATACCACACTGTGATGGAGGAGCTGAGGATGGACTCGATGATGGCTGTGTACAACTGCACCATCAGCTTGGCCGGCAGCTTGGCCTTCTTCAGCTGTCGCGGGAAGTACAGTCTCTGCTGGGCCTTCTTGATGAGGGAGCTGATGGTCAGCTCCCACTTGAGGTCCTGGGTGATGGTGGTGCCGAGGAACCGATAAGAGTTTGCAGTGGTGATGGGGGTATCATTACAGATGAGGGGGGGCAGAGAGGCTGTGGCTTTCCTAAAATCCACAATCATCTCCACTGTCTTCCGGGCATTGAGTTCCAGGTTGTTGCTGCTGCACCAGGTCACCAGCCGGTCCACCTCCCTCCTGTATGCAGACTCATCACCGTCTGAGATGAGCCCGATGAGGGTGGTGTCATCTGCAAACTTAATAAGTTTCACAGAGTCATGGCTGGAGGTGCAGCAGTTGGTGTACAGGGAGAAAAGTAGGGGGGAAAGCACACAGCCCTGTGGAGATCCTGTGCTTATAGTCCAAGTGTCCGAGACAGCTTTCCCCAGCCGCACGCACTGACTCCGGTCTGTCAGGAAGTCTGTGATCCACCTGCAGGTGGAGTCAGGTACATGGAGCAGGGAGAGCTTGTCTTGGA
>NC_056508.1:14918133-14918390 GCF_014905685.2 Nematolebias whitei
TTGTTATATACCTGGATGACTGAGAAAACAAACTTTGTGTTTTTGAAACCATTAGTGAAAAGGCCAGACTTCAGGGGTATCTGAGGCAGGCTTGAAACACAAGAGTCAGGGTGGCTTCTGGGTAATACCAGATGGCTAGGCCTCAGACCGACGAAGCCTCTTGGATGAGGGGCGAAACGTTTCTTTTTAACAAAAAAAACGAAGTCCAGATGACATGATTCAACCTTTTTTGTTGTAATATACCTGGATGACTGAGA
>NC_056508.1:14918490-14922898 GCF_014905685.2 Nematolebias whitei
CGAAGCCTCTTGGATGAGGGGCGAAACGTTTCTTTTTAACAAAAAAACGAAGTCCAGATGACATGATTCAACCTTTTTTGTTCAAGCATTCAAAGGTTTTCATGACTACAGACGTGAGAGCTACAGGTCTGTAGTCATTTGGTCCTGTGACACGTGGCTTCTTGGGGACAGGGACGATGATGGAGGACTTGAAACAGGCTGGGAAGTGGCATGACTCCAGAGAAGAGTTGAAGATTCCTGTGAAGACTGAAGCCAACTCTCCAGCACAATGTCTCAGCGTGGAGGGTGACACAAGGTCTGGGCCTGCAGCCTTATGTATATTCAGCCTTTTGAAAAGCCTCCTTACTTCATCCTCTTGTACAGAGATAGCAGGGGGTTGTCGAGGGCAGTCCGAAGTCGTTAAACCAGTTAGGCTGGGGTTGGTGTGGAGGATGGAGGAATGTGAGTCCATGACTTCAAAGCGTGAATAGAAGTCGTTCAGATCGTTTGCCAGTTTGAGATTGTCTGTAGAATGAGGTGCTCTGGGCTTGTAGTTAGTTATCTCTATCAGCCCCCTCCAGACAGAGGCAGAGTTGTTTGCAGAGAACTATTGTTCCAGCCGTGTGTTGTACCTGGATTTATCCTTCGACACCTCCCTGCTAAATCCATACTTCGCACGTCTGTAGTTGTCTCTGTCCCCCACTCTGAAAGCAGCCTCCTTCTGCTGACTAAGCTGTTTTAGTTTGGATGTGAACCAGGGTTTATCATTATTGAAAATGACTCTGGAGCGTGATGGGATGATGCTGTCCTCACAGAAATGTATATATGACGTCACAGTGCTTGTGTATTCGTCTAGACCACATGTGTCAAACTCAAGGCCCGGGGGCCAAATGTGACCCTCGTGGACATCTTATCTGGCCCCCCAAGATGATAATGTTAAACATAAAATACTTTTATATTTGAATGTTTTCAGTAATCTTTGATTATGATGTCAAAAGTGCAACAGAGAACATCAAATGAGACCAATCAAAGACTAGTTGAGGAACCTACAACCAAGAAAAGGTGTCGAGTATCTCACTTGAGTTAATGTAGATTCTGAAACTGGCCCTTAGTTCGAAAAAGGTTTTAATTGTGGCCCCCTTCTGTAAGTGGGTTTGACACCCCTGGTCTAGACTGTCTGTAGAAGCCCTGAACAGGTCCCAGTCTGTGGTGTCCAAACACGTGCGTAGCTCCTCCACAGCTTCACTGGTCCACTTTTTGGATGTCCTCACCACAGGTTTTGAGAGCTTCAGTCTCTGTCTATATGCAGGTATGAGGTGAATCATCTCATGATCTGAGAGACCCAGGGCAGCACGAGGCACAGCACGATAAGCATATATATATATATATATATATATATATATATATATATATATAACTTTCTTGTAATTTTCAAATCTTATGTTGTTAGAGTTGTTCTATTTTATCATTTTAAAATAGTTTCTATCTCATATCTGATTTCACATGTACTGAACAAAAAGTTAATTTCTTAGGATTTAATCGTGTGTAAGTTCTGGAAAGTTTCTACTTTTACATGAAGTGAACGTTTTATCAAGAAACTATCTGTACAAGCTAAATCTTCTGAAATGTTCTGACTGTCATCCTGATAAGTTTTTTGTACATGTAAACTTGACCCGTTTTCATGCCCCACTTTTCACAATATCGGACTCACCCAGAAAAACGAGAGTTCACCCTAAATGCAGTGACTCTCGCTTTGCAAAGGTATTGAGCGCTAAAAACTCTCCTCGTCTTGTTGTGTGAAATTATTATCTTTAAAGGTTAAACAGAAAATACCTAATATATGTTTTTTTATCATTGTTTACTGTTGTACTGATAAATATCTCCTGGAGGGTAAACTATATCTTGCCTGCAAATATCAAGCTGAGAAATCCTTTGTTTTCTACAAGTGATAGTGGTTGGTCATTAATTATGATGAAGTTTAGCAACTTCTCTGTAAACATTTGAGCTCCGTGGTTTCAGCGATGTCTTCTTCTTGTTCAATCCGAAGCAAGCAGTCTGATTTTGGTCAGCTGTGCTCAGTCTGTCCCTCCTCAGAGACAGGCAGATTGAGCGGGGCAGATTGGACGCGGCTGGCCAGGGTCAAGTTGCCTGTTTTGGGTTGCGCAAAGAGTAGCGCCCCGCTGAAGCCACGGAGCGCGAATGTCCAAAGTAAAACGAACTTTACCGCAGTTTAATGTGGTGCTATGGCTCTACAGACATTGCACGTTGCCGTCTTGTTTTGTGGTCTTTCTAGTGTAAAATACTTCCACACACCAGACATATTACAATGAAAAGTTGGTTAGCTGTTAGCCACAGTGCTGCTAACTCAGTCCTCACATTGTAGCTGGCTGCAAACTATGAAATGGATTTCCTGAATGTGAGACGGGTCTTATTACTCTGGGTTTAGGGCTGCAACAACGAATCGATAAAATTGATAAAAATCTATGATTAAAAAGTGTTGGCAACGAATTTCATTATCGATTCGTTGTGTCGTGCGATTAAGAGTCTTTCACGGCGCTGCAGAGCCATTTTGTTCACAGGCAGTGCATTGTCAATGCTGACTGACTGAATAAAAGTTTGAAAAAAAAAAAACAACAACTCTGCAGCGCAAGTTGAACAGAGCGAGGGGGAAGGCGGAAGCAAAGCAGAGGCTGTTTTCAAAGGAAATTAAATACATTTTACAAATGACTGACGCAGAGAAAACTGTTCAACCCAAGTCCTCAACAGTGTGGGATCACTTCACAAAAATAAAAACGGAACAACATGCAGCTTTGAAAAGTGACGACACGAGAGAACCATGGAGATGAAATATAAAGATTTCGGAGTCACGAGGAGGATGAAGGAGCAGCAGCAGATACAACTCGTCATGTGTTGCAGGTGAGTCTCTACAATATTCACGTTGTTCTGTTTCCAAGAGAGAAAACGTAACGTCAGTCTCTCCGTAGCTGAAGCTGCTGCTTGTTTGTTTGCTGATTAAAGACCGTGATAGAGAACGTGTGTTACTTTTTATTTAATTTAATTGGTACAAGCAGTGTTTAAATGTGATTTATAAATAAATCTAACACAAAGATAATAATTTAATGATTAAGCTTCAACTTTTAATTTGCTGGCAAAGTCTGAAGACACTACAGGTATGGCAGGATGAATTGCATTTAAACAGGAATTAAAGTAATTTATTTCATCTACTCAAATGTGTGTAATTAAGTATTTTATATGTGTGTGTGTGTGTGTGTGTGTGTGTGTGTGTGTGTGTGTGTGTTTAATTGCTCTTTGGGCTACTTATTTGCCTTAACTCAACACTGTAAGTGAAACAACGCATGTCTTGAGTTGCTGTAAATTATGCTATAATACATATTTACTCTCTCATTCCAGAAAACAACAACAACAACAATTCATGATGGACAGACATCATGGACACCACAGCAGCAGCTGTCTTTACTGAAATCATCCTTAAATCATCGTCACTGACACGAGGCCTCCGTTGATGGTTGAAGACAAAGGCTTCACTACAATGATCCACACTTTTAATCCAGGTTACAATAATCCACTCTTTTAATCCAAGTTACACTCTTCCCTCAAGGTCACATTTTACAAAGTAGCTACATATTGTGCAGGTATAAAGCATACATTTGTATATATTTTTATGTACGTTTATTTTTTTTATTGAAGCTATTTGACTTTTATATTTTATTATTCAATATTTTACTAACAGAATAATCAAATGTATAGTCAATCAAAAATGGTCACAAAAAACTCAAGAAAATGTCTGATAATAATGTTGTTACTGCTCTCAGGGATTCAACCCAACCCTGGACCCCCCACTAATTACAGCACACCAAATGACTTTAAGAACATGTCAGGGCTTCATTTTCTGCATGTAAACGCTCTTAGCCTTCTGAAAAAACTTGATGCTTTGAAAATTCTGATCAGTTCTTCTAGGGCAGATGTTATCTTCATCTCTGAAACCTGGCTCAATAAATCTGTAATGAATAATGACCTGGCAATCAATGGATTTAACATCTACCGCTGTGATCGTCAAAAAAGAGCGGGGGGGGGGGGGGGGGTCGCTGTTTACATCAGAGATTCTTTGGTTGCTAGTCTTGTGTCTTCTAAAACAATTCCAAACCAGTTTGAAGCCTTATCTGTAAACATCACCTTGAATGGAGGCCAGATCTTAACTGTAGTCTGCTGCTACCGCCCCCCACAGCATCACCTGAGGCTCTGTCTGCCCTGATGGAATTTCTTGGTAATTTAAAATTCAAAGAGATCCTTTTGGCTGGAGACCTCAACATTGATTGGTGTAAGTCGACCCCCCTCTGTGATAAATTCAAGGAATGTTGCCTGTCTCTCAATCTTACCCAATTGATCGACTCTCCCACTAGATTAAACA
>NC_056508.1:14922998-14924044 GCF_014905685.2 Nematolebias whitei
CATTTTGCCTATCAATATTCTGAATTTTTGTTGATATTTCTGATATCTTAATGCGTAGATTTTTATTAATATTAGCTGAAAAAGAAATAATCTGACCCCGAAGATAAGCTTTTAATGTTTCCCATAGTAATGAGGGAGAAATTGTATCGCTCTTATTGAACCTTAGAAAGTCATCAATTGATGATAAGATGAATTTATTAAATGGCTCATCTGATAACAGGAGAGTATTAAATCTCCAACGAGGACTAGAATTGGGTTTGTTTATAAAATTTATATCAATGCTTAGAGGAGAATGGTCTGAAATAACAATCGGATAGTATTCAGAAGACGTGACTCTCTGCATTAAAGAGCTATCAACAAAAAAATAATCTATACGGGAATAGGATTGGTGTATTTGAGAGTAAAAAGAATAGGTCCTTGTTAGTGGATTCCGTGTCCTCCATGGATCTACATATCCATTTTGGGACACAAAATCCAAAATAGATTTAGACATATTAGACTGTGTATAGGACCGAGATGAGGAGCGATCTAATGATGGATTCATTACACAATTCAGGTCTCCAGCTAGAATTAACAAATGAGTATCAAGATATGGAAGTGTGCTAACTAGATTGTTTATAAAATCTGGTTTATCAAAGTTTGGTGCATAAATGTTTACTAATAAAACAGGAGTGTGGAACAAGGAGCCTGCAATTATAAGAAATCTGCCATTTATATCCTTCATTATTCTTGATGCTGTAAAATGAATATTCTTATTAAATATTATGGCAACTCCTCTAGCTTTTGAGTTGAAGCTCGAATGATAAATCTCCCCAATCCATGGATATTTGAGCCTGACTTGATTTGAATTTTGCAAATGTGTTTCCTGTAGGAATATTATGTCTGGGTTCAGGCGTTTCATATGAGAAAATATTTTAGACCGTTTCACTGGATTGTTCAGACCTTTAACATTCCAACTTAGGAATCTAACAGCAGGTGTTGAGGAAACCTTTAAATCACCAGACATGTGACTTGACAGGGATCAAAAATATTGCCATCCCTCCCAA
>NC_056508.1:14924144-14937905 GCF_014905685.2 Nematolebias whitei
GGGCTGTGCAGACTCCAACGGGAGTCATCAGAAAACTTAGCCTTACAGCCAAATGGCACCACACCGCAAAAACCCTAAAACACCTTCTTGTGTCAGGTGACTCCCACCGAACTAGCAAAATAAAAAGATTTAAAATATATAATAGGCACTAATCTGGGAGAACAAGAACTCTTACACTAATTATAATTCAAAACATTAAATCCTTAATTGTAAACAAAACACACAAATTATAATTCTAAACGTTAATTCCCTAATTGTAAACAAAACACGCTAATTATAATTCTAAACATTAATTCCCTAATTGTAAACAAAACACACTAATTATAAATTCTAAACATTAAATCCTTAATTGTAAACAAAACGCACTAATTATAATTCTAAACGTTAAATCCCTAATTGTAAACAAAACACACTAATTATAATTCTAAACATTAAATCCCTAATTGTAAACAAAACGCACTAATTATAATTCTAAACATTAAATCCTTAATTGTAAACAAAACATACTAATTATAATTCAGAACATTAAACCCCTGAATGTAAACAAATAAGTCCGTGAGTGTAGACAGAACACTTTGATTACATTTTCAAACCTGAATAATAATAATGACTAATAATACTGACATTCCTGAGTGTGAGATCGATTATATTAATTGTAATGCTCATTTTGTAATCGACTCAATGTAAATCTTCGCCTCCTCAGCAGAGGTAAACACCCGCGTGTTACCCTCAAACGTGATCTTCAGCCGGGCCGGGTGGAGCAGGCCGAACCGAACCCCCTCGATGTCCCGCAGCTTGCGACGACATTCCGTGAAGGCCGCCCGCGCCCGGGCCGTTTTGGCAGTGTAGTCAGGGAAAACGAAGATATTCGTACCGTTCACTTTGACCCGCTGCAACTCCCTCGCCTTCGCCAGGATTTTCACACAGTCCGCTTGGTAGTGACACTTAGCTACAATCGGACGGGCCCGCTCGCCTGCTTTCGGTTTGGGGGCTGGGATGCGATGAGCACGGTCCAGCAGCGGTTCCTCCTCGAGGTCGAAGGCCTCCTTTAGCATCCGAGATACCGCAGCCGTTGTCGCCGCTGATGGGTCATCCTCCGGAACACCAATGATGCGGATGTTCTGACGTCGAGACCGGGACTCCAGGTCATCGCACTTATCCTCCAACTGTGCCACCGTCTTAGTAAGGACGTCAACTGTTTTCTGGAGGTTCACGATGTCGTCAGTGCAGGTGGAGACGGACTTCTCCACCTCTGTTACCGTTAGCTTTAGCCCCGTGAGGCTCTCCTGCACCGCTGCTAGCCCAGACGATAGCTCCTTTTTGAAGGCGGACAGCTCGGCATTAATCGACGAGAGACTTTCACCCAGAACAGCATGGAATTCTGCTTTAATTATAGCAGCAAGGTCCTCTCGGAGAGCTACAAGTATTTCTTGCTTAAGGCTGCTGACGTCGCCCTCAGACGGAGGAGGTGATCCAGGACAGCTCGAGGCTTCACTACGAGGATTAGGCCGCAGGTGAGCGTGGATCGAACTTACCCCTTTAGTCGGTTTTGGTGGCATTTTAATGGCAAAATAGGAGGATTATGTAAAGTGTGTAAGTTAGATATTGTTTGCTGTCGGACTCGGGAAAAAGTGCCCAGGCATTAATCAGAGAAAAGGCTAATTCTGTAGGAGCACACCCAAACACACCTTATCTCACCGCCATTCAGCCGGAAGTCTTCAATATTCCACACTTTTAATCCAGGTTACACTCTTCCCTCATGGACACATTTTACAAAGTAGCTACATATTGTGCAGATATAAAGATACATTTGTTTATATTTTTGTGTAAATTTATTTTTTTAAGCTATTTGACTAACTTATTTTTTATTATTCAATATTTTACTAACAGAATAGTAAAATAGCAACCTGTTTTTTGTGCGAATTTCTATGTCAGTCAAATGTTCAATTTTGGAATAAAGGGGTGGAAATTAAAACGTTGTGGGTTTTTTTTCCAGATTCGTCGATTAATCGAAAAACGAATCGACCGATGAATCGATTATTGAAATAATCCTTAGTTTGCTAGTATGAACAATGTCCAAGCTCAATAATCCAGGTATACAATACAACATTTTTTCAGTCAGGTCATCTGGACAGTAGGAATGCGCAATATAAACGGTATACAGTAGAAACGATATAAATTTAGCCTACGATAGAGATCTGACTTCTACCAGCTAACCGCAGTAATGCTGTGTCTGATGTAAAATCAGAACTGTCAGATTTAATCTTTACTTTTTTTAGCTGAAAACTGTGCGCAAGTGGCGTTAAAGTCTTTTATTTGAGAGCCAAGTAGCGAAGCTACAGGCCAACTACAGCCGGCTTGCCGTAGTGTTGTCATATTCTGACGCATGCGCAAAACGCTGTGTTCCGTCAAAAGGTTTTTTGTTTGTTTTTTCTGTCGAAAGTTAAAGTAAGTGTTGGTCAGCTTTAGAGAAACCTGCTCTCTGATCTGTGAAAAGAACGCTGTGTTGTGTGATTTGACTGCGAGACCCTCTGGTCAAAGCCACAGACTCATTTTGTGTCAGCTCTCCTTAAAGCGGAAGGAGTCGCCAACTAGAGGTTTGGAGGGTGAAGTGTTTCAGTGTAAAATGCTGCTCTGTTGCTGTTCATTTATTAAGACTGGAAACTGTTAACAACATATTCTTTTGTTTAAAACATATGGTTAAAAACTACATTTTATATATTTTGCACTGCTTTGCACTACAAGCAAGAAGCCTAATACTTGATTTGTTTATTATTTAAAAACTCTCTGAACCTAGTAGTGGAATTTTCTTAATTCAAAATATATGATGGCAAAAGGACACCCTATGCTTTTAGAAAAATTCCTATTAAGTTTTATACCCAAAACATATTGCGATATATATTGTTATCGCCACCCTTGACAATACATATTGTGATATGAATTTTATGCCATATCACACATTCCTACTGGACAGTGTCTTTTTTTTTTTTTGGTGCCGAAACATTTCGCCTTGATCCAGAAGGCTTCATCAGTCAAGGAAACACACAACTGATTCTTCCCCCAACAGCTTACTCCAAAGCGGAACAAACCAGTTCTGCTTGTGATAAGATGGTCTCTTTGGTACGCCCCCTCCTCCATTGCCGGCCCTCTTCCTTGTTGAAAGTCTTGTCAAACTGGTTGAAAACAACAAAGTCCATGCTCAATAATCCTCATGAAGCCTTCCGGATCGAGGGCGAAATGTTTCAGCACAAAAAAAAAAGTAACTCTCCAGATGACCTGATTGAAAAATGTTGTACTGCAAAGCATGGTGTAAAAATGCACAGCGCCCCCTAAGGTCACAATATACAATGGTCACAAAATATGGCGCAACACCAGAGTAACCGAAGAAAACCCACGCATGCGACCGCGGTAAAGTTAGTTTTTGGATGGGGAACACACCGCTGAATACGGAGCGCGACTGTACAACGTAAAACGAACTTTACTGCGGTCGCATGCACGATGCAAACTCCACCCAGAAAGGCCCCCGGCCCGCCGTGATGCCCCCACAAAATAATACTGAACTGTGTTTACTAGAAATTACAGCCATACCTGTTAGCAAACGTGTGGTTGGTGGTCTGATGTGTAGCTCCTGCTCCTACACAGCAAAACAAGAAAACAGTCACCACACTAGATGAACCCAGCACGATGCGCTGCTGCTAACACATCATATGCTAACAGCTGCAGACGCTAACAGGTTGAAATAACTTACTCTCCACAGGCAATAAGCTGCAGCGTTACAAGCCAATGGCAGCAACAGCTTTGAACTAAATCACACAGTAAACCATTTCATTCACGCCAAGTTTTTTTCATCAGTAATTGAAATAAATCACGGAGCTAAATCCATACGTAGCTCCCAAACACAAGAGGTAGCAAAAAGGCCGAGCTGTTGACGTCATGTACATATTTACCACCACCCACCACTAGGGGTCGTCGTCACTACACAAACAAACCTGGATTACATGTTTTAAAAAAAGGATTGTTGTGGCTGGAATACCACGTCGTGTTCAAAACGGCTGAGGCGTCGCCCTTGGTATAAAAGATTTATTTGACAAAACATGGGTTACAGATATTCAGAGACAAACAATTACATTAATAAGATATATGCATATAAATGAAGCATTAAAAACGAACCGTCGCCGCGCGGTCCTACCGGAAATGCTTGGTGGGCGTGGTCATTTCCGGCCTTTTATCCCCGTTTGAGAAGGCTAGCTTCCTGATTGGTTCAGCTTCTGTTGCTATGGTTACGACTCTTAGCCCGCCCCCTCAAGGACGTTAACGTCTATATTTCAGATAAGTTTTGGTACACCGAAATCGGCTTTTGTTTAAAGTTTAACTTGCTATTATACTTTAGGGATACAAAATGATTCGTGTCTAAATTGTCTATACGTAATAATTAATAACTATTAATTATTACCTACCTCATGGGTGTTAATTCAATATCTGTTGAAGGCCTGGTGATTCTGTTTTTTAAGGCAGATTCATCTTAGTTTCCTTGTCTGCGTTTAAACTGTTAACACTGTTTGTTTAACGTGATTATACCTTAGTGATACCAACTGATTAGAAATCAAGTTGTTTATTTCTAGGAGTAATTAATAACTTAATTATTATTATCTAACTCATGTTTGTGTTTTTCATTTTATACTTTTAATTTGATTTTACTTAGTCAAACTATATTGTCTAAATTAAAGAGATGTGTTCTAGCTTTTTTATGTTAATCAGTCTCTGCTCTAATCTGTTCTGAAAGGTTCTGAAAGGCCTGATTTGATTGCTTGTAATCTATCAAATGTGAACTTGTAAAATTATCTTTAGCTCCTATGAGATTATATTTAAAGGTCAACTAGTTAGAATTAGCAAACATTTTCTATAAACATAGTTCAACCCTGGAAGAAAGACACGCACACACTTTATATGACATGACATTTGAGTGCTTGATAGGAATTATAAAAAGGTATAAAATATTAAATCCAACAGGATCTACTGCATATGTAAACAAATCCCCCCCCCCCCCCATAGATATAAACACTAGATCCCTCATTGGCTGCTGCGGCGCGGGATTTTCGGCCGCCATCTTGGAACGGTCGTCTTATTCAGTTAAAGCAGAAGATGTCTCATCACTTCGCAGCTTATTTCTGTTCTAATCGACGGACTGTTGACATCCGGTCTCGGGGGGATAACTTTTCACAAGTAAGATGAACATAGTATTCTTAGTATTTTGTGAATATAATATTACTGTACTGTATTTATGTCCACCAGCTGATGTGATGTTCAGTGTAACACGTGTTCAGCTGCAATGAAGCTGACTGAGATCTGATGACAGGAATATTTTTCTAACAAGAATACTCACTACTTCAGTAGCTTTGGTTCATTATCAACAGATATGCATCAAAACTGGAGTTTTGTTTAAGTTCTAGGAAATTAAAAAAAAATAAAACTAGGGAGAATATAGGAAATAGAAAATAATCTTGACCTCCTCTGTACAATGTTTTTGTTTGGACACAAATCTCCTGTTTTCATTGTGAAGGTTTCCCAAAGAACAAGATGTGAGGAAGAGGAGGAAGTATCTTTGAGGAGGATTCATCTGAGCAGTGAGGATTTTAAACTGGAGGATTTTGATCAAACTGATCAGACTGTCCGACTGAGAGATGGTGTGGTACCATCCGTTCACCTTCAGAGAGTAGGAGCATCATTATAAGTTCATTAGAGTTCATAAAGTTACATATTTTATTGTCAGTCACAAGGTGAGACACCTCCATGTGTTTATATGAACAGGTAACTATAGACTGTAAAGTTCATATTCATGATGCTTTTTCATTTCAGCTTGAAAACTGCAGGACTACAGGAACTCAACAAAAGCTGGAGCTGCTCTGTCTGTGGCCTCTCAGGAACGTGCACGTCACACACACACTCTCAGGAACGTGCACGTCACACACACACTCTCAGGAACGTGCACGTCACACACACAACCTCAGCCTAATGATGTGAGTATTTCTATTTTAAACTTTTATTTTTTCATTTACCTTTATTTATCCAGTTAGTCTCACTGAGTCACGAGAACTCATTTTCTAGAGAGACCTGTTTAGGAGCAGATGGTGGGGGTTGAGTGCCTTGCTCAGGGGCCCAGGGTGGAGCCAATGAGGGTGGAGGCAGGTGTGGGTGTTTCACCTTTTCCACCCACATTTTGATGTTGACGGTACCGGGAGTTGAACATGCGACTTTCAGATCACAGGCCCATCTTGTAACCTCTGCGCCACCACTCCCCCACATAACATCATATCATAATGATCATATTAAAATCTCACTGGTTTCCTTCCAGATGTGTTAAACAGCTACTGGTCCCCCTGATGTTTCCAGGTGTCTGTGGTCAGTGGATGAAAAGCCTGGCATGAACAAGATGATGCTGGAGATCATCATTTGACGAGAGCTCCCACCTTCTAACTGTGAAGAACAAGAGCAGCTCAGTGATTCCCTCAAGGCTCAGTGAAGGTGCTGAGAGCTGCAGAGAGGCTGATCCATGGAGCTTCAACACAGCAACCTCCAAACATGTCCACCCTCACACACATCGTCCATGAAGACACTGGACCAGCATAAGACAGTGATAACAACAACAACAATAGACATTCACAAATGATTCATACAAATTTAAGGTTTTTGTTTGTTGTTTGTTTTACAACTGAAAAACAGTTTGTTATCCACTGTTGTCATCACTCTTTGTTAAAATCCAGGTCTCTCTTGTAAATGAGTCCTGTTGGCTCAATGGGACTAACCTGTATCAATAAAGGTTGAATGAATATATAGATATACATAATGATTTATTCAACCTTTTATTTATACAGGTTGTCTTCATTGAGCCACAAGGACTCGTTTACAAGAGACCTGCTCCAGAGAGAACAGTAAACAATGGCAATGTTAAACTACAGTAAAAATGATAGAGATGATATGTATGTATATATATATATATATATATATATATATATATATATATATATATAGAGAGAGAGAGAGAGAGAGAGATTATGTGTGTGTGTATATATGGTGGCAATATGTGGTTATATATAAAATAGATATAATTGTGTGTATATATATATTTATATATATTATATAATATATATATAAATATATATATTATAGAATATATATTATATAATATAATTATATATATATATATAGAGAGAGAGAGATGAGATGTTTCTGTATATATCAATATATAGGTAGATAGATAGATCTTAATAAAAATGTATCAGTGACTGTGAGTTTTGCAAACGTGTCATAAGAATATTTTATTAGTGTTAATGTTAACCCCACCAAGAATATTTAAATACTCTGAACCATGTGTTCAGCTTTAATCGCTGTACTCCTGAGATTTACAGAGGAAAACATCGTGAGAATGAGTTTAGTATTCAGCTATGACTGATTAAACGCGCAAATACTTCATTGCTCCTGTCAAACAGGTTACACTGAGTGGAGCGGTCGACCGTTCCAAGATGGCGGCCCTACAGCTCGTCAGCGCCAATAGGCGATAGCGGTCAATGCTGTATCTATTGTTTATATGATATCTAACCCCCCCCCCCCCCCCCCCACCCCCCAAAAAAAATAATAATCTGATGACAACTAAAACTTTCCTGAATAACAAGAAAAATATTATAAAGACGGTGCATTTTGACAACATTCTTTAACAACCCTGTTACACTGACGTAAGGGATTTTAAACATTTCATAATGTCAGTAGAAATATCAAAGCCAGTATATTCTTGTATTTAGTATTTTACCTTATTTTATTTGGCATCTTGATTTTACAGTTTATAACTTCTTTTATTTGCTTTTAATTGTTCTTTGTTGAATTATTGCTGTCTGTACTTTTTTCATTCATTCAACCTTTATTTAGACAGGTTAATCCCATTGAGCCTCGAGGACTCATTTACAAGAGAGACCTGATTTCAACAAAGAATGATGACAACAATGGACAACAACAACAACAATAGACAGTTATAAAAAAGGCATACAGATTTTTTAAATATATATATACTGTATATATATATATATATATATATATATATATACAAATAAGATGGCCAAAAAGTAACAAAAACAGCTAGATTATAAGGCGAATGTAGAAAACTAAAAACAGGAACATGTCTGCATTGGTCCCTGCCATGAACTTAACAGATTCTTGAAGCCACTTAGAGAGGTCAAGGTCAAGAGCTTCAGGTCTTTTTGCAAGATATTCCAGGAAACAGGAGCGGAGTAGGAGAAGGCCCTTTTGTCTAGTTCAGTCCTCACTGAGGGAACACTGCAGGTAATAATGACTGGAATAATAACTTTATATGTTGTCTGTCTAAAACAGGTCTCTCTTGTACTGTAAATGAGTCGTTGTGACTCAATGTGACAAACCTGCATAAAGGTTGAATGAATCATCATTTACTTTATTTCAGACACAATATAAGATCCATATAGAAAACATAAAAACATAAAAAACAGAATGTACATGAATGTACATGTCTAACTCTATTTTCTTCAATCTTACCTTTTTAGGGAGCGTCAGTAGTGATGGCAGTATAAAGGTTTTTTTTATTAGTACGCATCCTTTATGATTGTCTGTTGTTGTCGTTGTTGTCCCCTGTTGTCATCAGTCTTTGTTAAAATGCAGGTCTCTCTTGTAATTGAGTCCCCGAGGCCCAGTGGGATTGACAAGTATGAATAAAGGTTGAAATGAATGAAAATAAAGTGTAAATACTTTTTTCATTCAACCTTTATTATACAGGTTAGTCTCATTGAGCCATGAGAAATAATTTATAAGAGAGACCTGTTTTAAACAAAGAACACAGATGAGGTACAGACAACAACAGAAAATCATATAAAAAGCGTTTAAAATGAAACATAAATAGAAGAAATTATATATTTTTAAAACTAAACAAGCATCTACATTGTAAAGCGATGTAAAATACTAAAAACAGGAACATGTCTGCATTGCAACATTTTTCAGTCAGGTCATCTGGACAGTTTCTTTTTTTTTTTTGTGCTGAAATGTTTCGCCTTCGGTCCGGAAGGCTTCATCAGTCAAGGAAACACACAACAAAACTGATTCTTCCCTTAACAGCTTACTCCAAAGTGGAACAAACCAAATAGACCGGCCTGAAAAAAGTTGGATTGTATACCTGGATTATTGAGCATGGACTTTGATGTCTGCATTGTTTTTTACGGAGCCCAGGAGGGGACATGGGGGATTTTTTTCATTTTGCGTTCCATCGCAATACTGTACTGTAGTGTTACCTCGCAGACAGCAGCAACAATGGAACAGACTTTACGCTCATATTTGAGATTCATGGAGTTTTGTTTTGAAAGCAGCCTTAAATATAAGGATATCCAGTGTGTGCTGCAGATGTAAAATTAGTTTTACGTTGGTCGTTCATGCTCTGCGGATTCAGCAGCGTCTTACTCTCATTCAAGCTGATGCAGGCAGTCTGATTTCGGTCAGCTGCGCTCAGTCTGCCCCTCCTCAGAGTCGCGGTGAGGGACCGTCAACAAATTACAGAACCAAAAACTTGATAAACAAAACCTAATATCTTTTACAGCCACTGATCCACTGGCAAAACTCATGTTAAATTCTCTAGTAGACCTGACAGATGAAACACTCATTTGACACATAAAAAGCTTTATTGTTCATTGTATTGTTTATTGTTCATTTTCAAAAGGAATATTTCCAGACAATATGAAAGTAGCTAAGGTAGTTCCTCTCTTTAAAAATGGTGATAAATGTGTGTTCAATAATTATAGACCAATATCCTTATTACCACAGTTCTCAAAAATTCTAGAAAAACTGTTTGTGACCAGATTAGATAAATTTATTACTAAACAAAACATTCTAAGTAGTAGCCAGTATGGGTTTAGAGCAAAAAACTCTACATCAATGGCTCTCATGGAATTAATAGAACAAATAACTACAGCTGTCAATCAAAAACAATATTGTGTTAGTATTTTTGTTGATTTTAAAAAAGCATTCGATACTATTGACCACACTATTCTCCTTGAAAAATTAAATAAATATGGTATAAGAGGACCAGCATTACACTGGGTATCTAGCTATTTGAAATATAGGAAACAGTTTGTACAAATAAATGGTGTAAGATCTGACCTCTGCAATATCACGTGTGGAGTTCCTCAAGGCTCTGTACTTGGACCAAAGTTATTTATTTTATATGTGAATGACTTTGTGAATGTATCAGGGCTCCTCAAATGTGTCCTTTTTGCAGATGACACCACATGTTTTTGTTTGGGTAAAGATTTAAAACAGATGTTGGAATTGATGAAGACAGAATTTGATAAAATACAAACTTGGTTTAAACTTAATAAATTATCATTAAAGTTAGATAAAACTAAATACACGATATTTAGTAACAAAAAGAGAACTGTTGATGATCCATTTAAAATTGAAGGTGTTGAGATTTGTAGAGTTAATGAGATGAAATTTTGGGGTGTAATCATTGATGAACAGCTAACATGGAAAAATCATATAAATTCTGTAAGAACAAAAATATCTAAATCTATTGCAGTACTATACAAAGTCAGGGAATTATTAAATGATAAAGCTCTGTACATGTTGTATAACACAATCATTGTTCCACATTTAATCTATTGCATTGATGTTTGGGGGAAAGCGTGTAAACCTTTACAAAGCCTATTTTTATTTTACAGAAAAGAGCTGTAAGAATCATCACCAGAAAGCATTACAGTCACCCATCAAGCACATTATTTTATCAACTGAAGTTATTGAAGTTCCACGATTTGGTAGATTATAGTATTTTATCAGTTATGTATAGGGCTCAAAATAACACATTACCATTAAATATTCAAAGAAATTTCATTAAAAGACAAAGTTGTTGGACTTGCGACCCGTCCAGGGTGTACCCCGCCCCTCGCACAGTGATTGCTGGACATGGGCACCAGCGACCCCCGTGACCCAAAATGGAATAAGCGGGTAAAGATAATGGATGGATGGATGGACAAAGTTGTTATAATCTTAAGGGGATAGAGATATTTGTCAAACCAAAATTCAGAACTAGTCTGAAGGGAAGGTCTACCTCAATCCAAGCAGTTGGATTGTGGAATGGTCTAGAGAGTGATGTGAAAAATGTCAAGTCAATGTGTACATTTAAGAAAAAGATCAAAGTTGAATTGTTAAATATATATATATATATATATATATATATATATATATATGTATATATATATGAAGTAGCTTAGTGTGTTTTTGTATTAGAATTAGAAAAATTAGAAAGTTATTCATTTTGTTCTGTTACTTGAAGATTATTATGTCTGAAATAATTGTTTGAAAAAAGGGGCAGATATAATAAGACTTTTTCTTCTTTCTGCTGCCTTTCATTTTAAATCTCTTGTATATTTTTATATTGTTATGGAATTGTTTTGTATTTTTTAAATGAATAAACTTTATACCATACCATACCATTGTTACCTTCATGTGCGCCTTCATTTGCAAATTTCACATCCAGTGGTAGAATATCTGTTGTGTCCAAACAAGATTAAAAACAAAAATATCTGTTGTGCAATTTTTTTGAGAGATTTGCTACCAATAAATGTTTGAGACTGTTGAAATGTAAATTATTATGTATGCGTATACTTAAATTATAGAAGACCTGCTTCATGTGGCTGTCCAGTATCAGGATTGGTGGACACCATTTATCTTTTAAATCATTACACAGCTTTCTCGTCACAGTTCACCAAAGGTCAGAGACAGACAGTCAGAGTTTCTTTATTGTCGTTCCACCACATATGGTACGTGGTGGACGAGATTATGTAAACAGGGTCCCAATTGCATCCAACAATAAAATGTAAAAGAAAAAACAGTGATAAGATCTAAGATATGAACTAAAAAACCATCAACTAAATATGTACACTAAGCACTTATAGCATAAAAACAACACGCCAAACAGCAGCACAAACATGAGTCTTTTTGAGCAGATGAGCACATATGAACACAGCAACATGAAACAGATCAGCAGCAACATTATGTGATTTTTCACAGTGATTATCCTGGTTAGAGAATCATGAGTCTAACAGTCTCAGGGTAGAAGCTGTTCCTCAGTCTAGTGGTTCTACACTTAATGCTCCTCAACCTCCTGCCTGAGGAGAGCGGGGCAAAAAGTGTGTGTGCTGGGTGAGTGGGGTCCTTCATGATGCAGGTGGCCCTCTTCCTGCATCTGGAGGTGTAGATGTCTGTGATGGTGGGGAGGCTGTGGAAAAAATAGTAATTATTTTAAAGTTTTAAAAACTCCTAATAAAAAGAAAAGAACCAGAGACATCTCTCTTTAGCTCAAATCGGAGCGCAAGGTTTATTTTTTTCTGCAGAAAGGAGTTGCTCCCTGAACGAAGTCAGAATGAGCACTGAACCTTAAAGAGACAGTACATATTTTATACATGTTTCGTGCGTCACAATAACATCATATCATGAAGGAGGATAAGGTTTCTCATGCTGATATCATACACAGGTTCTTTGTTATCAGTACGAGATGTTCTTTTTCTTGTTGAGCTGGTGTTTTTTAATTAGATTTGTAACAAGTCTTCTGTCCATGTGACCAGAACATTCTGATAAATATTGTGGAGCTGGTGTTTTTAATTAGATTTGTAACAAGTCTTCGTTCATGTGGCTAGGATATTCTGATAAAGGAAGAACATGTTGATACGAAAAAGCGTCATCAGCAGTTAGATAAAAGTTCTGTGTCTTTGTTTTTTGCAGGTGGTGAATACAAGGACGTTTTGCTGAGCAGGAGGCTTTGAGAAGTTTACAAAAGTTCACATTTACACATCTACTGAGGAGTTTACCAAAGTTCACATTTTACACATCAACTTTAAAAATCTGCAGAATAAACATGGATTTTAAACAATATTTAAACAATACGTGTCAGTTTATTAATTTTTTCACAAGGCTGACTCCGACAGACTTCTGTGCAGCCTTCACCACTCTCTGCAAAGCTTTTCTTTCTGCAGCTGTGCAGCCTCCATGCCACACGTTGATGCTGGAGCACAGGATGCTCTCCACTGCACACCTGTAGAAGGAGGTGAGGACTGAGCTTCCCATAAATCACATTTTAATAAGAATTGGAGTCCACCTACCCAATTAAAAATATGGTTGGGGAAAGTGTTCCAAAGTGTATCATTTTCATTGAATATGTTGGTTAACCATTTAATTTTAAAGGAGTTATTTAGTATTTCAAAACTTAGGACATCTAATCCGCCAAAGGTTTTGTTATTACAGAGAATATCTTTTTTAAGTAATGACATTTATGTTTCCATATAAAGTCAAATAACATTTTATATAACTTTTTGCACACATCCTTTGGCATTTCTAATGACAAGTTTATACAGATCTTGAGATTCCCTCAGCTTTTGATAGTAGTACACTTCCATTTAATGACAGGTTTCTCAACTGCATGTTAAATTTTATTTGTTCTATAATGGGGACAAAGTTTGAACTGCTATGTAAATTTTGATTTTTCTCAATAACCATTCCTATATATATGTTTATATATTTTTCTCTTTAATTTACTCATTGATTGTTGTTGTTGTTGTTAAGCACTTTGATAACAGGTTCTGTTTTAAATGTGCTCTATAAATAAAGTTGACTTGACTAAGTATGTCACATTTATAAAAACTCCCAAATACACACACACACACACACACACACACACACACACACACACACACACACACA
>NC_056508.1:14938005-14942803 GCF_014905685.2 Nematolebias whitei
TATATATATATATATATATATTCACACAAAGTACGTACAGTATATACACATATACATGTGCTGGTCATAAACTTAGAATATTACGAAAGAGTGGATTTATTTCAGTAATTCCATTCAAAAAGTGAAACTTGTTTATTATATCCATTCATTACACACAGACGGATATATTTCAAATATTTATTTCTTTTAATGTTGATGATTATAACTGACAACTAATGAAAACCCCAAATTCAGTATCTCAGAAAATTAGAACATTACTTAAGACTAATTTAAAAAAGGATTTTTAAAAATGTTGGCCAACTGAAAAGTATGAACATGTACAGAACTCATTACTTAGTTGTTGCTCCTTTTGCCTGGATTACTGCAGCAATGCAGCGTGACATGGAGTCGATCAGTCTGTGGCACCACTCAGATGTTATGAGAGCCCAGGTTGCTCTGATAGTGGCCTTCAGCTCTTCTGAATTGTTGGGTCTGGTGTATCACATCTTCCTCTTCACAATACTCCATAGATTTTCTATGGGGTTAAGATCAGGTGAGTTTGCTGGCCAGTTAAGAACAGGGATGCCATGGTCCTTAAACCAGATAGTAACTTTGGCACTGTGTGCAGGTGCCAAGTCCTGTTGGAAAATGAAATCTGCATCTCCATAAAGTTGGTCAGCAGCAGGAAGTATGAAGTGCTCTAAAACTTCCTGGTAGATGGCTGCGTTGACCTTGGACCTCAGAAAACACAGTGGACCAACAACAGCAGATGACATGTCACCCCAAACCATCACTGACTGTGGAAACTTGACACTGGACCTGAAGCAACATGGATTCTGTGCCTCTCCTCTCTTGCTCCAGACTCTGGGACCTTGATTTCCAAAGGAAATGCTAAATGTACTTTCATCAGAGAACATAACTTTGAACCACTCAGCAGAAGTCCCAGGCGAGACGCTTCTGATGCTGTCTCTTGTTCAACAGTGACTTGACACAAGGAATGCAACAGCTGAAACCCATGTCTTGCATACATCTGTGCATGGTGGTTTTTTAAGCACTGACTCTAGCTGCAGTCCACTCTTTGTGAATCTCCCCCACATTTTGGAATGGGTTTTGTTTCACCATCCTCTCCAGGGTGCAGTTATCCCTATTGCTTGTAAACTTTTTTCTACCACTTCTTTTCCTTCCCTTCACCTCTTTATTAATGTGCTTGGACACAGAGCTCTGTGAACAGCCAGCCTCTTTAGCAATGATCTTTTTGTCTTGCCCTCCTTGTGCAAGTTGTCATTGGTCATCCTTTAGACAACTATCAAGTCAGCAGTTTTACCCATGATTGTTTAGCCTACAGAACTAAACGGAGACCATTTGAAGTCCTTTGTAGGTGTTTAGAGTTAATTAGCTCATTAGTGGCATCTTCAATATTGAACCTTTTAACAATACTCTAATTTTCTATGACACTGAATTTGGGGTTTTCATTAGTTCAGTTATAATCGACATTAAAATAAATAAACATCTGAAATATATCAATTTGAGTGCAATGAATGAATATACAAGTTTCACTTTTCGAATGGAATTACTGACGTCAACTTTTTCATGATATTCTAATTTTATGACCAGCACCGACCTGTGTCGTATGACAGTGCCACCAGAGTTGAGTCACAGCACTACACTGCCTCACCCATTTGTTTGAACAGGCAATGTGTAAATTCTGCAATTTTGACCATTGAAGTGTTGAAATAATTCATTAAAAGTTCTATAGAACAGCCAAATGGTCAAACGTATTTTCTCTCATTGTTAGTATTTCACTTGTCATGATCTCAGGTGAGGCACTGCTTCAGTCGTAGAATGAGACCACAGAGATGCTCCACAGAATGCCTCAGGAGGTCCTTCCTCCCTGTGGCTATCAAACTTTTCAACTCCTCTTCTGCCGTCTTTACTTGCTCTACTCTACCTGTTTGCATTTGTGATTATTTCTATCGTAACATGTTTTTTTGTCTTCCTCCTACAGATAGTACTCCTGGACTTGTGATTCTGTGTGTGACCGTTTCTTCCTGTCCTCTCAAACCCAGCTGGCTGAAACAGATGGCCACTTGTCCTGCTGGAGGTTTCTTCCTGTTAAAGGGAGATTTTCCTTTCCGCTCTCTTCGTGCTGCTCATGGAGACTGTGATGAACTGAAGATTTAATACAATCTGCTGCTTTCTTATTTAACTTTTACTGACTTTTATAATATGAATGTTTTTGTACCTTGAGACAACTACTGTTGGGACTTGGAGAAATAGAAAAACTGAATTGAATTACAGCAAAACAAAAGCTCTGAAAGCTGCAATAAAAAGATCAAATGCAGCCTAGAAATTTAACTGGCAGTCTTTTCTATTTAGGCTGTTAAAACATATGACAATGTACAATAAACAGTGTGTGGTGATAAGATGAACATTTGCAAAATACCCAATTCTAAAAAAGTTAAATCTGGTCCTCTGGACATTCAAAAAAACTAAACAAAGCAAAACAACAAAAAAATATAGAAACGTTTCATCTCTCATCCAAGAGACTTCCTCAGTCTGAGGAGCTGTATTCAGCTGTAGTGGACTACATTACAAAAGATTGTTTTTACATGTTGGCATGAAGAAAAGTAACAGTTTATCAGCTGTGCTGAAACGCAGCTCAAGCTGCGCCGCTTTGAAGTCAAAACGCTGCATGTTTAAGCGTGTTACGCTAGTGATGTTATGAAAGCTGAAATAGTGTCATTGAGTCTTTATGAAAGCTGAAATTGTACGCCTGTTATGGTAACTAAAAGCTGGGTTTGGGTAAAAACGCTTCATTCTGTTTAAAGACGGTCCAGACGCGGTTCTGGACCGGCTCGGTTCTGAAAAAGGTTCGGACGAGTTGTTTAAATAGCTAGAAAGACGTTTTTGAGACCGGAGTAGCAGACTCCGTACAACTCAGAATTGATTCGTTACAATTTTTAACAGAAAAAGTGCATTTTGACAGTTTACAAGACGAAAAGTTGACGAACTTATTTCAGGCTAATCGAACATGCTAGTTGCTGAAACGCTTTGTGATTGGTTGAAATTTGCTGTTGTGGAGCGCTCTGATTCGCTGAGAAGTTGAATGACGTGTCTACGTCATTTCCTCTCACCCCCGTGTTGCTCTGTAATTGGTGATTTCAGTCACGTGACCCGGAAATGGAAACTCGTTTTCATAGGGAAATAAAATCTGCTTTTTAAAGCTGAAAAGCGCTTTAAAGTTGATTCTGATACGCTGGTTAAGTTCTTCGAAGCATACTCGCTGAAATTTTGCCACGTTAGGGTTTAAAATCCGTCATTAAATGATGTTTTTGAACAACGCTAGCGATGCTAATTTTAAGCTAACAGCTAACGACCGGATGAGTGACGTGTCACGTCACTTCCTCCATGTCGGATGTAAAGTTGCGACCCCGAGCCTTCACTACGCTTAAAATCACTAAATAAAGCTGCCATATGTCCCAAGAAAACTCATGTTCATGCATAACAGTCGTGCTTGTTGAAACAACGCCACGTTTACGCTTAAATTCGTTCAGAAACGTTGATTTTAACCGAGTTTAGCCGAAGCTAACTTTAAGCTAAGCGGCTAACAACAGGATGTCAACCGAACGTCACAGGAAGTCGTCATAGACTCCTGCTGGTAGAAAGCTAAACACTTCCCCCTCCTGGAGAAACTTTAGATCACGGTTTCACTTCAGTTTTAGGTTTAAAGAGTGAAATTAAACGTTTTTATTTTTCTGTAAGGCATTTTTGAGTTAATAAACGTTCCTCAAAGCTGAATAGTCACTGTTATCTTGCATTTAAAAAGTTGTTAAGGTATTTATGCAAAGAGGCATTTACCGAATACATTTTTATTCACTGATAATTCCTTAAGAAAAAGGTACAAAATAAAATTAGAAACTTTTTAAAAGATACGGTTCAAATATTCACAGAGTTGAACAGTTTACTCATTTGCTGGAGAGATAATACACGTTTAATTGCTAGATCACTAAATAAGAGTAAACTTATCAGGAAAAAGAAACTTTTCTGTTTAAGTTACCACCTAAAAATAAATCTTCCTATTTAATTTTAAATAGAGGATGAGACAGGAGAACAGGAATAACAGTTTTTCTGAGGAAGGACTGATTAATCCTGATACATCATCAACTTTTCTTTTTCTTTTCACCACTTGCTTCTATGAGTAACTGTTAAAATAGCGAATTTCTGGAACAGAACGGTTTAAAAAAAAAAAAACGTTTTAAACTGATGATTGCTGTGAGACTAAAGAAAAATTGCAGGTTTATTAAAAATTCAGTGCTTTAGAGTAAAATACACTAAAAAGAGCTTGGTAACTAGTACCTGTTGAAAAATAAGCACATACAAGTAACACTGCCGAGAGCATTTACTTAAATATTCATGAATTGGGGTAAAACCTGAGAAAGGTACCCACATTTGAATAAGGTGACTTATAACAGTACTTCTGTGTAAACCCAAACAGCTAAAATAGTGTGAAAACTCAATGACAACTTGAATACAAATATTTACCTGTAAAATATCTGAAGCTTGCAACTGTTTTAAACAGATAAAGTGCTACACAGTGAAAAACATGACAGGTGTGTTAGAAAAAGACTTTGACCCTTATGGGAGAAGGGACTGCTTGGAGAATGCGTTAGCGCTTCTGACAGATTCCTTACATCCATATGATGAACAGGCAGAGAGCATGAACCCAAAAGAGTTATTGGACAATCTGAAGGAGGTTGCAGAAAGTGTGACCTCTACAGAAATTACAAAGTCAAGTTATGAAAAGCTGGCTAAAATCGCA
>NC_056508.1:14947803-14948346 GCF_014905685.2 Nematolebias whitei
CAAATCTGACATTCAGAGTGAGTGGCGCACCGAAACGTCGTTTTCTAGTTGCTTAATCACTGCTTTTGTCAATGTTGAGACGTTGTTTAACTGGTTGCTTAGTCACTGTTTTTGTCGATGTTGAGACATCGTTTAATTGGTTTTTGGTATTGTTTTCGAACACCCCAGGCAAGAATGAATTTTGTTGTGTAGTTAAGTTAGAGACTAAGAGGCCTTTAACCATGCCAACATGCAGTTCATTCGCTAAATTGCAATCTTTGCGGAGTCAATGTATATTATTGCTACCCTAAGTACCATAATCTACATTGATCTCACAACGCTTAAGCCGAACCTACTCGAACAATTCTATTCGGGGGGATAGCTAATTCTTTTTGATAAGTCTCGCCATAGACTTCCAAAACATTTATGGGGAAACCAAACACCCAATCTCAAGTCGTTCGTCTAAAAGACAACAGACATTTGAACCAAACTATATTTTACCATGTAAAGCTAACTCAAACCAAGTTAGAAATGGAAAAATAGTTTGGAACCCTTTTCTATAGG
>NC_056508.1:14948446-14977395 GCF_014905685.2 Nematolebias whitei
ATGTAAAATCCCCTTCATAAGCCCACCTTAAACCACATAATTGCATGACACATTGAACCAGAACGGCACAGGCTGGACGTCGCTGGAGACAACCTTTGCTGGAGGCGACCTGCAATCCTGACGTTGGTCTCCACTCTTCATCCAGTGGCCGCATCTTCAGTTCAATCCCAGGGTACCCCTCTGTATGCTGATTAATCAACACTTCCAATCGTTGTGGATTTACCGTTGTGGATTATATGACTTTTTCAATGGATTACAGACTCTGTTTCCAAGGGGTTAAAGCGTTGCTACAATGGAATTACTAACAACATTATGGAATTATCATCAACACAATGGAATTACCAAGAACATTGTGGAATTACCTTGACTTTGTTTTCCTTGCTGGATTACATCAAGCTCAAGGACATTTGAAGGCGTAAGTTCACGGTTGGAATTCATCCCCATGGACAGGCGATGATTTCCAAAGGGGGGACTGTAGTGGACTAGGCCTATGTCAAAACTGACCAGATGGACAGAGACTGTTATTTCATTGATCTGCATCCAGAAATACAGTTTGAGCCATCTGGAGACTTTCTTTCTTGAATTAATCAAGTAGAAAAGACAATTCTCTATAATCATTACTATTTTACAAATGTTTGATAATCAAATTGTGTTAGTTCACTCAATGTTTACAGGTTGAAGAGAACTACTCATTTTATTTACATAAACAGTAAGTAATGATTTTTATTCCTCATTCAAAGAAGAAATCAGGGTAATATGCATTTCTTGATTTTTCTGTCTTCAATGAGCAAATTTGTAAGTATGTTAAAGGTCGAGTTTCGGTCAACTAAAATGTTTACCGAGAAGAAATGTCATGTTTAACTTTCACAGAAGATACAGGAGAGTTTGACTCCACAAAGTCTGGTTTTCTCCAATAATCTTTCTGTCTGTTTTAAACAATCTCATTCTCTGCCCTTGACTTTGATAACACCTTACATCACAAACCACACCTCTGATCTGGTCCATCCACCAATCAGAAAGCTCTAAAATGACCCGGAAGTCAACCCATTTAAATGTGGCAACTTCCCGGTTCTCGCTAGAGTTAAAGAGTTAAAGAGTTAAAGAGTTACAAAGAGTGACAGTTCTCCTGGAGAAGAGAGATGAAAAACTCTCTGATGCAGCTCAGGGAGAAGAGTTCCAGAGTTTAACTCTCTGAAGAGAGTTCTGAAGGAGTTCAGAATTCTGACAATATAGGAGGCAGAGAGGATTTTGGGGATTATAACTTCTGTTTGGATAACCTCGCACGACTCCTAAGGGTTTGGCAGTCCTCATGGAGACGCTGAAAGAGTCAGAAAGGAACCCTACGCCGACGCTGATTTTATCATCAACCAGGTAAAGGTTCTACTCCGACCAAGCGTACCGTAGCCATGCTGATTCCCCAAAGAGCGTGTTGTTCTGGTCCTACAGATAAATTCCCTCACACATCTCTCTGTAAGATAAATCTCCATTTTCCATCTTAAACTCTCCTTTCTCCTAAAATCATTACAGATATTTTAGAAATATCTGAAGCAAAGTTCTCAATCACCGCCGTGTGATTGATGTCTGTTGTTCTGCTGAGAAGTGAGGACAATCGCCGTATTGTCCACTTTCTGTGAACTTGCCATTGTTATTGTTTTCATATTTTGCCAAATTAATGTAAATGTTTGATGTTAAACTTTGATTCTGCAAATAAATGACCGCATTCATTTGATGGGTCAAAGATAAATAACGTCTCTCTCGTTACATTTCTGTCAAACTCAATGCACGACATTTACACAGTCAGAAAGATGAAGAACTCGTGAAAAATGTATGAATATATCCAGCATATGTCATACTACACAGCTCAGTCTCTTAAATAGCACCTTCTAAGAGTGGATCAACCAGTTTGCTGCCGACAACCAAAACCAGCTGATCACATGCTCAAGAAGGACCATCAGCCTAACAATGGATCATTAGCACACTGATGGCTGTTTACTGTTCACAGAGGGCTGAGTGATACTAGCAATCACAGCATTGTAAAAGGGGGACAGTTGAACATGGAGGCCTCCACCCCTGTTTAATGATGGACGATTTATTTTCACAAAGATGGCCTCCTTTACTCTTCTCTCAAACCATCGTTCCTCTCTGTCCAGGATGTGAACATCTTCATCCCTGAAAGAGTGACCGCTGGCCTGGAGATGAGTGTAGACCGCAGAGTCCTGGCCTGATGATGTTGATCTTCTGTGCTGGGCCATCCTTTTGGCCAGTGGCTGTTTTGTTTCCCCGATGTAAGACTGATCACCCTCCTGACACTGAACAGCATACACAACATTACTCTGTTTGTGCCGGGGGACTGGATCTTTGGGATGAACCAGTCTTTGCCGTAATGTATTTTGGGGTTTAAAAGCCACTGGGACGTTATGTTTAGAAAATAAACGTCTCAGTTTCTCTGATACTCCCTCAACATATGGAATGACCACTGGTCTGGGTCTGGGTTCCTCCTTTTCACCTGTTGGCTGACTGGAGTCCTGTTTGGGTTTCTTCTCTGCTTTCAGGAAGGCCCAGTTAGGATATCCACATTGCTCTAGAGCCTGTCTTGTGTGGGATTTCTCCTTCTGCCTGGCTCCTGAGCTAGTGGGGACACTGTCTGCTCTGTGATACAGAGTCCTGATGACTCTTAACTTGTGCTCCAAAGGGTGATGGGAGTCAAACTGCAAATACTGGTCTGTGTGGGTGGGTTTGTGGTACACCTCGGTTTGCAAATGTCCTCTATCAGACTGAGACCTCACAGTCCAAGAAAGCCAACTTGCCATTTTTTACATCTTCTCGTGTGAACTTGATGTATTTATCCACAGAGTTGATGTGGTCAGTAAAATGTTGGACTTCCTGAGATTTAATTTTAACCCAGGTGTCGTCAACATACCTGAACCAATGACTTGGTGGTGTCCCTGAAAAGGACGTCAAGGATCTCTTTTCTACCTCCTCCATGTACAGGTTGGCAACAATAGGAGAAAGTGGAGACCCCATAGCACACCAATGTTTCTGCCTATAATATTGCTCCCCATATGTGAAGTAGGTTGACTGCAGGCACAGTTTCAAGAGTTGACACAGTTGTTCTGTGGAAAGCGTGGTCCTGCTGCTCAGAGTGGTGTCTGATTTTAATTTTAAACTGACCACCTCTACTGCATCATCAACAGGAATGCACGTAAAGAGTGATGTGACATCAAAAGAGACCATTGTTTCATCAGTCTCCATGATGACATCCCTCACCTTATCCACAAAGTCCATGGTGTTCTGTATGTGGTGTTCTGAGCTGCCAACCAAAGGGATGAGTACAGACGCCAGATATTTGGAAACATTGTAAGTGACAGAGTTAATCATACTAACGATTGGTCTTAAAGGTACACCTTGTTTGTGGATTTTAGGTAAACCATACAGACTAGGTGTGGCCTCCCCTGGGTACAGTCTGTGGTACAGAAAACGGTCAATAGCCTTGTCCTGCTCCAAAGTTTTCAGGCAATCTATCTATTTCTTCTTGTAACCACTTCCTGGATCTCTTTTCAGAGGTTCTTAAGTGTTTAAGTCACTAAGGAGTGTCATAACTTTCTCATGATAGTCTTTCTGGTTCAAAATCACTGTGCACCTTCCTTTGTCTGCTGGGAGAATGATGTTTTTGTCCTTGCTGAGAGTGATGAGTGCATCCCTCTCCTCTCTACTGATGTTGGAAGGTGGTGGTTTGGCATTGCTGAGGCAGGCTGAAACTTTGACTCTGAGCTGTTCTGCTTCAGCCTCTTTAATTTTGTTGTTGTGGATGGCTGACTCAGTAGCTGTGATCATCTCCACCAGAGGAATTCTACTTGGTGCAACCTGGTGCAGTGGGCTGTGATCAGTCTTACATCGGGGAAACTAAACAGCCACTGGCCAAAAGGATGGCCCAGCACAGAAGATCAACATCATCAGGCCAGGACTCTCCGGTCTACACTAATCTCCAGGCCAGCGGTCACTCTTTCAGGGATGAAGATGTTCACATCCTGGACAGAGAGGAACAATGGTTTGAGAGAGGAGTAAAGGAGGCCATCTTTGTGAAAAGAAATCGTCCATCGTTAAACAGGGGTGGAGGCCTCCGGGTTCAACTGTCCCCCTCTTACAATGCTGTGATTGCTAGTATCACTCAGCCCTCTGTGAACAGTAAACAGCCATCAGTGTGCTAATGATCCATTGTTAGGCTGATGGTCCTTCTTGACCATGTGATCAGCTGGTTTTGGTTGTCAGCAGCAAAACTGGTTGATCCACCCTGAGAAGGTGCTATTTAAGAGACTGAGCTGAAAACAGCTCCTCAGACTGAGGAAGTCTCTCGGATGAGAGACGAAACGTTTCTATATTTTTTTGTTGTTTTGCTTTGTTTTGTTTTTTTGAATGTCCAGAGGACCAGATTTAACTTTTTTAGATTTTTCTACCTGGATTATTGAGCATGCATCAGGAAAATACCCAATTATTTTCATTTTCACATCTTATGAAACTTTTTATAAATGTCTCGTCCGACATTATTTTAGGTCCTTTTAAAAAAAATGCAGCGGTTACCTGAACCACAATAAAAGCTTTTACAATTCTTTTCAAGTTTGAAATGAAAATTGAACCACAAGTACCCTCAGTATTGTCTTCCCGTTTCTAGTTAATCTGTAAACATTACACTTTAGTAGCAAAAACTCCAAAAGCAAAAGATAAGCAGCTGCTTAACTGAAACAGTTTTATAATCACTACCGGTACACATGCTCATCATATTTCTAGAGAAACGTCCAAGACTGACACTTGTGCTAGAACACCAAGTGAAGTTTATTGCACGTTAAAATGAGATTCTGCAGAAAACAAGTCATTTTCACATCCATCCAGAAGTACAACCACACGTTTACCTGAGAGAGATACTGGCAGGGATTCATCCATACACCTCCAAGACAAACTGAACGCCTTCTACAGATGATTAGTCTCTACTCAAAAAAAAAGGTTTGCAAGCCCAAGTTTGTAACCAATTTGAACCAGCTAAACTTACTTTTAAACCTTCACCAGAACCAACAGAATTTCAAACCAAATATGAATAGACAGCTTTGGTGTAACTATTTTTGCAGACTGGGAATAAAAAAATGTCCCACATCCCATCCCTAAAAATGAGATGCAATTTAAAGTGTGTGTGACACGATTTTATTCGGTCACACCTACCTAATTTGCTAAAAGATTAAGAACATATTTTAAAATGAAAAACTAAAGACTTGTGCATGTGCAGAAAGCATACGCATTACGATTAATCAGCAGCAATTCGAGATTACTGTTTATAACTAGACCATGGGAAGGTAGCGGGTGCCCTGACGCTTGAACCGAGGTTGTTGGTGGGCCTGACGTCCAGCCTGCAGGACAAGAACACAACATTAACACACAATACACACGGAGCGTCAAGTGACGATGTGCAGCAGACAACTTACTTGTTTTTCTGCGCCGCGTTCTGTCCCCACACAAATGGAGCAGCAGCGTGGTCTTCGACCTCTGCAAGACAGAAGTTACCGTTTCAAACGGCAGAGATCGTTTGTTCGAAACCCAAGAACGCCATGCTATGCTAAAAACTAATTACTATCCATACAGACCAACGCTCATTTATGGTCTTTCTGCTACAAAATATGTAAGAGTAAACAGGTTTTATTAATTTTATTACCTTTGTCCCAGTCCTCAGACATGTTGGGGATGACCCATGTGCTGACTGGAACGTGCCAGAGTCCATTTGTGCTTCCAGCTGTTAGCAAATAAATAAATAAAATCACAGTTTTCCCTAAACAACAAAGCAATCCCTCAAAGGTAGTTCAATTTAGGTGTCGAGAGAAGCACACAGTGAGCTCACAGTCTTCAGGGTCCACAGGGATCCTGTCCTCGCAGGTCTCTGTGTGGTACGCCAGCTCGTGCTTGGGAACCAGGTGGCGAGCATTAAAGGGGCAGGTTTTCAGCTCGCTGGCCAGTTTAGGGTGGTTCTGCAGATTAAATGGACGGACCGTCACTTTGGGAAGAGTAATGCAACATCTAAATGCATGAATCAATACCTTCAAATTCTTATTTGTTAGTTAAAATCGAGCAGTTAGTTGCTCCAATGAAGGTAGCTACAGTACGCTTAAATATTTTTTTAGGAATTAATGAGCCAGAGCAGCCATGTTCCATTATCTTTTGTTGTAAACAGGAACTTAAATAAATAAAATGAAATACTTGTAATGGTTTCCTTTTGATTCCTTTTCAAACAATGACTGCATCCATTTAATCCAACTAAAGACAAACAGCACTTCATTCATACATGCAGTCAAATTAGGGGTGCAGAAAAAAATGGATTCATTAAAGAATCTAGATTCTTAGTTCTGGCGATTCTGAATCGATTCTAAAGGTCCATAAATCAATTTTAAAATGTTTAAGTTTTATTTTTGTCCACTTTTACTTGAGCATACTGCATATCGCATTACGTGTCCACTCGGCCGCTGTAGAATTTGGCTCTATAGACCACCGCACAGCAAGCTAGTTAGCCAGCTCCTTTATCTGAATGGAGCCTGCTGGCGTGGCGCTGGAGGACAGCGCGATTCAACTCGCTCCTTCGTCTTTAAAAATCATTTCAGATCCTACAATGTTCCGGGGAAAGACAGAGCTCAACAAGAACAGGGTTGTTTGAAATAAGTGCCAAATAAAATTGTGGTGCAGTATTTTGAAAGTACGGCAAAATGTGCGGTAGATGAAAAGCGAAAGCAGCAGACCAGCAAGATTTCCCACTCCATCACCTGCTATATCACAAAGATTCAGCTCAGTCGAAGGTGAGGGGTTTAGTTTTATTTTTAATACGCTGGAAGCAACGTATGTTATTTCTTTACGTAGCTTTTTTAGTGATAAAGCTGCGCCACAACTCCACCATGAAACAAGAATGAAGTGAGAGAAGCTCTGATGCTACGAGCTGCACCTCAAAGATAACAGTTTTTTCTCACATTATACTAAAACGTACAGACAAGTTGTACAACAAACTTAATGTAATTTGTCTTTTTAACAAGTTGAAGAGGCCACATGAGACACATCACCTGGAGCCGGTTCTATGATACAAAATAGTTTATAAAATTACAACGAAGTCCATGCTCAATAATCCAGGTATACAATCCAACATTTTTCAGTCAGGTCATCTGGACAGTTTCTTTTTTGTGCCAAAACGTTTCACCTTTGATCCAGAAGGCTTCATCAGTCAAGGAAACGCACAACAAAACTGATTCTTCCTCCAACAGCTTACTCCAAAGTGGAACAAATCAGACTTTGTTGTTATTCACTTTCTGCTGCTACCGGGCCACAGAGGAGGGGTGACCGCTGGGATATTCTCAAGAGGAAAATGAGGGGCACCAGACCCAACAACAAAGAAGAGCTGACAGCAAGCGTCGAGGAAATCTGGGCTTCCATAACTCCCAGTCAATGCCACAGGCTGATTGCCTCAATGCCACGTCACATCGAGGCAGTGATTAAGGCAAAGGGATTTCCAACCAAGTATTGAAGATTGACATATCGTTTTGAAAGCACCATATTTTGATGGATTTGCTGTGATCCTAATTTCTTTCTTTTTTCCTGCAAAAACTGAGTAAGTGTGGGCTGATGTCTTCACAGTATTCTAATTTTTTTAATCCTGTTTTTGTGGGTTTCATGAGCTGGAAGCCCAAATTATGTAAAAATAAATAAATACTTGAAATCATTTAAATTATGGGCCCTGAATCTATTATCTATTAAAGATTAACTTTTTGAATAGAATTATGGAAGTTAAATTCAATTCAATTCAATAATACTTTATTAATCCCAAAGAGAAATTATTTTGTTGTTGTAACTCGTTATCCTCATTTCATTAAGAGATGTTATAGATGCTGATGGCTCTTGTAAAGGTCCATCCCACAGTGGATCCTAAGAAACTGGCTGTAGATGCCGTCCGATCCGTCCACCCAAACTCGGCTGGCCTCTCGGTTCCCCTGGACTGTAGGACTGCCTGAATGCTGGGCAGAACTCCTCCCAGAGCGATGGCCACTCCTCCCAGCAGTCTGCCGAGCTCCTCATCGCTGCGGACAGCCAACTGTAGGTGCTGAGGGACGATCCTGTCCTTCCGCTGTCATGACCCATGTTTCCTGCTAGTTCCAGGATCTCAGTGGTCAGGCACTCAAGCACAGCTGGCAGGTAGATGAGAATGCATCCACTTAACATCCTTTTCAACTCATTTGAGAGTTGGGGCCATAGTTGAGATATTATTTGAGCTTTTGAGATGTTAATCAGCTGCTGTTGTTGTAGAAAACTGCCTTGTTGCCATGGTTACGCATCATAACAAATGTCCAAAAACAAAACAGTCTCAGTAAAAATTCTTCCGGCTGCACAGCATCTGATACCAGAGGAAACAATCATCCAAAAAAAATGTGATTTATATCCAGAAAAAGATTAATTAAAGTTTCTAAAAGCAAAATCTCATAATGAAAGTAACGGAGCTGCTCAAACATGCAGCCACCTTGAGCGGCACAATTCTAGAACAAACAACTTTTCCATGATATTCTAAATTTTTTGGAAAGGCTCTGTACGCTTGCTTTTCTAAGACCCGCCTTCCTGTTGGTATTTTGGTCAAGACAACGCAAGCTTCAATGTGACTGGATGTAATCCCCGTCTACAATTAAAGTTAAATTGCGGCAGACCGACAGGCTGTCTCGCTCTCAAGCCGGAAATCCGCCCCCCCGGCCGGAGCGCTTTAAGCCCTGCAAAACTCACCTTGCGGCATTTGATGAGGTGATATGGGAAACGGCAGGCCCGGATTTGATGATTTTTGTCAAAAGGACACTGTAGAAGTTTCTCTGGGTCACAATCTCCTTTTGTTTCTGTAGAAAGTAAATACATTTAAAACAAAACATTTCAATTTATCAATCAAATTAATAATAAAATGTCCCCAAGCTCTGGTTTTACCATTTGCCTCAGCTTGCTGGACCCTGTCAGAAGCAAGCCTGCAAGGGTCAGTGGTGGTCCCGAATCTGACGGTGCTGGCCATTTGTCTTCTCTGTGGACTGCCCAAAGCAACCAACCTGGACAAAGATGCAGCTCAAGTCAGCACTGAAAGCAAATCTCAAGTGTCAAATAAATAAAATGTGTAACCTGGAGATTAAACAGATTTTATGTTATCTGCTTAAAACCCTAGAGTAAAAAAATCCAAGGAGGAAACAGTTTGTTAAACAACAATGATGCGAATAATAGTAATAGTGATCCGATGAATCTAACAAAATGCTACAGGAAGTCCTTCCTCCCAGTGGCCATCAAACTTCTCCACTCCTCCACCTTTCTACACATAAGGGCAGTAAAATTAATCCTGCACCACAATAAACACTTTAATATTTCTGTCTGCACCTGACCTGTTTAGAACTTCCTTGCTGGTATTTTATATTCTGTTATTTTTCATAATCTGTTATTTTTTAAAACTTGTGATTCCTTGTGTATGTTCCTTTGTACTGAAACTCTGGCACAACAATTTCCTGTGGGATCAATAAAGTTTTATCGTATCTGAAGCTCGGGATTCATAAACCATCATTTATTACCATGTGCCCACCAGAACCATCAGCCGCCATGTTGTTAGGCCGAGATGAGGCCTGCACCAAATCTAAAAGCAAATTAACTCACTTTACAGGCACAAGGTACGCTTTACATTTTCACAGATATTACAAACAACTAACCAAGCGGTTAACTAAACATCTAAAAGTAGGAGGAACATGGTGGCTTGCTGCCAACTTTAACACTGACACACAACGCAAGGCTACTTTACTTGTTTATGTTCCGTATTTTACGTAAAAACAACCTAAAAGTCACATTTTATCGACTTTAAAATCGCGTAGCGTTAACTAAAAATAGTAAGCCCTAAGAAAATAATCGAAAAACATGTGACTAATGTCTTCACATACGCTGTACAACCTCGGCTCTTCGTCCTCTCCTTCCAACAAATCCCAACAGCTTCAGCGGCATTTAACCTGCGCGGAGTCACGTGACCAACAGCCCCTTCGTCACGCTGAGCCAAGATGGCGGCCGTCATGTTTAAACTCACCTGTTTGAGCATGAGACCGCTCAAAGCGAGACTTTACTTACTGACTTTAGTTACTGGCTTAATTCTCCCCTCAAAAGAGTGAAACTTTATATTTTTAATTTCAGGAACGAACAAATTCTCAAAGCTCAATCATAGAGAGGTCAGTGTACCTTTCGTTCAATTGTTTTTTCATAGAGAACCAATAATCAAAACAATGACAAAGTTATTGTCATTTCATTATTTCTTTTTATGTGGGATTCAAAAAATACAATACATCATTGTTTTAATCGTTTCCGGATTAATTTTAAGGTTCTTTTGTTTGTATTCAAATGTCTTCATGGTCTCGCCCCACAGTATCTGTCCGACCTTCTCCAGTACACATTTTCTCAGTTTCCAAAGCATAGATATATTATATATATTATATAATATATATATATAATATAATATATATTATATTATATATTATACATATTTATAAACACTCTTGTTTATATCTACGTTCCAAAGCATGCCTGTTGATAGCTGTATCTGTCGGTTAGTGATACTTTGTCAGATTGTCATACCCCTAGCACAAACTGACAAACTTCCATATTTTGGAAAGTGAAACGGACATTTTATGGATATTCATTACATAGAGTCTAATATTTCAAGCTTTTATTTATTTATTTTTGCATTTTTTATAATTAATGTTTTCTAGGTAAAGATTAAAAATAAAAAAGGTAACGGTAAAATTATAATCTCGCTTCAGACACCCGACCCCCATGGTGGGGCGCCAGAGAGCACGGGGGGAGTCGCAAACATCTCTAGCTGCTCAGAGGTTAGAGAATTTAAACATATCAATTTATTGTCTGTGTAATAACAACTTTTAAAAATATGCTTTATTTTTAATTATAATGTTTGAAATTTCACCAAATTCTGATTAACATTACAAATAAAAGTTTGTAACCATTTACTTTATTCTTTTATGATTTACATTATTCTAGATTTACTTATATAACTAACTATTACTTATAATACTACATTTAAAGTCCCTATGGGATTAATAAAGTGTAATATATATATATATATATATATATATATTTTTTTTTTTTTTTTTGAATTAATATGTACTTTATTCTCTTATCACTTTGATAAAAGACATTAATCTGAATGTCTCTTTTGGGAGAGGGGAGTAGTGAGGGATTTGGAGGGGTAGGGGCTCAGATTGGCTGTAAGAAGGAGGGTCTTTGAGGAAAACAGGTTGGGATCCACTGCCCTAGAAAGTGGGTGTCCGTAGTGCAGCCCGAGGGCCATTACCGGCCTGAGGGACATTTGCAGCCCTTCGAGTGATTAACTGCAGTTAGTATCTGTGAGACGAACTGGCTTAATCCAGACTAGAAGTCTAGTTGGATGCAAATTAGTTGGTAATCTTTTTTTATATAATGTTACTAAATAACATACTAAACAAAATACCAACCTTTGGCTATAATCATTTTATTTTCACTCCATGGTACAAAGCATTAAAACCCTTTACTGATTTAAGTTTTGTAAGCTCAATCATCCAGGTAGATAACAGCAAAAAATGGTTAAATCGTGTCATCTGGACCTGTTTCTTTAAGCTCTGAGATTCCAACAGGAGGTTGGCTTGAAACACAGCAATGAAAGCTATTGTAGACAGGGTCCCAGTTACATCCAACAATAAAATGTAAAAGAAAAACAGTAATAACATCTAAGATATGAACCAAGAAAAACATCAGCTAAATATACAATAAGCACTAGTAGCATAAAACCATTACGTCAAACAGCAGCACGAGCATGAGTCTGTGTGAGCAGATGAGCACGCATGAACACAGCAACATGAAACAGATCAGCAGCAACATGAAACAGATCAGCAGCAACATGAAACAAATCAGCAGCAACTTCATGTGATTTTTTTTTTCAACCAAATGTGAAGTAGGAGCAATAAAGTTTCCTGTGTTTTTCTCTGTATTCATCTCTATACTAATGTTTACCTTTTCATAATACCTCATGAACCACAGAACAATTGGTTTTTTTCATTCAAGCTTTATTTAGACAGGTTAGTCACACTGAGTCATGAGGACTCATTTACAGGAGAGCCCTGTTAGTAGTTCTTGGATCCAAACAAAAGACGAAGGTGATGAAAAAGGAGAAGCATCCACAGTCTCTGTGTCCAACTTATCAACAAGGCAAGAGTTGCTCGAACCGTGGCAAACCCAGCAACAGCTATTAATGCGTTCCTGACTGTTGACTCGGGATTTGGTTCACGAAAGAACTTCACAAAGCTAGTTGTTGTTTTTGAGCAGCCTGTCCCTCTGGCTAGACAGCAAGTATGTGGAGGTCTCCTGGTCCACCAGCTCCACGCAGCTCCTCTCCCTCTTCAAATGTTAAAGAAACATTCATAAAGCAATCAATAATTTGACATCTACAACTGATTAACTTTTGGAGTCAGCCCAATTCAAGATGGCTGCCATAACGGCTATGACTTAGCCAGTTTTACAAATACTGAGCAAAAAATTGATGTGGGAGTAGCAGATCACTATCCCCATTAAGTAATAAACATTGCACGCTATTTTTGCTTGAAACTTTAATACTGCTTGTATTTATTTTTGATGGTCTTATCTTTTTGATGACAGATGGCTTCTTTGTGATTTGTTTATTTATTTATTTAGCTCATATTCTGATGGGGTAATAGAATGCTGATTTAGGAAATAAACAATGGTATTTAAAAAGGTGATTTATTCAGAAAAAGCTTTCCCTTCTTTATTTACAAGTCATATAGGTGAAGATTATGCTTCGGTTCTCGAGGAGTCATTGACGAGTTAATTTGACCTTTAAAAACAGTTGAGCTGTTAACACATCTGTTCATCTCTGGTTTTGTTATTATAAGATTTTATTTTATTTTTTAGAATTTTTTTTTTTTTAAGTTTAAAAAAAGATAACCGTCCTTGCCGCCATAAATGTCGCACCGCCGTATAAGTCGCATCAGTCCAAATAGATCTAAAGTGGAAAAAAACCATGAATACGTTGCTTTGTCATACAAGTCGCATCTATTATGCATCACTGCTGATGCATCGTGTTTGTTACTCGTCACCGCTGACAACCTGGAAATGTGGGCCGGTGTTGTGCCAAAAATCTATTGGCTGCCAAATGGCGGCTGCGGGAGCGTGCATGGGAGGACTTTAACAAGAGTTTAACAAGATTAACACTTAAAAACAATTATTTGTTTGCTCGAAATTATAGCAAAGGTGTGTCTCAGTTGAACTTTTCTTTAATAAATGCACTTTGATGATCGAATCTGCTGCATTTCAAAAGCCGATTAGCGGAAGCGCAGAGGGACAAGGTGCGACTTATACAGCAAAAAGTATGGTAAGGAAACACAGTTTAGCAAAAAACAAAACCCAGGAGCTGAGGTTACTGGAAGAAGACCACCAAACCAGCACAGCCCCGGACCCCAGCAACTGGAAAAGAAAATAACAAAATTAATAAAGATCAAATACCAAACCAAGTATAATCAAAAAGAAAACAAATTACAAATATAATAACTCAATGAGGACGGCACGGTGGCACAACTGGTAGAGCTGCTGCCTCTCAGCGAGCAGGTCCCTGGTTCAAATCCCAGTCTGGGGGCTTTTCTGGGTCGAGTTTGCATGTTCTCTCCATGCATGTGTGGGTTTTCTCCGGGTACTCTGGTTTCCTCCCACAGACCAAAAACATGCATGTTAGACTGATTGGTAACTCTAAATTGTCCCTAGGTGAGAGAGAGTGAATGGTTGTTTGTCTCGTTTGTCTCTGTGTCCCTGTGATGGACTGGAGACATGTCCAGGGTGTACCCAGCCCCTCGCACAGTGATTGCTGGACACCGGCGACCCCCGTGATCCAAAAATGGAAGAAGCGGGTAAAGATAATGGATCAATGGATGAATGGATGGACACATAACTCAATGAAATACATGACCCAACTACCAACAATAAATTCATGTCAGCCAAACTAAATATCTACATTATAGACTGTAATTCACAAAGTCAATGGGCTGTAAACAAACAAAATGAAGAAACTATTTAAAGAAATTATTTAAACTTAAACCAAATACTCAGTTTAAAAGTTATGGTCCAGACCCAGGTGTGTAGCTAATTAACCACGCCACTGACACGAGTTCTCAGGGACCCCAAACATCGGTGTGTCGAGGAGTCCAGTGACGCAGCCACGAGCGTCTGGAGACGAGTGCAGTAATCTGGAGAAACCAGACAGTTGTAGTCCTCTACTAGAGACAAAACACATGTGAGAGTCAGTCAACTGATCACTATCAAAAGGTATTGAACTTGAAACTGACAATGTGAGTCGGGACTCAGCTACTCACCTGCTGACACACACATGCAGACTCACACACACAGGAAGGAAGAGGAGGAAAGCATCAATCTTGGCGTTCACCTGCAATCAAACCAGAAAGATCAACTATAGTGCACCAAGAGAGGACACCTACCCCACCCCACGAAGACCAGAACAGCACGCATAACACGATCTGACGCTCAGTCAAAATCAAACCCCACACGGTCTGCGAGCCACGTAGTGGGAGCAAGAAGAAGAAACCAGGTGCCAGAAGAAGCACTGCTGCCTCCACTCTGTGCCTCATTTAACCACAAGAGACGTGTCTCTAGCCAGGTATATTTCTATACTGCTACATGAATAAAACTCTTTACAGGGCTCTGGAGGGCTTCTTGCTGAATGCGCGCGCATACGCATTAACTAAATTTATGACAATCTGATGAGTATCACTAACCGACAGAACACCTGTTTACCCCAAGAAAACCCACACATGCACGGAGAGAACATGCAAACTCCACCCAGAAAGGCCCCCGGACCGGGGTTTGAACCAGGGACCTGCTCACTGAGAGGCAGCAGCTCTACCGGTTGCGCCACCGTGCTGCCCTGAAATAAGTACAGTACAGTAATATTCTATTCACAAAATACTAACAATAATCTGAAAAGTTATCCCCCGAGACCTGATGTCAACAGTCCGTCGACTTGAACAGAAATAAGCTGCGAAGTGCTGAGGCATCTTCTGCTTTAACCAAATAAGAAGGATGACCGCTCCAAGATGGCGGCCGAATTATCTGCATTGCAGTTGCTAATGCGGGATCTAGTGTTTATATATCTATGGTCGTTACGTTAGCGGCGCGTCAAACATGGCGCTGTCCTGTTCCGGACTGTCCGGTCAGTTGTCTTTAATCCGGCTGTGTGGTTTCTGTACCAATAGAATAACACATGGGTTTTATTCCCGAGACGTGTCTTATCAATCCAAGTATGTCCTCAGTTTTCACGAATTCTTCTTTGGTCTTTTAATTTTGGTGTCATTTGTTGAACGTCTGCTAAGCTAACCGCTAACATGAGCCGTAAGAAACATTTGAATATCGCTGCATGTTGAATAATTAGTGTTAATCAGTAAAGACTGTCATTGGAACCCAAACGTGTAATAGTAGAGTTCATATGTTAAGTCATGGATGGTGTGAATGTGATTAATTTTTCTTCCGTACGTCTTTCTCGTCCTGCAGCTTTCAAACTATTTAGACAAATCATAAACGTTCAGCTCTTTCAGGACAATCCTGTTATGACTTTTGGTATTGGTGCAACTTTAGCTTTTTGAAATATTTAGCCTTTTCTGCCTTTTTTTCATAGAAAATGAACTGAGCTCATTTTACATCCTTCATATCTTTAGATCTGTTTACAACCTTTTTCTGCTCCTTTCACATTTTGTTCTGGCTCAGCTTCTTTAGCTGTTTTTTCAGCTGTTTTGTGCACCTTTCAGATTCTTTCTGATAACTACAACATTTTTGTGCTTCTTCTAACATCTTTCTGCTAATTTCAGCTTGTTATGCTCCTTTCAGCTTATTTCTGCAAGTTTCAGATTTTACTGCTATTTCAGCTACTAGCTGTTTTTATGCTAATTTTAGCTTTTTCAGCTAATTCCACATTTTTTGCACTCATTTGGACTTTTTTTTTTTCAGTCTAATTCAGTAAAAATGTGCTCTCTCCACTTCCTTCTGGTAATTTAAAGCTCTTTTTACCTTTTTAGCTACCTTTCAGCTGTTTTTCTTTTGTTGTTGCCAATTTCAGCTTTTTTCAGATAATTTCCACTTTTTGTGTTAATTTCTGCTTCTTTCAGTAAACATGTTTTTTCTGCTTTCTTCTGCTAATTTAAGCTTGTTCTACCGGTCCAGCTACTTTTTTTTAAAGCATTTTTAGCTAAGTTCAGCTGTTTTCAGATAAATTCAAGTTTTTCTTTGTAATTTCTGCTAATTTTAGCTTCAGTTTCAGCTTTTTCTGCTATTTCAGCCACTATTAAGCTGTTTTGTGATAATTTTAGCTTTTTCAGCTAATTCCACATCTTTTGAGCTCATTACTGCTCATTCCACTTCCTTCTGGTAGTTTAAGCGTCTTTCCTGTTTTTCAGCTACTTTTTGACTTTTTTTCTAATTTCAGAAATGTCAGCTAATTCCACATCTTTTTTTTTTTTTAGCTCATTTCAGCTCTTTCCTCTTCCTTCTGGTAGTTTAAACCTTTTTCTGCCTTTTCAGCTACTTTTCAGCTTTTTTTCTTGTTGCTAATTTCCAAATTTTTGCACTCATTTCTGCTTATTGAAACCAGTAAATATGTGTTCTTTTTGCTTTTGCTAATATAGGCTTGTTCCATTTCAGCTACATTTCAGCATGTTTTTTTAGCTATCGTAATTTCAGAATTTTTCAGCAAGTTCTTTTGCAATAGGCATTCACAGTACATTTTTTGCAGGAAGTGTCATTCCTCGAGTTGTTTTAAATGATTAAATGTCATATTTTTCACCTCCAGGCTGTACCTGTGCAGACATTTTGCATCGTCCAACATTAGACCAGGTGTGTTCAAACGTTACATTTCCCCCACGCTCCAGAGGGCGAATGCCATATATGAGGGTTTCCTCAAAAGGCGATTCCCAAAATTGTATGAGCTGCACCGCATCTCTCTGGAAGGTAGGATAATTGTTTTCTCACTTCCAGTCTCTAAATATCTACTGCTCATATAAACACAGTTTACTGTAGGTGGTCAGTGTTGGAGAGATGGGGAACTAGCACTTTAGTGGAATGCAATGGATTTTATTTCCATTATCTGCTGCTTATCTGTGTCCATTTTGTGGAGGGGAATCCAGACATCCCTTTCTTCATCTCCACCTGGGATAACCTAAGGTGTTACCAGGTCAGAGAGGAAAAGTAGTCCCTCCAGCAAGTTGTAGGTCTGCTCTGTGGTCTCCTCCCAGTGGGATGTGTACAAGAAGGACCCCTCCAAAGGGAGGCACCTGTCCTGGTCAGAGGCCTGAACCACCTCAACAGACTCAATTTGATGCAGAGGAGCACAGCTCTACTAAGAGCACCTCCAGGATGATGGGGCTCCTCATCTTATTTTAGGGCTGTTATAAATTAATATTTTAGTAATCGGGTAATCTGTAGATTATTCTGACGATTAATCGGGTAATCGAAAACTCAGTTTGTCAGGTTCTGCAGTAACTACCGTACTCATTTTATGAGTGGTATAAAAACATTAAATAAACAACCCATTTAATTCCTCTTTTTAAAATATTTTATTGCTTAAGCTGAATTATTTTTAAAAATCACATAAAAATCTAAATGCTGTAAAATAATTTTTATGGATTGGAAATTTGAATGGAATTTACAAAGTAGGATCTGGAACAAGGACATCATTTGTATTGAAGGTGGAGATGATCTTCTGGATCCTTCATCTTCCACCACGGACAGCGGCTGCATGTCTGTGATGATCATATTTAAAATGCTGTTTGTGAACTCAGCTGCTGCACAACCAACATCCTGGAGCCCTTTGTACGAAGCTGTCCAACATATGACTCTGCCATTCACTGAAAAGAAGTAGAATAAAATTATTATTTGTTTGTTCATTGTTCTTCCTTAATAAATTTTCAAGTGTACTTCATTGGATATTATAAAATTATGTAATATTGTTAAGTAATCTACACTTTCTCATGACCCTGCTGCAATCAAAGTAACATTAGTCTGTCAGTTGTATTTGATTTATGCTTTTATTTATGTGTGAGGTTTGAGGATGCTTTAATTAAAACCCTCTGTCACTGAATTATTTTTAACAATTACATAAAAATCTAAATGCTGTAAAATAATATTTATGGATTGGAAAACTTAAATGAATCTTTATGTTAGAAACTGAATAAGATAGATAAAGTGCCTTGCGAAAGTATTCGCCCCCCTTGAACTTTTCAACCTTTTGCCACATTTCAGGCTTCAAACATAAAGATATAAAATGTTAATTTTTTTGTGAAGAATCAACAACAAGCGGGACACAATCGTGAAGTGGAATGAAATTTATTGGATGTTCAAACTTATTTAACAAATAAAAAACTGAAAAGTGGGGGGTGCAATATTATTCGGCCCCCTAGCGTTAATACTTTGTAGCGCCGCCTTTTGCTGCAGTTCCAGCTGCAAGTCTCTTGGGGTTTGTCTCTATCAGTTTTGCACAGAGAGACTGAAATTCTTGCCCATTCTTCCTGCAAAACAGCTCGAGCTCAGTGAGGTTGGATGGAGAGCGTTTGTGAACAGCAGTCTTCAGCTCTTTCCACAGATTCTCGATTGGATTCAGGTCTGGACTTTGACTTGGCCATTCCAACACCTGGATACGTTTATTTGTGAACCATTCCATTGTAGATTTGTTAGATGTTTTGGATCATTGTCTTGTTGGAAGATAAATATCCGTCCCAGTCTCAGGTCTCTTGCAGACTCAAAACAGGTTTTACAGCGAAAGCTGTAGATCACGATCTGATGAAGCCAATAGGACCACATCATCTGCAAAAAGCAGAGACGCAATCCTAAGGCCACCAAAATGGATCCCCTCAACACCTTGGCTGCGCCTAGAAATTCTGTCCATAAAAGTTATGAACAGAATCGGTGACAAAGGACAACCTTGGTGGAGTCCAACTCTCACTGGGAACAAGCCTGACTTACTGCCGGCAATGTGAACCAAGCTCTGACACCGGTCATACAGGGACCTAACAGCCCGTATCAAAGGGCCTGGTACCCCATACTCCCAGAGTACCCCCCACAGGGTTCCCCGAGGGACGCGGTCGAACGCCTTCTCCAAGTCCACAAAGCACATGTAGACCGGTTGGGCAAACTCCCACGCACCCTCCAGGACCCTGCTGAGAGTGTAGAGCTGGTCCAGTGTTCCACAACCAGGACGAAAACTGCACTGCTCCTCCTGAATCCGAGGTTCGACTATCCGATGGACCCTCCTCTCCAGAACCCCCGAATAGACCTTACCAGGGAGGCTTAAGAGTGTGATCCCCCTGTAGTTGGAACACACTCTACAGTCCCACTTTTTGAATAGGGGGACCACCACCCCGGTCTGCCAATCCAGGGGAACTTCCCCCGATGTCCACGCAATATTGCAGAGTCGCGTAAGCCAACACAACCCTACAACATTCAGAGCCTTAAGAAACTCTGGGCAAATCTCATCCACCCCCGGGGCCCTGCCACCGAGGAACTTTTTAACCACCTCGGTGACCTCAGCACCAGAGATTGGAGGGCCTGACCCAGAGTCCCCAGGGTCTGCTTCCTCAGTGGAAGACGTGCCGGTAGGATTGAGGAGGTCTTCAAAGTATTCTGCCCACCGACCCACGACATCCCGAGTTGAGGTCAGCAGCGCACCACTCCCACTATAAACAGTGTTGGTGGCGTACCGCTTTATTGGACGAGAGAGGACGCTGGCGCTGCATGTTCGCTGCTTCTCCGCGCTAAAAAGTCATTATACTGTTGCTATATTCGTGGACATTTATCTGGACTTTTTGTTCAGTAATTTCTCAATCAGTACTTATAACAGACAGCTTATTAGCACTCCCTAACAGGAATTTGGGACTATTGCTGTCAAACATACAACTCCAGCACGGCGGCTCGGACTTTGCTTGAAGAACTAGCAACTATTGCGCTCACCTTGCTGCTTCTGTCAACCTCCTGTGTCATCTGGATTGTTCCAGTTTGTCATCTTTTGCTGGATTTTTTTCCTGTGCTATGCTGTGGATTACATCGCACTGCCTTTTGGATATCCTTTTCGGAGCTGTGGGTCTGCTGTTAGCGGCTAGCTCTGTGCTAGCTTCCCCCGGCTTGGCTGGCTCGTCGATGTTGACCTACTCCGCCTCCCAGCTGATTGGACTTAATAACTGCTCCATCCCTCCTTCTGTTTCTACCATTAAACAACTGGGCCTTCTGCGTAGACCTCGTTATGTCCATAGAGGCTCTCGGAAGAGAACTGTTTACTCTCGGCAAGCTGGGTCTGACTCCATCCCTTCCATCTGGTCTACCGGTCCTGCCGCACATCGATTACATCATCAGAACGCTGCCTCTGTAGTCCCTGATATTGCTGAAAGAACACAGCGCACGAAGTGGCAAGGAAAACGTGGAGTGGACTTCAGGCTGCTTAAACCTCTTCTAAAGGCTTCTACTCCAACCATTATTAAAATAGAACTTTTCAATGTTCAATCGCTATCCAATAAATCATGTCTTATTCATGATCATATTCTGGAGAAGAATTTGGACCTCTTGTGCCTTACTGAAACATGGCATCAACCAGATGTGTACAGCTCTCTGAATGAAGCCTGTCCCTCTGGATACAGTTACCTGCAGAAAGCCCGCTGCACTGGCCGTGGTGGTGGTCTGGCTGTAATTTACCGCAGTAATTTAAAATGATCACATTTAGCTTCTCGGGACTTCTTGTCTTTTGAATGTTTGGCCTTCAACCTCAAAGCCCCCTTCCTGATGAATGTTATTGATTTATCGGCCTCCCAAACCACATGTTTCATTTAACTCAGAGATGCATGACCTCCTCACTTTTTTCTGCGCATCTCCTGTGAAAAATATTATTCTTGGAGATTTAAATATCCACATTGATAATTCCTCTTCCCCTCTGGCAGCAGAGTTTAAGTCCCTTTTGGATTCTCTCAATCTCACTCAGTATGTTGACGCCCCTACGCACAACAGGGGGCACACTCTGGATTTGGTGATTACAGACACTGTACCTATCAATAACTTATCTGTCTATGACCTGGGTGTCTCAGACCACAGTGTCATCTCCCTGGAAGTGCCTTCAACTTCATCTGCTCCTAATCCTAAACGACTTATCCAGTTCCGTGACTTTAAAAACATTTCCCCTGAGGTTCTGTCCTCTGATCTCCACTCCCTGACTGCTGTCAATCACTCATCTGTGTAGTGAACCAGATGACCTCAAATCTACCAGATGGACAGAGACTGTTATTTCCATTGATCTGAATAAGTCTGGGCCATCTGATGACTTTCTTTCTTGAATTAATCAAGCAGAAAAGACAATTCTTTATAGTCATTACTGTCTTACAAATGTTTTGATAATCAAATTGTGTTAGTTCACTCAATGCTTATAGGTTGAAAAGAACTACTCATCTTTATTTTACATAAACAGTAAGTAATGATTTTTATTCCTCATTCCAAGAAGAAATCACCTGAATAAGCATTCCTTGATTTTCTGTCTGAAATGAGTCAAGTCGTAAGTATGTGAAAGGTTGGTTTTCGGTCAACTAAAATGTTTACCGAGAAAAATGTCATGTTTAAACTTTTTCAGAAGATTACCAAGAGTTGACTCCACGAAGTCTGCTGTTGCTGCAATAATCTTTTCTGTATGTGAAAACAAATTTCATTCTCTGACCTCGACTGTTGATAAACACCTTACGTCAAAACCACTCCTCTTTCTGGTCCTTCCACGAATCAGAAAGCTCTAAATTGAACAGGAAGTCGACCCAAATAAAATGTGGCAACTTCCCAGTTCATGTTAGATTGAGATTGAGATTGAGAGTGCAGCCGGTTCTGAAAGTTTCAGAGCAATGAAGAGTCCAAGAGAGCAATGAAGAATCCAGAGGTTTTTGGGATTATAATTCTGTTTTGAGCTAACTACGCACGACTCTCTGAAGGTTTGGTAGTTCTCGACGGAGACGCTGAAACGAGTCAGAAAGGAACTACTCCGACGCTGATTCATCATCAACAGGTAGATGGTTCTATTTTGACCAAGTGTACCGTGAGAAGCTGAGATCGGACGGAGCGTGCAATTTCTGGTTAAACAGATTAAATTTCCCTCACATATTTCCTCTGTAAGATAAATCTCAATTTACTCTTAAACTCACCTCTCTCTCATAAATCAGTACAGATATTTTAGAAATATCTGAAGCAAAGTCCTCAAATCACCGCCGAGTGATTTGAAGTTCATTTTCTGTGAAACTGTCTGTTATTATTTTCATATTTTGCCAAATTAATGTAAATGTTTGATGTTAAACTTTGATTCTGAAAATAAATGATTCCATTCATTTGATGGGTCAAAGGTAATAACGTCTCTTGTTCGCATTCCTTTAAATTCAATGCACGGCATTTACAGTCAGAAAAATGAAGAACTCGTGAAAAGTATGCATAAATATATATCCATATATTTGTCATACAACAAGTGACACGTATCTCACGTGACTCACTACAAACTGGTGGCCCGTTAACGTGTTCATGAATGACTGTTAATACGTGTAAGATTGATGATTTAAATGTTGGCATGTTGAAATAGTAACGGTATATCAGCTGTGCTGAAACCGTGCGTCTTTACGCAGCGCAATTGGAGCTGCGCGCTTGGAGCTCGGCTCTACAACTTTACGCTGTGTTACGCTGGCAATGTTTTAAGAGCTGAATTGTGTCATTAAGTCTTTATAAAGCTGAAATTGTACGTCTGTATGGGTAACATAAGCTGGCTTTGAGCTGTGGAAACGCTTTATTCTGTTTAAACTGTGTTGAATTCGCTGTTCTGGTCCGCCTCGGTTCTTTGGACCGGCTCGGTTCTGAAACGGGTTCGAACGAGTTGTTAAATAGCTAGAAAGACGTTTTGTCACGGAGCGCCGTTCTCTGTGCAGCTCAGGGGGTTTATTCGTTACAAATCTTAACAGAAAAAGCGCATTTTGATGGTTTAAAAGACGAAAAAGTGACGAACTATTTTACGCTAATCTAACTTGCTAGCTGGAGAATACGCTTCCTGATTGGTTGAATTCGCTGTTGTGGAGCGCTTTGATTGGTTGAGAAAGCTGACTGGCGTGGCTACGTCACTCCCTCTCACCCTGCGCTGCTTTGCCATTGGTGATTTCAGTCACGTGACCCGGATATGAAATTCGTTTTCATAGGGAAATAAAATCTGCTTTTTAAAGCTAAAAAGCGCCTTTTAAAGTGATTCTGAAACGCTGTTAAGTGCTTCGAAGCCTGCTCGCTGAAATTCTGCCACGTTACAGTTTAAAATTCGTCAAAAAATGATGTTTTTAAACAACGCTAGCGATGCTAATTTTAAGCTAACAAGCTAACGACCGGAGCTTAAACTACGCTTAAAATCACTAAATGAAGCTACCAACAGACCCAAAAACTCATGTTTGAAGCTATAAAGTCTGATTGCAAAAACTTTTGCCACGTTTGTGTAAAAAATCCGTTCAGAAATGTTGATTTTAACCGAGTTTAGCCGAAGCTAACTTCAAGCTAAGCGGCTAACAACAGGATGTCAACCGAACGCCACAGGAAGTTATAGCTCCCCTAGTGGATAACACAAACATTGTCGGAGTTAAAATTGTGGAGGTAATACTGACATCTTCTGGCGAACCTTGAGAAGACAGGTTTCACTCGCTTATTAGGTCTAAATAGTGAAATTAAACGTTTAAATCTTTCTAAAAGCATTTTCGAGTCAATAAACGTTCCTTAAAGCTGAAAATTACTGTTATCTTGCATTTTAAAAGTTAGAAGGTATTCATGCAAACGAGCATTCACCAAAAAGTTTTATTTCACTGGTAATCCTTTAAAAATAAGGTACAAAAATAAACATTAACTTTTTAAAAATAGAAACAGTTACAGATTTTCACAAAGTTGGAAAAAGTTTACTCATTTGCTAAAAGGATAGTGCACGTTTAATTGATAAATCACTAAATAAAAATAAATATATCAGACGAAGAGACTTTGCTGATTTTATTTATTTTGAAAAACCTAAAACATTAAAATTCTCCTGTTTAAACTTTAAATAGAAGAAAAATGCCAAGCGACGAAGAAGAAGACACCTCTTCAAAACCAACAAATGATGACATCATTTTGGGGGCATTACATATTTTAACATCTCCACTCATTGGTAAAGAAATGCAGCAATTACAACTACTCGATGAAGCTCAAAGACAAGAAGAGCTGAAAAGTTTGGCCGCAGGAACATTAAATACAGAGAGTAAAAAGCTCAGCCTTGAACGGTTAGCAAAACTCTCCCTGCTTCTAAAAGCTGAATTAGATGAACGGTCGGAACGCCTTGACTGGATGTATAAAACACATGAGAGGAATCTCTCAGAAATGCAGGCGTCACTAGAAGCAAAATCTTATGAAAAGATTAAAGAAATAGACCGTCAGTACAAAGCCACGTGTGAAGATAACGATGTGCTACAACAACAGTTGCAGCTTGCAAAAACTGAGCTGGAACAATGCAAAATAGATAAACAAAATCTACAAAAGCTACATATGCGTTTAGAAGGTGACTACTGTACATCCCAGGAACATTTAAAAAAATGTGAGGCGAAACTAATAGCAGCAATAGAAAAAGGTAAAAATGTTGGGCAAGGTGACCTGGAATCAAAACCAGACCCTGAACAGGATCGGGGTAATACACCAATCACTCAACGACCTCTTTACTCACATGGTGCTTTTAGACCCATCCAATCACCTACACAAACGGGCAGAGTAACACCCCCACAACTGATCACGCATGTGAGACCATTGATATCTTCTCCATCAATGGATGACTTGCAAAAAATCTCAAAATATGTACAACGTTTCATCCCTGAACCGTTGGGCTCCGCTGGAACGAAAGCGTACCTCAGAGATCTGGATTTCAGATTGAGAGCTTATCCAAACGCAACGGTAGAAGATAAAATCAGTCTGATACGACTCACTTCGGACAGAGATGTGTTTACCTTCATCGAGCGTTTACCAGATGCAACGAGAAGGGATTACAAACTTCTGTGTGAAGCTCTGATCAAAGAGTACGACACCTGCGCAGGACCTACTGGGTATCCAGCCGCAGACAAGGTCACGCAGGGCAAGAATGAACATCCAAAAGTTTATTACAAAAGAATCTTCCAAGCTTATTTTGGTAACAGAAATGAAACCGGAATGGAGGAAGAAGATGGTTTTAAATTTGTTTTCAGCAAAAATCTCCATCCTGACATTCAAACGTCAGTGCAAATGATGGCAAATTACAGAGAAAAATCCATCAGTGAGATTAAACAGTGCGCTGTGAACGTGTTTGAGGCACGTTGCCATGCCAAGACGCCCATAGAAGTGTTTCCTGGTGTAAAGGTTAAACCCCACTCCCTAGAATTAGAAGGAAGGCGTGCATCGCCACCCCCTCCTAAAAAGGGAGAAAAAAGGCAGTATTTTCAGACTAACAAACCGCATTATGAAGGTGCACGCTGGGATAAAAAGGCTCCTCCTTCAGAGGACGAACGTGATTATCGTAAATGGGACCAGCGGAGGACGCAAAAAAATGGGAACCAAGAGGAACCCCAAAAAGACGTACCTACCCGCCCCCCACCTCGGACGAAACGTCCAGAGGCGAAAAAATCACAAAAATCCCAGAAAAAAGGCCCTCCACCTCTGAGCTCGGAAGAGACAGAAAAATTGCGTGAAATGTTAGAAGATTTGAAACACACTGACAAGGGAAGCCGACCAAAAGCACTATGCAGTGAGGTACTCACTACAGCATCTCTGGGCGCGAATGACAACACTACAGATGTCGGTGAAACACACCAAGACGTTGCTGTTGTTGCCTCAAACAACCCCTCATCGGATGAAAGGGGGGTAATCACACACACAAACGATGACCAGTCATCGCAAGCTGAACACGCAGAAACAGCTACAGCTGTGCTGACGGTTCAGACAAACCAAGATTACACAGATAAATCTGAACGCGTGAAAAAGCGTCAGAAAAAAACCAAAAGGTTTCTGTGTAACTTTATCAGAAAGGGGGCCGCCAAAAAGGCGTACCTGTCAGTAACTCTCGAAGGGGTCCTCACACACGAAGCACTCTTGGACGGTGGGGCAGACATAATAATTATGTCAGCTAAACTGTTCGAGGAGCTGAGGACAGCCGCAGCCGAGAAAAACAGGATAATACCTCTATCTGATTGTGCTATAGAAATGCAGGGTCTCTCGGAGAATAAAACAACCCTGACAGCTATAGCAATGGTTCACATGCAGATTGGCAATATGACACTGTACCACCCGGTACACGTGACCCATGTTGACTCATTCCCATTTTTGGTTGGCCAGGATTTTATAAATCGCTTCAACGCGATTATAGATTATGGTGATCAAACAATATGGACAACAGTGAGAAAACCACTGCCAATAGAAACGCCTCCGGAGTGTGACACAGACTGCCCAACAGCAGGTACCGCGGAAGGCACAAAGGACTCCTCAGCCGAGGACACGAGCCCGGTGAGTACTCCTCTAACACCATGTGAAACCAAAGAAACCCAAGTGGTCCAAACTCTGACTCAACAAGACAGCCTCCTCTGTGAGCTGGAACAGGCAGAGTCCACCAAACACTACCTACCACTGGTAGTTAAGGGTGTAGAGATCCAAGGGTCCCACACCAACGATGCTGTACTGTCTCTGTGGACAGATAAATCAGCAATTAACCGAGCTTTCTACGAAACCTTGGTTCACAAACACGTTGGTCTAGAACTAATTAAAAAAGCTTTCCGCTTTCCATTAGTTCCCAATAGTTCACAGGTAATGACCGCAGAAGGAGTCATTAACCTAAAACTGAACTGGAATCAACGAGAACTGGTTCACCCATTTCTCGTTATCCAAAACTTACCACATGCATCCTACATAGGCTCTGACATTTTGGTAAGGTTGGGTGTCCACATGGACACCATCAACAAGGTGCTGTGGTCCCTCAAACCAGCCACAAAGGATACTCCTGTGCTAGACACAGCGAGCCTTAAGGCTGGGCAGACCATTCCAGAGGCCTGCCAAGTTGCTAGCAACCAAGACACCACAGTACCACCTCAGGTGCTTAACCTAATGGTGCGAATCCACATAATAGCTGGACAAGCTATTAGCCATAAACAGGCATATTTTCAACCCTCTCCTGCATTTTTCAACTTGGGACTGTCCGTGGAAGCCACGAACCAGGTGAGTCTTGACTCCAGGACCACATCTATTGCTGTGTGTAACACTGGCATGGATGAGGTGCTGATTCCAAAAAAGACTATGCTAGGATGGTTGATTTCAACCGACTTTCATGATTTTGAACTAGGCATTCCATTTCTGGGAGGACTCCCAGACAACCTGGTACCGAGTCAAGAAGCTGGGCCAGTATGGTTTACAGAACCAACACAGGCCATAGCTCTTTTCTCAACCAATGATGTCGACCAAGGACCTCAAACCTATGGTGTCTTACCCATAGACAGGCCCGACGACTCAGAAAGGGATTCATTGGAGCTCCCCAAGGAGCAAGAACCCTTAACAGTCTCATCACAGATTGATCAGGTGGTCGCCCAAGCCGACGCTCTGACATCTGATGAAGAAAGAGACAAACTACGCCAAGTTCTTCTAAAATATGAAAAGTCATTCTCAACTGATTCAACAGATTGTGGGTTGACCTCACTCCACGCAGTGAGAATCCCAACCCCACCAAACGCACCGCCAACATTTGTCAGACAATACAAGATCCCTCTGGCGGCACACCAGCCTGTCCAGGAGATCATTGATGACCTTTTGGTCAAAGGTATAATCAGACAATGTAATAGCACCTACTCTGCGCCTCTATGGCCAGTTTTAAAACCAAATGGTAAGTGGAGACTTACCATAGACTACAGGAAGCTAAATAAACAAGTACCTTTATCCAGGTGGCCAATGACTCAGCTCCATCAGGAACTGCCAAAGGTCACCGATGGTAAGTACTTCTCGACCCTCGACGTCGCCTCTGGTTTTTGGACCATCCCTGTGCGCGCCGAGGACCAACACAAACTAGCTTTCACTTTTGGCAGCCGACAATACACCTTTACCAGGTGTCCCTTTGGCTACGCTAACTCACCTGCAGAGTTCAACATCTTCTTGAACAAAGCATGTCCAGACGCCCACGAGCGTGGGACACTAATCTACGTGGACGACATCCTTTTGAGGCAGCCAACACTGGACTCCCATTTGGCTGAGATCGACCACGTCCTAAATCAGCTAACAACTGCTGGTGCTAAAATCTCACTGTCAAAGTGCCAGTGGTGCAGAACCAAAGTGGACTACGTTGGCCTCCTAGTAGGTCCAGACGGAGTACAACCACAATTGACTCGCACCCAAGGCCTAGACAACCTCAAAGTCCCAACCAATCTCAAAGAACTACAGAGTTTCTTGGGAGTGTGTAACTACTCTCGCCAGTTCATAGAGCATTATGCGGATCTCGCAAAACCACTAACTGAACTCTTAAAGAAAGACGTTCCTTTTGTCTGGACTGATACACAACAGCAGGCAATGAACGCTCTCAAAGACAGGCTCAAGCTAGCCCCATGTCTAGTCTACCCAGACTACAACAAAGAGTTCTACTTGGAAGTGGGCTTCTCAACTTACTGCATGAGTGCAGGTCTGTACCAAATACACGACAAAGACAGGCGTGTTGTGGCCTACGCCAGCAAAACAATGGCAGGCCCTGAATTACGGTATTCAGACTGTGAGAAGGCTCTATTGACCACTGTGTGGGCAGTGAAACATTTCTCCTGCTATATTGGTGGACAGAGGAT
>NC_056508.1:14982395-15011535 GCF_014905685.2 Nematolebias whitei
AAGCAGTTGCTGCTCAGCTGCAGATCCACCTACAACAACACTCCCTGTATGAGAAGTTTCAGTCTGGCTTCCGTGCAGCTCACAGTACTGAGACCGCACTGCTGAGAGTCACCAATGATGTCCTCATGGCTGCTGATACTGGTTCTCCCTCCCTCCTTGTTCTCCTTGACCTCACTGCAGCTTTCGACACTGTGGACCATAGTATCCTCCTCCACCGTCTTCATGTGGAGGTCGGTCTCTGTGACACTGTCCTGGACTGGTTTAAATCTTTCCTCTCCAATAGGCTGGAATGTGTTAGTCTTGGCAATGCCAAGTCCCAGACTGTCTGTGTCTCCTGTGGTGTCCCTCAAGGGTCAGTTTTAGGGCCCCTGCTATTTTCCCTTTACATGTTGCCTTTAGGTCAAATTATTAATCAGTACAACATTTCTTTTCACTGTTATGCCGACGATACACAGCTTTACATCAGGACCGGAGCATCATCTTCACCACTGTCATCTCCATCTTCACTCGCTGCCCTCTCTACCTGCCTGGAGGAGATAAGGGCATGGATGAATCAGAACTTTCTTCAGTTAAACTGCTCCAAAACAGAGGCCATACTGATTGGCACCCCTCACCAGGTTCAAACTTCAACTATAACGACTATTTCATTTTCCGGACAAGACATCCCCCTCTCCACCACCTCTGTTACAAATCTTGGAATAAAAATGGACACTCATCTTACATTTGAAAATCACATTAAGCATCTGTTTAAAACCTGTTTCTTCCATCTTCGAAATATCTCCAAACTGCGCCCATCTCTCACTTTTGCTGATGCAGAGAAACTCGTCCATGCTTTTGTCTCCTCCAGGCTCGACTACTGCAACTCCCTGTTTACTGGAATACCCGGCAAAAACCTTCAGAAGCTTCAATATATTCAAAACAGTGCAGCCAGGATTTTATTGAGAGCTCGTAAATTTGAACATATTACACCCATTCTCCATAACCTCCATTGGCTTCCTGTCACCTACAGAATTCAGTACAAAATTGCTCTCATTACCCATCAGTGTTTATATGGAAATTCACCAGATTATCTGAAGGACCTTCTTGCTCCATATTCATCCACCCGGTCCCTACGATCACAGAACAGTCATCTCCTCCACCTGCCACGAACTAAATTAAGAACCATGGGAGATCGAGCATTCTGTGTGGCTGCCCCCCGCCTCTGGAACTCCCTCCCTGAATATCTGAGAGCTCCACAATCATTGACTGACTTTAAAAAAGGCTTAAAGACTTTTCTTTTTAAGCAGGCCTATTCTGTCTCCACATGATTGTATCATTGATTTTAGTTGTTTGTATCATTGATTTTAGTTGATTTTATCACAGATTTTAGTTGATTTTATCACAGATTTTAGTTTATTTTATCACAGATTTTAGTTGATTGTATCATTGATTTTAGTTGATTTTATCACAGATTTTAGTTGATTTTATCATTGATTTTAGTTGCACTCTGTAGCACTTTGAGATTTTTGTTAATGAAAAGTGCGTTACAAATTAAATTCATTATTATTATTATTATTATCCCCCCCCTGAGACGCCAGATGGTGGACCAGAATTGCCTTGAAGCCGTACGGAAGTCATTCTCCATGGCCTCTCCAAAGTCCTCCCATGCCCGAGTTATTGCCTCAGTGACCACCCGAGCCGCATGTTGCTTGGACTGCCGGTACCCATCAGCTGCTTCCGGGGTCCCACAGGCCAAAAAGACCCAATAGAATTCCTTCTTCAGTCTGACAGCATCCCTCACTGACAGTGTCCACCACCAGGTTCGAGGGTTGCCGCCACGACATTGCGGCCGCAGCTCCGGTAAGCCGCCTCGACAATAGAGGCACGAAACATGGTCCACTCCGACTCAATGTCCCTTACCTCCCACGGAACATGTTCGAAGTTCTCCCGGAGGTGGGAGTTGTCTTTTTGGACATGGTATGGTATAAAGTTTATTCATTTTAAAAGGTACAAAACAATTCCATAACAATATAAAAAAAATACAATAGATTTAAAATGAAAGGCAGCAAAAAGAAGAAAAAGTCTTATTATATCTGCCCCTTTTTTCAAACAATTATTTCAATCATAATAATTTTCAAGTAACAAAACAAAATGAATAACTCTTTCTAATTTTTCTAATTCTAATACAAAAACACACTTCATATATACTTTTTTAACAATTCAGCTTTGATCTTTTTTTTAAATGTGCACATTGACTTGGCATTTTTAACATCACTCTCTAGACCATTCCACAATCCAACTCCTTGGATTGAGGTAGACCTTCCCTTCAGACTAGTTCTGAATTTTGGTTTGACAAATATCTCTATCCCCTTAAGATTATAACAACTTTGTCTTTTAACAAAATTTCTTTGGAAATTTAATGGTAATGTGTTATTTTGAGCCCTATACATAACTGATAAAATACTATAATCTACCAAATCATGGAATTTCAATAAGTTCAGTTGATAAAATAATGTGCTTGATAGGTGACTGTAATGCTTTCTGGTGATGATTCTTACAGCTCTTTTCTGTAAAATAAAAATAGGCTTTGTAAAGGTTTACACGCTTTCCCCCAAACATCAATGCAATAGATTAAATGTGGAACAATGATTGTGTTATACAACATGTACAGAGCTTTATCATTTAATAATTCCCTGACTTTATATAGTACTGCAATAGATTTAGTTATTTTTGTTTTTACAGAATTTATATGATTTTTCCATGTTAGCTGTTCATCAATGATTACACCCAAAAATTTCATCTCATTAACTCTACAAATCTCAACACCCTCAATTTTAAATGGATCGTCAACAGTTCTCTTTTTGTTGCTAAATATCATGTAATTAGTTTTATCTAACTTTAATGATAATTTATTAAGTTTAAACCAAGTTTGTATTTGATCAAATTCTGTCTTCATCAATTCCAACATCCGTTTTACATCTTTACCCAAACAAAAAAATGTGGTGTCATCTGCAAAAAGGACACATTTGAGGAGTCCTGATACATTCACTAAGTCATTCACATATAAAATAAATAACTTTTGTCCAAGTACAGAGCCTTGAGGAACTCCACAAGTGATATTGCACAGGTCAGATCTTACACCATTTATTTGTACAAACTGTTTCCTATCTTTCAAATAGCTAGATACCCAGTGTAATGCTGGTCCTCTTATACCATATTTATTTAAATTTTCAAGGAGAATAGTGTGGTCAATAGTATCGAATGCTTTTTTAAAATCAACAAAAATACTAACACAATACTGTTTTTGATCGACAGCAGTAGTTATTTGTTCTATGAATTCCATGAGAGCCATTGATGTAGAGTTTTTTGCTCTAAACCCATACTGACTGCTACTTAGAATGTTTTGTTTAGTAATAAATTTATCTAATCTGGTCACAAACAGTTTTTCTAGAATTTTTGAGAACTGTGGTAATAAGGATATTGGTCTATAATTATTGAACATACATTTATCACCATTTTTAAAGAGAGGAACTACCTTAGTTACTTTCATATTGTCTGGAAATATTCCTTTTGAAAATGATAAATTACAAATATATGTAAACGGCTCGATAACATAACTTTTATGTCCTTTACAAACATCATATCCATGTCCACCCAGTCTTTTGATCTCTTATCTGTAAGATTTTTTACAACATTCATTATTTCTTTTTTGTCAGTTCCATTAAGAAAAATACTGTTGTCACAACCTATAACTGAATGGTTCACATTATTGTCTACTTTTGGTATTTTAGCTGCAAGGCTTGATCCAACGTTAACAAAAATATTGATTAAATTCATTTACAATTTCATTTTCATCATGGATTTCATTGTCATCCTTCAAAAAATATTGTGAAATACCTGTTTTTGCTTTATGACTTTTTAGAACACTATTTATTACTCGCCGTGTAGCTTTCATATCACCATTACTTTTATTTAATAAATCACTATAATATTCCTTCTTGTGTTTCCTTATAATCCCTACTAATTTATTTTTATATGTCTTATATTTTTCTTCAGCCTCTTGTGTTCTCAATTTCAAGAAACATGTATACAAATAATTCTTTTTTTACAAGCATTTCTCAACCCTTTCGTCATCCATGGTTGGTCAACAACATTTCTCTTTGTATAATTATTTTACACACAATTCTTTTCATACAGAGCTCCTAAAATATTCATAAACTCATCATATGATCTGTTCACATCATCAACATACACGTCTTTCCAGCTTTGTCTATGGAAATCATCTTTTAATTTGTCCATGGCTTTTTTTGATGTGTTTATTGTTTTTTACTTATTTGTAATTTCTTTTGTAATGCTTTGATCATTTTTATAAATCATGAAAACTGGTAAATGATCACTTAAATCACTCATTAAAATACCTCCCATCACATCCCCATGTGTTACATTTGTGAAAATATTATCGATTATTGTAGCACTATGAGTTGTAATTCTTGTTGGTTTTGATATTAACGGATAAAGATTTAAACTATACATTGAATTTGTAAATGTACTGATGTTATTTGAATCTGTTTTATTTCCCAGGTCAATATTAAAGTCTCCACACAAAAAAAAATACTTTTATTAAAACTCTTGTCCAATAGTTGTACGATTTTATCAGTGAATATTTCTATATTTGATCCTGGAGATCGATATACACAACTTATTAATATGTTTTTATCATTCTTGTTTATTATTTCTATTGTTATTATTTCCATGATATTATCAACAATTCTTGACATTTCATTAATTAACTTGCATTTTATTTAATTTTTAACAAATAGAGCCACTCCACCACCTCTTCTGTTCACGATATAATTCATACCCTTCCATGTGAACATTATTTGTGTTTTCATCGTTGAGCCATGTCTCTGACAGTGCTATTATTGTAAAGGTTCTGTTTAGCTGTTTTAAATAATCTGTTATTTTGGATATATTTGCATTTAAACTTCTACTATTAAAGTGAATAATAGAGACACTTCCATTTGTTATATTGATGTCATTAAACTGTTCTTCATTGTAATATTCACAGTCTTATTGCAGGGAAAAAATTTGTATCAATTGAACATTGTATATTTTAAACTCTAAGTCTTCGTATGTTGCCATGTTTTAATGTATTTGTTTATTTTATATTTTGTTAATTTCTTGTTTGTGAAGTTATGTCAATGATTTATCATCTGTCCTCTCCTGAGCTCATTTTAGTCTTTCCAGATCTTTCAGGTCTTTTATTATTTTAGCCTGAGATCCTTCCTGTAGTTTGATCCAAATGTTTCCATTTCTTGTCCAAGTTGATGCTATTTTTTTCTGTTTTTTCAACCACCTTGCTTCACGTGCAATATTTCCTTTTTTTTTAGTTAGATGTTCGTTTATGTAAACATTTGTTCCCTTCAGTTTTTTTTTCTTGCATTATTACCTTGTTTCTTGATTTCCTGCTAATGAACTTGATGACTATGGATGGTTTGGCTTTATCTGATTTGCTGGGCAGGGTGTGACAGATTGAAATGTCCTCATGTTCGATGTCAATGTCATTGTTTTGTAAAAATTTTACTACTTGCTCCTCCAGAGTCTGTAGTTCTTCCTGTGGTGCATCTTCTGTAGTGCTAGTACCTGCAACAACTCTTGCATAAGTTCGGTTCCTAACTTCCAGTCCAGTGATCACCAAGTTGTCTATTTTTGTGTATTGTTCTATGTCGTCTACTTTCTGTTCCAGTTCAGCTATTTTTCTGTCTTTATTAGTCATCAGTTCTTTCAATTGTTTCACTTCTTCAGACAGTCCTGTCAGTAATTCACATTTAGCTGATAATTTAGTCAGTTCAGCACTCAATTTAGTCAGTTCAGCACTCAAAAAGTTCAAAGATTTTTTAACTTCCTCCATATCTTCTGAATTATTTTCCGACACTTGTCTCTTATCTCTGTGTTTGCTCTGCATTACTCACGATACTTCTGGATTATTGGTCCAACTCTCAGAAGCACAGGATCCAGCCACGAGGTTCACAGGCTTATGTTGTTAGCTTATGTTGTTAGCCGAGGCCTAGCGGCAACGGCTCGGTTTCAGCAGCTCGCAGGTTCAAACAGCGGTGGACCGGGTCTCCGCCGTAAACGGCTCGGTTTCAGCGGCTCGCAGGTCCAAACAGCGGCGGACCGGGTCTCCGCCGTAAACGGCTTGGTTTCAGCGGCTCACAGGTCCAAACAGCGGCGGACCGGTCTTGGCCGTAAACGGCTCAGTTTCAGCAGCTCGCAGGTCCAAACAGCGGCGGACCGCGTCTCCGCCGTAAACGGCTGGGTATCAGCGGCTCGCAGGTCCAAATAGCTGCGGACCGGGTCTCCGCCGTAAACGGCTCTGTTTCAGCGGCTCGCAGGTCCAAACAGCGGCGGACCGGGTCTCCGCCGTAAACAGCTCGGTTTCAGCGGCTCGCAGGTCCAAACAGCTGCAGACCGGGTCTCCGCCGTAAACGGCTCTGTTTCAGCAGCTCGCAGGTTCAAACAGCAGCGGACCAGGTCAACGCCGTAAACTGCTCGGTTTCAGCGGCTCGCAGCTCCAAACAGCGGCGGACCGGGTCTTCGCCGTAAACGGCTCGGTTTCAGCAGCTCGCAGGTCCAAACAGCGGCGGACCGCGTCTCCGCCGTAAACGGCTGAGTATCAGCGGCTCGCAGGTCCAAACAGCTGCGGACCGGATCTCCGCCATAAACGGCTCTGTTTCAGCGGCTCGCAGGTCCAAACAGCGGCGGACCGGGTCTCCGCCGTAAACGGCTCTGTTTCAGCAGCTCGCAGGTCCAAACAGCGGCGGACCGCGTCTCTGCCGTAAACGGCTGGGTATCAGCGGCTCGCAGGTCCAAACAGCTGCGGACCGGGTCTCCGCCATAAACGGCTCTGTTTCAGCGGCTCGCAGGTCCAAACGGCGGCGGACCGGGTTTCCGCAGGCTTCACTAGCCGAAGCAGCTCTTTGGCCAGCTCGTTAGCCAAACGTTAGCTAAACTCGTGGATCAGCTTCCACGGTTCAGAGCGCACGGACTTCCTTCTTCCACCTGTTCTGTATATATATATCCACATATGTATTATCTATATAGACATATATATATATATATATATATATATATATATAAATATATATATATATATACACAGTTGGAGTCAGTTTGTAAAGTTGGCTAGAGATCGGCGGGAGCATCAGTCAACACCTCCTACTCCATTGGCGCCATCTTGGAAAATGGTGACATGCATGCATATATTTGTACAAATTGTACTTGAGAGATTATTACAGCCTCATATAAAATCAATGATGTTCATGATATCTGAACTGGATTGGTATCGGCCGATACTCAGTTCTAGGTATCAGGATCGGATCGGAATTTAAAAAAGTGGATCGGTGCATCCCTAAACAGAATACCACACGGGTTCAGATCAGGGGGGCCATTCCTCCCAACCACACCCCTCCAGGTCTCACTGTCATTGCCCACGTGAGCACTGAAGTCCCACGCAGAACAAGGCAGTCCCCAGGAGGTGCACTTTCCAGTACCCCCTCCAAGGACTCCAAAAACTTTTTTTGGATATCTTTGAGAAATGGCTTTCTTCTTGCCACTTTTCCATAAAGGCCAGATTTGTGCAGTGTACGACTGATTGTTGTCCTATGGACAGACTCTCCCACCTCAGCTGTAGATCTCTGCAGTTCATCCAGAGTGATCATGGACCTCTTGGCTGCATCTCTGATCAGTCTTCTCCTTGTCCGAGATGAAAGTTTAGAGGGACGGCCGGGTCATGGTAGATTTGCAGCGGTCTGATACTCCTTCCATTTCAATATGATTGCTTGCACAGTGCTCCTTGGGATGTTAAAAGCTTGGGAAATCTTTTTGTATCCAAATCCGGCTTTAAACTTCTCCACAACAGTATCTCGGACCAGCCTGGTGTGTTCCTTGGTCTTCATGATGCTCTCTGCGCTTTGAACAGAACCCTGAGACTATCACAGAGCAGGTGCATTTATACGGAGACTTGATTACACACAGGTGGATTCTATTTATCATCATCAGTCATTTGGGACAACATTGGATCATTCATAGATCCTCACTGAACTTCTGGAGTGAGTTTGCTGCACTGAAAGTAAAGGGGCCAAATAATATTGCACACCCCACTTTTCAGTTTTTTATTTGTTAAAAAAGTTTGACACATCCAATAAATTTCATTCCACTTCACAATTGTGTCCCACTTGTTGCTGATTCTTCACAAAAAAATAAAATTTTATATCTTTATGTTTGAAGCCTGAAATGTGGCAAAAGGTTGAAAAGTTCAAAGGGGGCGAATACTTTCGTAAGTCACTGAAGATAATGTAAAGTTTGAGTTTGTACATTGAGTTCTGCAGACTGTATTTTTATTTAGTCTTGATTGCTTAGCCATAACCAAATACGACAGTAGTAATAAATGCAGATTAATCCCAGTTTTTAAGTCATAAACAGCAGTAGGAAGAAGGAAAAAAAAATTCTACCTACTCGTGTAAATACATTTACACTTTACATATTCACCCTAAATATCTCATTTAAGCAGTGGTGGGATGTAACTAAGTACAAGTACTTTATTGCTGTACTTAAGTACATTTTTCATGTATCTGTACTTTACTTAAGTAGAGTTCAACGTGGGTACTTTCGACTTTTACTGCACTACATTTTACATCAAGTATCTGCACTTTCTACTACACTACATTTCTATAATGCGTTGAGTTACAAGTTACATTCACGTTGTAGCTTTTTGATTTGTTTGTTAATTTGAAAGTAATCAATGGCAAGAGGGGAGTTGGTCCATTGAATCACTGCAAAATGGTCAGGTAATGTTAGACCTTCCTTCAAGAAGAGCTAAAAGATTATTTCATTTATCCTTTATTTATCCAGGTAGTCTCATTGAGTCACGAGAACTCATTTTCAAGAGAGACCTGTTTAGGGAGCAGATGGTGGGGGTTAAGTGCCTTGCTCATGGGCCCAGAGTGGGGCGAATGAGGGTGGGGGCAGGTGTGGGTGCTTCACCTACCCCACACACATTTTTGATGTTGTCGGTACCGGGGCTTGAACCGACGATCTTCTGATCACAGACCCACCTTCTCTAACCTCTTATTGAATAATTCCCTCTTATTTCAATAATTGACCCCAATTATTGAAAGTCTGCTCAGTACAGCAGGACAGTTTTTTTTTTTTTCAAAAGAGCCAGACTGGACTAAAAAACCTTTGAAAACCAACTTCTTCTGAATTTGAATCCTTGCTGCAATATTAAAATGTGTCAGTTCATGATGTTAGGACAGGACACAAAGGTGTCACCAAATGTCTCGACACTCGGGTCCAAGTTTTGAAAGTGGCGTCAGGAAGTTAAAATACTGTTCACTATTGACCCTTTACAAAGTTGACTAGACAGTATTTTAAATAGAGTTGATGACAAACTGGAGTTGAACTGATCAGAGTCTATTCCTTTGTTAGGTCTAATGCTCCTTTTTTTCAGACAGACAACTTTTACTTAAATGTGTTTACTGCAGTTAAAATGACACTTTGATTTTCCTTTGCATTGGATAAAAACTATCAAAGATCCTCTTTTTTTATTTTGCTTAATGGCATTTAACTCTGCATGTCATACCTGAAATTCTGATGCACAGAATCACAAGTCCAAGTGTGAACTGTGTCACAGAGTAAACACAATAAAAACATGTATTATCTGCAGCATTGTTCATTAAAATGACTCAACACTATTAATGTATTACAGAAAATATACATACAGTAGACACTTAATGATATTGTAGACTATTGCTTTTAGTTAATACATTCAGCAAGTACTTTTACTTTTAATGCTTTAAGTATTTTTAAAAGCAAGTACTTAATTACTTTTACTTAAGTAAAAACATTAATGTGGTACTTCTACTTTTACTAGAGTACATTTTTGTCTGTTTATTTGTACTTTTACTTAAGTACAGAGTTTGAGGACTTTCTCCACCACTGCATTTAAGTCAGAATGGAAGTACAAAAATAAATAAATGGATCAATCTGTTGCTGCTTTTATCGTTAACAAACTTGCTTCGAGTCTTGCAGAGTAATTTATTTCCTCACACAACGTACAGACCCTGCCAGGTAGCCACTATGATTAGTCACTAGATTTAACAAAGCAAAAATATGCCTCATTTTATATCTATAACATGACAGATTATCACATTTAGTTTAACGTATTTTGCAAAGAGAACATGATACTTGTTACAGCTGCGGACAAGTTTGATGCTACAATTGGTGCTTTTTCTTCAGACGCTGCAACATCGACGACGTGCTGTTGTGGTTACTCCAGTTCTGCTTTGCAGTGGAAGCATTGAGCTGTTTTGTCTTTTCTATTTAGCCTAACATGTTCCCAAACTTTTGACAGTTTTTGTAGTTCTATTTCGTATAAGCTTCGCCCTTTAAGGCTGTCGCTGATGGGTTTATCCTGATATGCAAAGCATTGCACTGAAAAATGTAGTCCACGCCCAACTGCTGTGTGGGCCCCACCCGGTCCATATAAATTACGTTAAGAGCGGGAAATCGGCTCCCATTTTTTCTTCAGCAAGCTAATAGCACTGTCAGAAGAACGAAGAAGGAAAGTTGTGTAGATGACCAACCTTTGTTAAGAATGCTTGGCCTGGCACGTCGACCTCCGGTCATCCGGTGAGCTCTCCTCCCCGAGGAGAAGCTGACGAGCAGTCTTGTTTCAAGGTAAGCGCCGAGGAATATTTCTCAGTGACAGGTCGTTACACGCTGGACAATGCCATCTTATAATTTTCCTCTTATCGCCGACCCTCGGAGCGAATCGGATGGTTCCTCCGGGACAGGCGGCGCTCAGCTGCAGCCCCCCGCTGCTCATTCCCTCCTGGAGAGCGTAGTGTCGGTGGAGGGGGGCTGAGTGAATGCTCACCCCATCCCACCTCGTTTTGCATCGGCGATCACACCGCTCCCGGCCGACGGCGCCCTCTGAGGTTGCCCGGCGTAACCCAGGAGGCGGCTGACATGAAGGGACCCTTTTTTACGTCCCACGCCTTTTCCCGCCAGTTCGGATGATCCGGTGGGAAGGTTGTTTTTACTAGGTTCCATTCCAGCTCACCGTCTTGATCCATCTGGCCTCGTTTTCCCAACAGGACGTCCTACGGGCGAGGCCACAGCTGTTTTTTTCCTGGTAGATTGGGGGGGGGGGCGGTCTCCACAGTCCGCACCCATCTCCAGAGCAGGGGTTCACCGAGCGGAAAGTCCCTCAGTGCCCCCTGGAGCCCAGCCTGACGGAGGCTTCATTGGAGCAAGATGTCCAGGTGGACCAGCGTCCCGTGCCTCCGGTTAGCGTAACCGAGACGGTGACACCCCTCTCCAACTGAGCTCACCAGCATGTGTTCCAGACGGCCGCAGCGAACAACACGTTACACTGTTGGCGTACACGTTCAGAGGCGGGAAGAGACGGTGGGCCCTCTGACCTTCAGCTCGCTCCGCTGTCGTAGCGGCTGCTTGCTAACGACGCTATCGGACCCTGCAGTACGCTCCGTCCGCAGGGCAGCTGATGTCATCCCCAACCGGTGCGCCTCTTTTGCTGTCTGCCGCCCCGCATCGCAGCCAGAGAACGAGGTCCCAGAGGTTCTCCTGGCTCATCATCCCACCTTCCTCTCAGGAAAGCTGCAGAAGCTTTTGTTGGAGGGCCTTTTCATCAGCGAGAGATCATTTCAAGATGCTCCACGGCTGTACAACGCCTCCCCAACTCTGCTACGCCAGCCCCTCCCGTCAGACATCCCCGACATCCGGAAGTTAATTTTTTCCCGGACTTCGCCAACAGGGAGCCCTCTAGGACAACAAACAGAGCTTATGATGAAGTGTCTTTTAGCCAGGCTGTCAGCACGGATGATCTGACAAGCGGCCCCATCACACACTCTCATCACGAATGAGCCTTTTAAGGTTGTTTTCATTCACTGCCAGCGGTGCCAACTAGGGGTTGAACGAGTATGTAATTTTTAAACTCGACATTAACATAATAAAACCCGAGTAGAACTCGAGTATTTGATGACGTCATATATCTCAAGATACAAAAATAAATAAATAAATAAAACTGCAAAAAAGGGTAATTATTTACAAAAAAAAAAAGACCAACAAAACATTGGGAGCGTATATTATGCTCCTACCATTTATCATACTGCAAATAAGTCACAGGAAAACTAAACTATTAGTTATTATTATTAAACTGCAAACATGAAGAAACGTGCAGCACGTCAAAAACGAATCTTAAACCAAAACTGGTTCTGTGGATTGGACCCGGTGTTACACCATACTCTGTGACCTGCAACAGTGCAACACTGCCCCCTACGGTCATACGGTGGCCACATAATATGACGTCACTACAGATACTCGATGTTAAATTTTTAACCTCTATAGATGTCCCAGCAATCGATGTGTAGATTACTCGAGTACTCTGTTAATGGCCTAGTGCCAACATGCGCTCCCGCGGCATGAAAGCGCGCACACAGCTCTCAGCGCCCGCCGTTCACGTCATCATTAACGTGAGACCGCGGTACAAGCCCAGTAACGTATCTCGCTCTCGGCAGGAGCGACACGCGTTTTCATCGCAGTGGTGTCAAACGCGCACTCCCGCGGCGTCAACAGTTATCACAAGCCTCACAGCGGCTCCGCTCCTTCATCCTCGAAGAAGGTTTTCTGAATTAATACTGCAGCTCGTGGAATCACTCAAAAGCTAACGTGATTCGCAGCCAAGAATGAACGTGTTTTCTGCAGACCGAGCCCAGTGGTAACCTCGCCCCACCTATGCCGCGCGCTGCTTCCTGACCGCACCAGCGTCAAACACGCACTCCCGCGGCAATCCTGTCTTAAGGCGTCGCATGAATGAGGGTGCGCACACACGACTCTTCAGGGCACGTCGGCTCATATGTGCACCCGCACCCCGAGCGTTTACACGGAGCAGCTGCACACAACGTGAGCACAACACATGAGTTGCGTCCCGCAGCATCAGCAAACGCACAACAATTTGCATGCTCGGGGGCGCGCGTTTTTTCTTTCTCCTTCTTTCTCTTTCACCAGCTCACATCAGCATGCATGTGAGTTTCACAGCATAAACGCGTGCCCGCTTTATAACTTTATAACGAGTGGCAATGAGCGTGCGCTCCAGAAGGATAGGCGAACCGTTTTCATCGGGGATTCACGCTCAAACCTGGTGCAGAGGAACTCTAATGACATTTTCTGTCATTTCTAGAACAGATCTCGTCCCCTTTCGCTGAAGCTCAGGAAATTCTGATTTAAATATAATTTCCAGAGTCTCAGAAGGAGAGGAAAACGCAGGGTTCCTCTCTCGTCACTCCCTGGTCCCAACGAACCGGAAAGATGAGATTTATTCTAGATTTGTCAATTTTGAACTGTGAGAAACAACACTCCATTAATGTGCCCGAGCTGCTCTGCAGCCACCGCACAGAGCAGGGAGGAGAATTCTGCTTTATCTGGACACCTGCTGCTGCTGAGCAGTTTGTACAGACAGGTGGCAGCAGTGCAACTCACGTGAACCGGTTGAGTGATATCAGCTGTTTCCGTCAGCAGACCTACATCACACGTCAGATTTCACAGAGGCACACACATTTAACAAGCTGTGGGGGCGCTGTGGTTCTCCACACAGTAGTTCATTTAAATGTTTTTGGAGTGTCGCACGGGGTTTTTTGAATGTGATTCAACACTTGCCTTGAGCTGCAGAATCATCAGGGTTTTTGATTCACACAGACAGCAAGTGACTGTTGCATACATAACTGTCAGGAGATGTATGCGCTCAACCCATGTGCTACATTGTGAGACAGATGCTGTGTGGGGCACACCCAATCTGCTCTCCATTGGAAGTAGGGTACATCTCATGTATTCTGAACAGGGGGCGGATGTGATGTCCGAAGACGGTCCTTTGCGGCATGGGGACCTGGGACCTTCCACCCAGAGCTATGGCTCGGACACGGCAGAAATCCTGCGAGCGCCTGTGGACGTGTAGCAACACGAGAGAACGCTCAATGTCAACTATAATTATCGTGGAGCCACGGGACGATCCACCATTAGGGGTGGACGTGTCTGCTCACAGCCTGTGGTCGTAATGCTTCTTCACTTCCCTCTCTCCCTCTGATATCACAGTTTTCTGAACCGAGCTCAGGAGGAGGGACTGACAGCTCCTCTGTCCCAAGTGCGTGAACGCATCATGGTTCCCAGGCCTACGACACTTGTTATCGGGGTGCTCGTAGAACCTGCCGTGGAGGGAGGATGCTCTCCTCCAGGCGGGAGGAGCGATCAGGAGTTAATCAGAATAGGCCAGCACCTGTGGTCTGGCCGCTGTGCAGATCCTTTTGAGAGGATGGATCTCTCTCAAGATGTAGTGCGTACGATTCAGGATTCATGTGCTGCAACCACCACAGCGCTGTTCACATCAAGTGGTCAGTTTTTCAGCGCTGCTGTACAGAGAAAGGTGTAGAGGCCATTTCGTGTTCACTAGGTGGTGTGCCGTCCTCTCTGCAGCAGCTGATGGACAGAGATCTGGCGTTCAGCTCGTGTAAAACGTTCACTGCGGCCATTTCTTCCTGTCACGAAATTTTCGAGACAGAACAGCTTTAATCATCTGCTGATGAAACGTTTTGTAAAAGGTGTACGGAGAAGGCGTAGAGGCCACTTCATGTCCACTGGACGACATGCTGTCCTTTTCTGCAGCAGTCGATGGACAGAAATCTGGTGTCCAGCACGATTATCGTATGCTGCAGCCATGTTTTCTTCTTGTCTCAAAGTTGCCGGAAACCGAACAACCTTTAATCATCCTCTGACGGAGCATTTTGACTCAGATTGAAATAACAGCTGTGGGCCTGTTTGTGACACGAGAAAATGCTCAGTGTCAATTATGGCTTTCTCTGAGCCCACGAGACGAACCACCGCTGGGGGTGGATGCGTTTGCTCACAGCCCATGGCCCAAAATGCTTCTGTACGCGTTTTCCTCCATCTCCTCTGATTTTACGGTTCCTGAACCGAGTTCAGGAGGAGGGATTGACAGCTCTCCTGGTGGCCCCCGAACGCTTGAGCGCACCATGGTTCCCAGTTCTGCAACGCCTGTTGTCGGGGCGCCCGTGGAAACTGCAGTGGAGGGAGGACGCTCTCTTCCAGGCAGGAGGAGCGATCAGGAGTTACCCAAAAATAGGCCAGCACCTGTGGTCTGGCCGCTGAGCGGATCCGCTTAGAGAGGATGGGTCTCCCACAGGATGTAGTGCGCACAATTCAGGTTTCACGTGGTGCATCTACCACAGCGCTGTACACATCAAATTGGACAGCTTTTCAGCGCTGGTGTACAGAGAAGGGTGTAGAGGCCACCTCATGTCCATTAGGTGGCATGCTGTCCTTTCTGTAGCAGCTGATGGACAGAAATTTGGCGTCCAGCACGATTAAAACGTACGCTGCAGCCATCTCTTCCTGCCACGAAGGGTTCGGAGACAGAACAGGTTTTAATCATCTGCTGATGAAGCGTTTTCTAAAAGGTGTACAGAGACGCAGGCCTGTTCTACACCCACTTGTTCCACAGTGGGATTTAACACTGGTCCTGCAGGTCCTGATCAAAACTCCATTTGAGCCTCTGGATCAGGTTCCACTTAAATTCTTGTCTCTTTAAACAGCCCTGCTGCTGGCTTTAACATCCGCTAAGAGAGTGAGTGATTTATCTGCCCTCTCTGTCGCTCCGTCATGTCTCAGAATTCAGGCTGACGGCAGCTCAGCTGATTTAAGACCGAACCTAGCTTTTATGCCTAAAAACATCACAAGCTCTTTTAAATCAAGAGTAATATCGTTGGAGGGGTTTTTCTTCTCTCTCCCCCCCCCCCCCCCCCCCCCCAGATCAGAAGAAGTAGTGTCTTTTCATCTCCTCTGTCCGGTGCGGGCATTGACGTGTTGCATAGCGTGCACAGCTGCAATGCGTCAACATTTGTTTGTGCATTATAGAGATACATCTGCAGTTCGCCCGTTATCCACCCAGCGCTTGTCATACTGGCTGTATGAGGCCATTTCTGAAGCCTACAGAACATCAGATTTAGAGCCTCCTGTCAACCTCAGAACACACTCGACCAGGGGTATCGCATCTGTAGTATGACATATGCTGGATATATTCATACATTTCACGGGTTCTTCATTTTTCTGACTGTGTACATGTCGTGCATTGAATTTAACAGAAATGTAACGAGAGACGTTATTTATCTTTGACCCATCAAAATGAATGCGGTCATTTATTTACAGAATCAAAGTTTAACATCAAACATTTACATTAATTTGGCAAAATATGAAAACAACAACATGGCTAGTTTCACAGGAAGTGAGAACAATACGGCGATTGTTGTCACTTTTCAGCAGAACAGCAGACATCAATCACACGGCGGTGATTGAGAAACTTTGCTTCAGACATTTCTAAAAATATCTGTAATGATTTTAGGAGAAAGGAGAGTTTAAAGATGGAAAATTGAGATTTATCTTACAGAGAGATGTGTGAGGGAATTTATCTGTTTGACCAGAACGTGCACGCTCCTTCAGATCTCAGCTTGGCCCAAACGGTACGCTTGGTCGAAATAGAACTTTTACCTGGTTGATGATAGATCAGCGTCGGTATAGAATCCTTCTTTTGACTCGTTTCAGCGTCTCCGTGAGGACAGCTAACAACCTTTAGGAGTCGTGTGAGGTTATCCAAACAGAAGTTATAATCCCCAAAACCGTCTCTGGATCATCTTGAATGCGTTTGCATCCAAGAACTCTGAACTCTTTACGTCTCCAACTCTTTCAAAGCTCTTTTCATCTCGTCACGTCTCGTCTCGACACGACAACGGAACTTTTAGACGACACTTCTCCGACACCTCTCATTGAGAACTGGGAAGTTGCCACATTTAAATGGGTTCGACTTCCGGGTCATTTGAGAGCTTTCTGATTCGTGGATGGACCAGAACAGAGGTGTGGTTTGTGATGTAAGGTGTTATGGAAATTCAAGGATAGAGAATAAGATTGTTTAAAACAGACAGAAAGATTATTGGAGAAAACCAGACTTCGTGGAGTCAAACTCTCCTGTATCTTCTGTAAAAGTTAAACATGACATTTCTTTTCAGTAAACTTTTTAGTTGACCGAAGCCTGAACTTTGACACACACTTACAGACTTGCTCATTGAAGACAGAAAAATCAAGAAATGCATATTACCCTGATTTCTTCTTTGAATGAGGAATAAAAATCATTACTTACTGTTTATGTAAATAAAAATGAGTAGTTCTCTTCAACCTGTAAACATTGTTTGAACTAACACAATTTGATTATCAAAACATTTGTAAAATAGTAATGATCATAGAGAATTGTCATTTCTACTTGACTAATTCAAGAAAGAAAGTCTCAGGATGGGTCAAACTGTATTTCTGGATGCAGATCAATGAAATGACAGTTTCTGTCCCACAAGGTTCTTAAGGTCAAGGGTTTTGACCTTAGGCTTAATTTTGACCTCAGGTTAGGTTCACTACACATCTTCGACTGCCTTGCATAATGGTATGACAATGCAGGACATTTTGCACTGTGGTCGTGTGGTCAACACCCGGCTCATTCATTCACTTTTATCTACGTGATGTGACGGCTCGTTCCATGACATATTCTGTCCTTAGTGTTTACAGAATGTATGTTGTTTCATGGAAATACGTTTAACTCACATCTGTCTGCATGCATTACAGTGTGAGATGTTGTTATCAATCACAAGTTGTGATTGTTATTTTGGTTCTATTGTCACTAATCAGTTCACGACTATTGTTACCAATCAGTTCATTTGATTAATAATCAGCTCTCCTGTTATTATTAATCTGTTCATACTGTTCAGCCGTAAACCGGTTGGTTCATGGCTCTTTTCAGTATTTTTCCCTCCCAGTTGAATTTTCCGGGGCGTTCATACATTCAGAACGCATAGTTACACAACATGCGTCTGTGCATGGCACACATAATTACGCAATGCGTAATTATGCACATGGGGAGCTGAGTGACAAGACGTTTTTTGGGCAAGCTCCTGCTTCATACGGTGTTCGAATGGACCCAGTGAGGCGAGGACAACATCCGCTTCGCCCTTAACCCATCAGCGACAGCCTTAAAGGGCGAAGCTTATACGAAATAGAACGTTGGTTACATACTGTAACCCCAGATTCTATGAGTATAAGCGTAGCCCTTTAAGCGTCGGGCCTCACTGGCTCCTAAATGGCTGAAGAAAAAGCTATTTTGGGAGCCGATTTCCAGCTCTTAACGTAATTTATACGGACCGGGTGGGGCCCACACAGCAGGTGGGCGTGGACTCAATTTTTCAGTGCAATGCTTCCCATATCAGGATAAACCCATCAGCGACAGCCTTAAAGGGCTACGCCTATACTCATAGAATCTGGGGTTACAGTACGTAACCAACGTTTTCGGGGATCTACTTCTACACAATCTCTATTCCCTCCATAGCTACAAACTTAGCACATACGCATTAGCGGAAATGCTAGCGGAAGCACTAGCTTTGTATAACACAAAAACCTTCCGGCTAGACCACAGTGCTCTGAATAGTTTAACGAACAAAGCTTCGAGGCAGATAAATTTGCCTCGAGGATTTTTCTTAATCAAGGTCCTCGAATGATTCGAGGAATCATTTTAGCCCTATCTTATTTCTAAAGCTGTGAGTCCGACCCCCCAACGAAAGGAGCTCTTTAGCTGCTTGTATCCAGGATTTTGTTCTTTTAGTCGTGATCCGTACATGATGATCAGAGGTTAGGGTTACAACTATTTAGGCCTGTCACGATAAACAATAAATCAATTAATCGCATGATGAATGAAAATTATCAGCCTCATTTTTTTTTTACCGGATTTATCTTTTCTTTGTGTTTCTCTTTCTAGTAAAGACACGGCTCAACTCTGGTGTACTTCACTGAACCCATCCCTTTCTCTTTTCTCTTTAAAATCTGTTTTGACTGTCCAAAATTGCATTTTTGGATCGTTAAAAGCAGCTAAGATGAGAAGCTAAGCTACGAGCTAAGCTAACAGGCCGACCTTGGGAATAAACCTTTGTCTTGTCGAGCTCCAAAAATTCACGGTTGAAACTTGTGCCTTCGTTGTAAAAAGTTGTTTTTCTCTGCAAAAAGAAGCTGAGAACTTGTTTATAGATTTTTTATTAAAAGCGCTGTGTGAAAAATGCTATGCTAAAGAGCTCAAGTCACCAAGTGTCCGCCATGTCTCCAATGTCAGCCCATGTCACGTCAAGGACCATCCGTCCCATTTTTCTTAAAGAGACACACTGTCCAACTCTCCATCCTTTGATGGAAGCCTTCCCGGATCAAAGGCGAAACGTTTCAGCACAAAAAAAAAAGAAACTCTCCAGATGACCTGACTGAAAAATGTTGGATTGTATACCTGGATTGTATACCTGGATTATTGAGCATGGACTTTTGTTGTCTACATCCTTTGGTTCAAACAGTCTTATACTGCCATCATGTGGTCAAAACAGGTACTACACTCCAAACAAATCAACATTTCTTCTAAAATTTGACAATTAATTATTGTTACATTTCAAACAATATTGGTGTTTATCACAATAATTTCTGAGACAATTAATTGCCCAGCAAAATTTGTTATTGTGACAGGCCTACAACTACTAGCACTTTAAAAACAACCACAGCTGCAACAGTGTGCTGTACATGTAAAATTAAAAATAATCAATAAATAACAGTTAAAACAACAAAAAGATCAGTAAAACTCAAGTAAAATAAACGTTTAGCTGTGCCAAAAGCCAAGTAATAGAAGCATGTTTTTAGAAGAGTTTTAAAAGCAAATTGTGTTTCTTTCTGCTCGTCTGATACTAAATGGAAGCTTGTTCCATGATCTTGGAGGAACACCTCAAAAAGATTTGTCCTCTTTCTACCATTTAGACCTCGGCACCTCCAGGAGCAGCTGACCTGCTGAGGAGGAGAGCACGGGTAAACAGCTGGAATGAAGCAATACCAATTAAAAAAGTGTACCATAGTTCCAACAGGGCTGGAACAGATCAGATCAGATAAACTGAGAGAGTTCCATTTAGCGTTGCTCCTTCTTCGTTATGACAGACCGGAGCAATGGACAAGGCACCGATCAGTCGATCCATCTGCTGTTCCATCACTCTTGAACAGGATTCATGGACTCTTCGTCTTGAGTCAAAGACTCACCTCAACCCTGAGTAAGCAATCGTCTCTTTCTAATGAGAACCATGGTTTTTGAAGACTTGGACAATGGAGAACGATCACATGCAAAAGACAACTTTTTCTGTGAGGTGGAAACCAGAACCTGTATCAAGGCCAGGCCTGAGTGGGGAGCTTGTTGGTGAGTGATTGATGACCTGGTCAAGCCCCAAAACCCCCCCAACAGAGAGCCACCTTCCTGAACCCTTCGATCGAGAGTTATTCCAAGCTATCGAGGTCTGGTTCTTTGCAAGACGACTGGCAGGCTGGGGTGGGTCTCGAGTCAAAGACAACTTTCTAAAAACACAAAAGTGACTAAGATAGTAAAAGATTGTGGAGAAAAAAGGTCTGGATATTGTGCCTATTTTGTTCTGTTTAACTGTTAATGCACAAATATCCAAATTTACCCAGGGGGGAGTGGTGGCGCAGAGGCTAGAGAGGGTGGGCCTGTGATCGGAGGATCGCCGGTCAACTCCCTGGTTCAAATCCCGGACCGACAACATCAAAATGTGGGTGGAAAAAGTGAAAAACCCACACCTGCCTCCACCCTCAGTTGCCCCACCCTGGGCCCATGAGAAAGGCCCTTAACCTCCCAGCTGCTCCCCAGGCACCCTAGATGGCAGCCCACTGCTTCATATGTGTGCTCACATGTGCAATGGGAAAAATGCAGAGAATTAACTTCCCCATTGGGGATTAATTGAATACAAGAAATACATTAAAAAAATTATTCTGTTCAGCTTAAACTTCATCAGTCAATCAATATAACTTTATTGTCCATAACATTCCATGAGATGGAGATTTATTTTTGACATCTGACTCATACATACAAAACAACACAAGTTAAAAATACCATAAAACTTTAAAAAGCTTAGCTAACCCAGTAAAACCAATTTGTAAATGCATGATGCATTAAAAATATAAAAACATCTCAACAGACAACGGTTTGTCATGTGAGGCTGCGTTTAAATAGGACCTTGTCACTGCATAGGGAACAAATGACTTTTTGTACCCATTTTCCTTTACCAGAGGAACCACCAGTCTTCTGCCAGATGGTACCAACTTGAATAATGATTGCAGTGGATGAGCTGGGTCATTGTAAAGCTGTATTGTCTTTTTTTTTCCAGAACTTGACTGTACAGGTCTGTAGGTTGCATATGTTGATGACCAATGATTTTACTACCTACCGGTAACCCGGGACAACTTGTTCCTGTCTCTGTCTAGAAGGTTCCCATACCATGAGACAATATTAAAGGAAACAACACTTTCAACCAGCAACCTGTACACCAATTGCAAGGTATTTTTTGCTAACATTAAAGCTCCTTAGCTTATAAAGAAGGTGGAGACGCTGTCTGGCTTTTTTTAATATAGTCAGTGTTGAGCTGAAAGGTCAACTTGTTGTCAATTATTGTTCCAAGGTATTTAAATTCAGTCACCTGCTCTACTTCCTGCCCTTTTATAATAGACGGTCTGAATACAGGTCTGGTGCTGGCTGCTCCCCATCTACCTCCCAGACAAATCTCCTTGGTTTTACTGACATTATGGTCCAGAAAACTGTCATCACACCTGGCAGAGAGCTGATGTATGAGCTGGGAGTATGAGGGGCTGTTGGTGTCTTTCAGACCAGCAACTACTGTAGGGTCATATCATCAGCATAATTAATTACCATACCATTTTATTTATAGAGCACTTAAAACAGCGACAAGGCCAACCAAAGTGCTGTACAGACAGAAAAACAAGCAACACACAAAGCAATATACAAAATGAGGTAAATCAGAATATAGACATAAAAACGATGCAGATAATAAATATGATGACTAACCAGTGTGGAGCGTACAGGTTCAAAACACAGATCCTCTGGTGTTGAAAGCTACTGAATAGTAGTGGGTTTTTAAACGGGACTTGAAAACCAAGAGGGAGGGGGCCTGTCTGACAAGCAGAGGCAACTCGTTCCAAAGTCTTGGTCCTGCTACAGAGAAGGCCCTGTCACCTCTGCGCTTAAGACGAGTTCCTGGAACTGTGAGGAGCAATTGGTCCAACTGGTAATTAATGTAAAGTCTTTGTTGTTATGCCGCAACTCATTTATGTATAATGAGAATAAAAGTGGCGATAGTACACATCCCTGTGGAACACCAGTGTTCAAAACCCTGCAGTCAGATGGTGTTATCAACACAAACTCGTTAGTATAGTATTAACTAGTGATGGGTCCAACAACACCGATGCGTTGGCGCATGCTCCGTGCTCATAGAGCAAACCCTGTGTTGGTGCACATATCGCTATTAGAAAGTCACGTGGCCGATACAGGAGCTGTTTCGCACCGACACTGACACGTCAAACTGTGTTTATAAGCATATCTGTCAACGGGATGCATCTGCCAAAATAATCTTTGAACTTTTGCTGGTCATCTTTAAATTCATCGAGAATTATGAAGAAGCCTCAAACCAAAAGAAAGATTTCTGTCGTGTGGGACCATTTTGATCTCATATCGGAAAATAAGCTATTTGTTTCAATTTACTTGCTTTTCTTAGAGATTCCACTTGATCTATCTGAATTCAAATTCATTTCAAAGTAAATCTTAGTTTACCATTCATATTATTTTTGCAGGTTAAATGTCGCATTTGTTCGACAGAGCTTTCATATTAAATAAATCTACCTCCTCAATGCTGAGGCATGATACTCTTGCGCGGCTCCCCGAGCCACATGCAGCTCGCCATGTTTTATTGGTGGCTCTCGTGACAGGTTACAACAATACACCAGCACAGCCAGTACATTTTTAAAACATGCTGGCTCATTACGCAATAATTGTGCATGTCGGCTCGGGCTTCTATGATGCAGTTTCACGAATCATACAACGCAAAGACAAAATGAGAACACACAATATGATATTGTGTTAATCTACTTGTTGAGGAGGAGGCAGGTTCGACCGGCCAGTAGAGGTAAAAAAAAAAAAAAATCCTATCAATCTCAGATGGATCAGCTGATCATAACCGTCCGCGTGCGTCTCTGCACCTTCTGTCATCTGTATTGAAGGAAGTAGCAGAATTACAGGGCCGGTTCTAGGCATGGTTACATGAGGGGGCAGGCAGAAATATGAAGGGGGCATCTTCATCCGTTTACATATTACAGTATATTCTTTGTTGAACATGGACTTTGGTATTCATTGTTATTGTTGACTTGTGTTTTCTTCATGGGATTGGGGTAATAGCTAAAAGATGAATTTTTACACCTGTGAGTCAACATTTTCAACCACGAACACTGTCAAATGAAAACAGAGAAACCAACTGACCCATGCCTGTCTTGAATGTCTCACTGTGGCTGCAACTACAGGTCCTTCTCAAAAAATTAGCATATTGTGATAAAGGTCATTATTTTCTATAATGTAATGATAAAAATGAAACTTTCATATATTTCAGATTCATTGCACACCAACTGAAATATTTCAGGTCTTTAATTGTTTTAATACTGATGATTATGGCATACAGCTCATGAAAACCCAAAATGCCTGTCCCAAAAAATTAGCATATCATGAAAAGGTTCTCTAAACAAGCTATTAACCTAACCATCTGAATCAACGACGTAACTCTAAACACCTGCAAAAGATTCCTGAGGCTTTTAAAAACTCCCAGCCTTGTTCATTACTCAAAACCACAATCATGGGTAAGACTGCCGACCTGACTGCTGTCCAGAAGGCCATCATCGACACCCTCAAGCAAGAGGGTAAGACACAGAAAGAAATTGCTGAACGAATAGGCTGTTCCCAGAGTGCTGTATCAAGGCACCTCAGTGGGAAGTCTGTGGGAAGGGAAAAGTGTGGCAGAAAACGCTGCACAACGAGAAGAGGTGACCGGACCCTGAGGAGGATTGTGGAGAAGGGCCGATTCCAGACCTTGGGGGACCTGCGGAAGCAGTGGATTGAGTCTGGAGTAGAAACATCCAGAGCCACCGTGCACAGGCGTGTGCAGGAAATGGGCTACAGGTGCCGCATTCCCCAGGTCAAGCCACTTTTGAACCAGAAACGGCGTCAAAAGCATCTCGCCTGGGACTGCTGCTGAGTGGTCCAAAGTTATGTTCTCTGATTACAGTAAATTTTGCATTTGCTTTGGAAATCAAGGTCCCAGAGTCTGGAGGAAGAGAGGAGACACAGAATTCACATTGCTTGAGGTCCAGTGTCAAGTTTCCACAGTCACTGGGGTGTCATGTCATCTGCTGGTGTTGGTCCACTGTGTTTTATCAAGGGCAGGGTCAATGCAGCTAGCTATCAGGAGATTTTGGAGCACTTCATGCTTCCATCTGCTGAAAAGCTTTATGGAGATGAAGATTTCATTTTTCAGCACGACCTGGCACCTGCTCACAGTGCCAAAACCACTGGTAAATGGTTTACTGACCATGGTATTACTGTGCTCAATTGGCCTGCCAACTCTCCTGACCTGAACCCCATAGAGAACCTGTGGGATATTGTGAAGAGAAAGTTGAGAGACGCAAGACCCAACACTCTGGATGAGCTTAAGGCCGCTATCGAAGCATCCTGGGCCTCCATAACACCTCAGCAGTGCCACAGGCTGATTGCCTCCATGCCACGCCACATTGAAGCAGTCATTCATGCAAAAGGATTCCCGACCAAGTATTGAGTGCATAACTGAACATGATTATTTGAAGGTTGGTGTTTTTTGTATTAAAAACACTCGTCTTTCATTGGTGGGATGAAATATTCTAAGTTTTTGGGACAGGCATTTTGGGTTTTCATGAGCTGTATGCCATAATCATCAGTATTAAAACAATTAAAGACCTGAAATATTTCAGTTGGTGTGCAATGAATCTGAAATATATGAAAGTTTCATTTTTATCATTACATTATGGAAAATAATGACCTTTATCACAATATGCTAATTTTTTGAGAAGGACCTGTACAAATTACAAATACAATGAAGAAAGTCAAAGACATGCACCACAGCTTGTCATCTCAGTACTAAAGTATGTTTTGTTTAAGCAGATAAAGTGCTGGCTGTGTTTCATTTTTTGTTCATAGGTGGGTTGTTCAATTTTTTTTCTTTGAGTGACTCGGGGTGATATCGCAACTTTCCCCTTGACTTTGATCTGTCAAGATGGCTTTTTTGAAAAAATAAATAAATAAAATTAAAACAGTAGATCACTGCATTATAGGGCCAGGCATGAGAATGAAGTCCCAGATACATCCAGGGTAAACTCAGGTATACAACCATTCTAAAACTTACTCACAGTTGCTTTATTGATAATTAATTCTTATTAATTTATTCTTATCTAATTTCCAACCATCAAGCTTCCAGGAAGCAAATGTTGGATGAGGCTCTGCTGAATTTCATCCTGAAGGACTGCCAACCCCTCAAGCTTATTTATAACTTGTTTTTTTAATTAAAAATTGTTTAAAAAAAAAAACAAAAAAAAACTGTCCCAGTCCACAAGCATCCTCATTCACAACATGTTCACTTATATTTTCACATTATGATACATGTTCACATTATTTATTGACTGTATCTAAAAATAAATATATTTTAAATTTAAATGAAAATATGAATAATATAATATAATATAATACAATATAAAATACAATGACTTAAATTATATTATTGTATATAGTAGGTCATAAAATCAGTGTCAGCTGAGTCTGTCAAATAAGTTGCCTGTAGGGATCTTTAAGTTCCAGCAGGTGTCAGTATGCAGTGACACAGTATCAATACAGTTTGGCATTGTGTTGAAGCGCTTCATGACGCCTCATCGACCCATCACTAGTATTAATAGACTTTGAAAAGGGAACATTTTCAGTTTACATATAACCATTTCTTGAAATTACACATGTCAATATGAAGCATCACTTGATTGATAAGTCACAAACTCCCTGCAGGATGCAAGCTGCTGTTCCAAGACTGCCGCGATGTGAGGCAGATCAAAATGAAGATGGTCCATGGAGTAAAGCACGATGATTTGTCCTACAGAGAGATGGAAAAACTCAGAGAGGTGAGTTTTTTAAACGCACCCTCACCCCTCACCACTGTGACTGACTCATACTATTTAAATGAGAAGGAGTTTTTCTAAGGTCAGATTAACATGAAACATTAAATACAGGTTGGATTTTTGTAAAAAACAATTTATTTATGATTATTTCTACCTATATAAAAGGTATGATTTTTAACTTAAAATAGAAAAATAAATACAGTTTTATCTGTTTCACTGCTGGAACAAAATGAGAAAATGAGGAAAATTATAAAATAATCACATAATTTTGGTAAATGATTATTCAAATTATAAAAAAAATATAATAATAAATATGTAATTTTTTTTATTTTTTCTGCTTTAAGAGCCTTTAGGTTATAACTTTAAAATAAAACTACATGTATAAATGCACATATTTTCTTTCAAATTCATATTTGTGTTACATCTTTGTCTTGTCGGCACACTGGATCAATCTGTAGAGCTGTTGTCTCTCATCGAGAAGGTTGCTGGTTCAAACCCCAGCCAGGGACCCTTCTGAGTGGAGTTACCATCTTCTCTCTGTACATGCATGGGTTTTCTCGGGGTACTCCGGTTTCCTCCCACAGACCAAAAATATGCCATCCATCCATCCATCCATCCATCCATCCATCCATCCACGGGGCCGGGTCACGGGGGTAGTAGCCTAAGTAGGGAGGCCCAGACTTCCCTCTCCCCAGCCACTGGAGCCAGCTCCTCCGGGGGAATCCTGAGGCATTCCCAGACCTGTCAAAAAACATAATTCCTCCAGCGTGTCTTGGGTCTTCCTCTGAGTCTCCTCCCAGTGGGACGTGTCTGGAACACCTCACCAGGGAGGCGTCCAGGAGGTATCCTAACCAAAGGCCAGAGACACCTCAACTGGCTCCTCTCAGTGTGGAGAAGCAGCAGCTCTACTCTGAATCCCTCCTGGATGACTGAGCTTCTCACCCTTTCTCTAAGGGTGTGCCCAGACACCCTTTGAAGAAAACTAATTTTGTCCGCCTGTATTTGTGATCTCATTCTTTCGGTCACAACCCAAAGCTCATGACCATAGATGAGGGTAGGAACGTAGATCGACCAGTAAATTGAGAGCTTCGCCTTTTGACTCAGCTCTCTCTTCACAACGACAGACCGGTACAGTGCCTGCTTCACTGCAGACACTGCACCTATCCGCCTATCAATCTCTCGCTCCATTTTTCCCTCATTTGTGAACAAGACCCCGATATACTTAAACGCCTCCACTTGGGGCAGGACCTCCTCCTCGACCAAAAGAGGGCACTCTACCCTTTTCCGGCTCAAGATCATGACCTCGGATTTGGAGGAACTGATTCTCATCCCGGTCGCTTCACACTCAGCTATGAACCACTCCAGCGAAAACTGTAGATCACGACCTGATGAAGCCAATAGGACCACATCATCTGCAAAAAGCAGAGACATGATCCTAAGGCCACCGAAACAGATCCCCTCAACACCTTGGCTGTGCCTAGAAATTCTGTCCATAAAAGTTATGAACAGAATCGGTGACAAAGGGCAACCTTGGCGGAGTCCAACTTTCACTGGGAACAAGCCCGACTTACTGCCGGCAATGTGAACCAAGCTCTGACACTGGTCATACAGGGACCTAACAGCCCGTATCAAAGGGCCTGGTACCCCATACTCCCAGATTACCCCCCACAGAGACCCAAAAAAAGAAAAAAAAACATGCATGTTAGGCTAATTGGTAACTCTAAATTGTCCCTAGGTGAGAGTGAGTGAATGGTTGTTTGTCTCATTTGTCTCTGTGTCCCTGTGATGGACTGGAGACCTGTCCAAGTGTCCCTGTGGTAGCTCGGTGGTCAGTGCTGCTGTCTCATAATCCGAAGGCTGCAGGTTAGAGTCCATGTTGTTCCAAGAAGTGTAAAACAATTGCCAAATTGTTCGTGTGAGTTGCCTTGCAGACGCCTGGAGAAGGGAGCTGCCAAAAGAACAACATAAATTATTGTTTTATGAAAATAATCTGGATTTTATGGTGTATTTCTATCACATTGTCACATAATGTTTTAACAACTCAATTTATACTTTTCACAGTTTCGCAAAAACTTGATAAAGGTGATCCCAATCATGCTGATTTGTAGCCCTCCCTTTTTAAACTACCTGGGTATCCTCTTGATGTGAGTCCCGTTTTGTATTTCATTTTTTAAACCAGACGAAGTGTTTGACCCACATTTCACCATCACTGACTCCTCTTTCTGTGACTGCTCTGTTCAGGTACTTTTTCCCACGTCAAGTCCTGATTCCTTATTTCTGGACTCCCAGACAGCAGGTGGAGTTTCGGCAAGTGTACCATTCCCTCAGGGCTCAGCACTACGAGCCAGTGCTCAAAGAACTCCAGTACACAAGCCAGCAGGTCAAAAATAGTCCCCTGCAAGGCCACCTTAAGGATCTCTGTGCTAAAGTGAGTCCTAAATTATAATGTTGGAATTGATTCAAATTCAATTCAATTCAAAAATACTTTATTAATCCCAGAGGGAAATAAATTGTTGTTGTAACTCATCATCCTGGTTTTACTAGAGTTGTTCTAGATGCTGATAGATGTGGGCAGGAAGGATCTCTTGTAGTGGTCTGTCTTGCAGCAGATATGACTGAAGACACTCTGTTGTTGTATGACAGTCTGATGAAGAGGATGCTGAGGGTTGTCTATAATGTTCTTCATTTATGAAGAATCCTTCTTTGTACAATCATCTCCAAATCCAAAAAAGTTCAATCTGGTCCTCTGGACATTCAAAAAAACAAAAAACAAAACAAAGCAAAAAAATCTAGAAACGTTTCGTCTCTCATCCAAGAGACTTCTTCAGTCTGAGGTGCTGTATTATTCAGCTCAGTCTCTTAAATAGCACCTTTTAAGAGTGGATCAACCAGTTTGCTGCTGACAACCAAAACCAGCTGATCA
>NC_056508.1:15041535-15048224 GCF_014905685.2 Nematolebias whitei
TGGATGGATGGATGGATGGATGGATGGATGGATGGATGGATGGCTGGATGGATGGATGGATGGATGGATGGATGGATGGATGGATGGATGGATGGATGGATGGATGGATGGACGGATGGACAGATGAATGTCTGATGTGGTCAGTGTGTAAAACATCAACTGTGGATGAAAAGAAAGTGGAAACACCTCTTTTCTTCATACATGCTGTAGCTGTGAGCACGATGCTTTATTTCCCTCCAAGGCAACATCTTCATCACCGTTTGTCTAATGAGAGGCGGCACCAACTCAAAGTTCTTACATGCTTCCAGTTTAATCATAAAATAAAACAGAGGGCTGTAGCTTTTTTTCTTTTTTTTAACTATACAAACGAGTCATGCTGCTGTCGTAAAATGTTGCCGAAAAGCCCCCGGTGAGGTGGGTCACATGACAGCAACATGTTCGGAAGGCTCTAACAAACACCTGTTTAATTCACTGCGTGAGTGTTTCAAAGGTGTGTTTAATTTGTCAAAGACCAAGTGTTATCAAAGTCAAGTCAGGTTTCTGTCTAATATTTACATTCCATCTAAGTGGAACGTGTTTGGTCTCAGTTGTTCAAAAACCTCCTCCAGCCAAGATCCACTACAAATAAAACACAGTCAAAATAAAACTGACCATACCAGACTTTGAGACAGCCCTGAATGTTTGGGTTTACCTTCTGGTACACTTTGCTGGCATCTGTCATGGCCTCTTTTCCACAGTTTTTCGTGACGTTCATGCAGCATGAGTCTGGTACCGTCTTACCATCGGGGTTGAAGTGCCTCCAGTCAGAAGAGCTGTTCACGCCGCAGCACTTCCACTAAAGGGAACCAAAACAAACCTTGGTTATCCTCAGATCAGGCAGTTTTATATGAGGATAAGCAGTAACTTGGGTCAACAGAGCAACGATCCAGGACTCAGTAACAGGATGCAGCAGTGTTGTGAAAAGGTGTTGTCAGGATGTGTAAACAGTGACTACACAAGGTTAGATTGAACTTACGTTCTCCTGCATTTGATCCACAGCATCTTGGAACTCTTTGGAGCTGTTCTGGTAGTTATTGATCATATCGGTGAGGCTATCCTGGACCACCTTTGAGATCTGTGTGGGAAACACAAAGTAAAGAAACAGTTACTGTAGGAAATCACGTTAAGAAACAGTAAAACTCTACACTCACTTTGTTTCTGAAGACGTATCCGAGGATTACTGCTACAACCTCAGCAAGGATAATCAAGGAGAGCAGGACTGCAAACTGGAGCATAGAAGAATTCAATTTATTAAAGAGAACAACAGACTTCACGTGTTCTGGACACCATCTTTACTCAAAAGATAATGAAACCTCTTTATTGTTTTGTGGGTTAAATCATGCAGTATGGTTACCGTGGTGACCATGCAATGGTTCTCTTTCCAGGCTCCACAGCAGCCGAAGAACGCCACGAAGAAAATCAAGACGCCAACTGCGATGATGACAATGGGAGCTGCTGAGGCAGTCGCGTCTTGAATCAAGAATGTTTTGTGCAGAGACACCTGGACCATGACTCCCACCACAATCAATGCAAATCCACAGAGCTGCAGGATTTCAAAAACTTGGTTAATAAAAAAAATGTGTCAGGCTTATGTTACATTACTATTTCTAGTATTACATGTATCCACCTTATTCCTGGGGGCTCTACTGTATAAAGGATTATGGGTACAACTTCCTGTCTGGCAGGAAGTTGCAATAAGCATTGGTTAACCATGGGAGCAGAGCACGGACCACGGTTTACTTAAAAGTAATTAGCATTCAGTTTAGCAGATAAAACTCTGTTTTTGTTTTGTTCACATTTATTTAACAACCATAAAGTTGACTAAAATGTCCTTGTGGAGTCCAGGTACCTGTTGTGTTGCATGAACAACCAGAATGAGTCAGAGTCAGAGAGATTTATTTGTCATTCGCATCTCATGTGGTACATGTAGTGGAACAAAATTATGTACACAGGGTCCCAGTTACATCCAACAATAAAATGTAAAAGAAAAACAGTAATAACATCTAAGACATGAACTAAGAAAAACATCAGCTAAGTAATACACTAAGCATTAATAGCATAAAAACATTACGTCGAACAGCAGCACGAACATGAATGAATGGTGTTCTGAACACCGACGCAAAACAAAGAGTGTTCCTGTGAAAAGAGGTAAGTTTCCATCTCCTACATACAAGGAATTAAGAATGTGGCTGAAAAACTCAATTTAGTTTATTTATATAGCGGCAAGTCACAACAGAAGTCACCTGAGGGCAATGAACAGATGTGAACCAGAAGAGACCACCCAAAATGTTGTATGTGAGCTCATTTCTCTTTGTTGACAAATGGCTGACAGAGGAAAACCTGCATGCTACTTTGTGTCTGGACTACAATGAACCACTGGAGAAGAGATGCTGGATCCTCAGAAGGATTGAAAACAGTGTGACAAGAACATCAGATATAAGTCAAGTGTATGGAGGACACAGCATTATAGTATTTGTTCGTCTTCTGATTTATGATTTTCTCTGCAGTTAACCCAAGCTCAGTGATGGAGGACTTTAAGGCTTTGGCTGGACTCTGTGTCTGCTTTAAGGTAAATAAGATTGTGTCCCACCTCTTTTAACAAAACACCACCAACCTTATTACTGTAGATACTGATACACCTCAGAGCTTTTCAGGTTGTTCATCACTACACTGTCAGTAGAACTGAGTCAGTAAAGTAGCTAAATATGCTAGTAGATGTAATCTGCAGCCACTTCCTTCAGGTCGTCCTCCATCCCTCATCTGCAGATTATATTGTCCTGTTGGAGTTCTGACAGGTGGTGTTCCTACATCCATCCATTTGTTATCTTTACCAGGTTCTTCTTTGTTTTGGGTCGCGGGAGTCACTGGCGCCCATGTCCAGCCATCACAGTGCAAGAGGCGGGGGACACCCTGGACAGGTCTCCAGTCCATCACAGGGACACATGGAGACAAACGAGACAACCAACCATTCACTCTCTCACTCACACCTAGAGACAATTTAGAGTTACCAATCAGTCTAACATGTATGTTTTTGGTCTGTGGGAGGAAACTGGAGCACCCGGAGAGAACCCAAGCATGCACAGAGAGAACATGCAAACTCCACCCAGAAAGGCCTCCAGACTGGGATTTGAAATTTTGAACCAGAGTAATCTGCTTGCTGAGAGGCAGCAGATCTACCAACTGCTCCACATGGAGGAACTACATTAACTCGCACATAATTGTTGGAGTCAGCCTCCCCACCATCACAGACATTTACACCTGTAGATGCAGGAAGAGGGCCACTTGCATCAAGAAGGACCCCACTCACCCAGCACACACTTTTTGCCCCGCTCCCCTCAGGCAGGAGGTTGAGGAGCATTAAGTGTAGAACCACTAGACTTAGGAACAACTTCTACCCTGAAGCTGTTAGACTCATGAGCTATAACCAGGATTATCACTGTGAAAATTATTGTGAAAAAAATCACTGTGATGCCACTTGGTTGTTAATATGTGCTGCTGACTATCCATGATGCTGATCTCATGCTGCTGATTTATTTCATGCTGCTGTGTTCATTTGTCCTCATCTGCTCACATAGACTCATGTTCGTGCTGTTGTTGTTTGGCAAATTAGTGCTTAGTGTATTCTTAGTTTAGCGTATTTCTTAGTTCATGTCTTAGATCTTATTACTGTTTTTCTTTACAATTTGTATTTTTGTTGGATTAACTGGGACCCTGTAGTTTCGTTCCACCTCATGTACCACATGTGATGTGAATGACAATAAAGAACCTTGAATCCTTGAATAAACAAACGGTTCTGGTCCACGCCAGAAGTAGCACCTATAACTTCCGCAAGGCACCATGGGGCCTAGGAATAAGGTGGATATGGTAGATGTTTGGCTGAGATTTGAGAGGAAATCATCCTTTTGTGGAGACAACCAAGGGTTAGGATTAATTTGAAGTTGAGTTGTTAGAGCTGAAGTGTTTGTTATCATCATGATCATCATGATCATCAAAGATCTCAAACAAAGTAACACTCTTTTTTTTGGACCACTGTTGTCAACAAGCTTTTGTGACAACACACATATATAATAGTTGTTGGAACTGTGGCTCAACATTTAGGTCTGTAAATATATTTTTAAAACTTAATGAATTCCCCATAAACCGACGATAACTGGAGAACACAATCTGAATAAGACAAGGCTCCCTTTAACACAACGTTCTCTGACGTTTGTTTTCTCATTTTAGCATCTCATTACAACAATAAGATTAAGCACAGCAAACATTACAACACCCTCAGTTCCTGAAATTAGAAAACTGTGCCAGCGTTCTGGGTGGAGCGACGATAGCAGCTTGGACGTTCCGCAAACACTGAGTGGGTGAACTGTTTGACCACGATAAGCTCAAACCTACTAACGCCTGCGCAAACATAAGAGAAGTGCAGGTTTGCATTTTACCAGAGAAGCCCCGTCAGACAAAACAGAGGTGGGATTTAGTTGTTGGAGAAATTTAAAATACAGCGTTTAGTTTTTGTACGAACAAAATAATGAACTTCTCTGTTGATAACCTGATGCATGCTCAACAATGCCTCTTGTTGGCCAAAGTACCCGCTTACTATGCTGTTATTGCTAGTATCACTCAGACCCCTGTGAATAGCAAGCGGCCATCAGGGCACTAACGATCGGTCGTTAGGCTCAGTGGCGGTTCCTTATATGGGCGACATGGGCAGCCGCCCAGGGCGGCCTACAATACTTCTCCTACTATGAATTTCATAAATTGGAAATATATGTAGGCTTGGTTAAAAAAAAGGCTTAGTTGTTTTTGTCATTTGCTATGTCAGTTTAACAGTCCTTTAATCACATTAGTTGAGAAAAACTATGTTAGCCTGCCATAATTACTCTAATGTATAAGGCTGCAACAAAGGTTTTATAGCCTATTAAATAACAACCATGAGGGATATAATTATGACTGTTTGATGAGGACACAATTGATGGTGTACGTTTTTATGTTTGGTATTCAGAATAACAAACATAAAAAATATATAATATATAATTTTATATATCTGATGCAAATTCAGGGGCACTTCTGAAATATTTTTGAGCACCCACTGCCACAGGCCAGGATGAAGAGCCATCCACTTCTTCAACTGAACAGCTATCTTCAGCAATGGACTTGGAGCCTCAGGAACAGGAACCATCCTCCTCCTCACCCACTAATGTGTCTCCACATACGTTGTTGGATTCTGAGGACAAAGACCCATTTACATCAACATCCTCCCAGGAGTCTTCAGGTGGGTGTTTGTGTGTGAGCGTGGAGAGGGGAGGAGGGCCATTTTGACAAGTTTTTTTTTTATTACATTTTATTTTCCACCACTATTAATTCTAAACAATGTGTGTATACTGACACAGATGTTTTGCCATTATAGAAATGTCTGGAGCTGAACTCCCACCAAGTCCTCCTGCTGAGGATGAGCACCTGTCTGCTGATCCTGTTGACTGGCCTTCAGTTCTGACTGACAACATTCGCACACTGTTAGTTTGCAGTGGACCAAGTCAAGTAAGAGCTGACTTTGTTGTTCCCAAGAACGAGGATGATGGTAGAAGTTGCCACCACCAGTATTATTTTTTGTATTTATCACTTTTCTTATGAATCTTTTGATGAGCCTTTTACTGATCCTCTAAAGAAGCTGGAGGTGATGGTTTTTTATGTTGTTGTTGACGCTGCACTGTCTGCGATTCAGGAAAGATTTGCCACATTGGAAAAAGTGGGAGATTATTTTGGGGTGCTCACAAACTTTCCAAATCTTTCAGACAAAGCCCTCACAGAACAATGCAATGCCCTCAGTACAACGCTGCACTTTAAAGGGAACTCAGACTTGGATGGCAGAGAGCTTGTAAGGGAGCTCAGGAACTTGCCTGATTTGCCATCAACGTCTATAACTGCTCTTGAGCTGCTAAACTTTGTCCATGAAAGTGACCTCTCAGAAATCTGTCCAAATTTGTGGACTGCTCTTAGAATTGCAGTTACCATTGCTGTCACAGTGGCTGGAGCAGAAAGAAGCTTTTCAAAGTTGAAAATGATAAAAACATATCTGAGGTCAACTATGTGTCAGGAACGCCTCAGTGGTCTGGCAGTCATCAGTATCAACCATGCAGTTGCTGAGCAGATTTCACATGATGACATTATTGATGACTTTGCATCAAGGAAGGTGAGGAGGATCAACATTTAGGTGACAGCATTTCTAATTATGTTTTTTTTTTTTTGTTTTTTTGCTTTGAGTCCATATGCTGTGATTATATCTTGTTACTTTATATTTTATGTTGTGTTATTTTTGTTAAGCACTTTGGTAACAGCTTCTGTTTTAAATGTGCTATACAAATAAACTTGACTTGACTTGTCAGGTGATGTGCATGTTAAACTCTTGTTGTTCAAAGTACATACAAATAGTACAAATAGGTTTGGTACAAGGTTCATTTGTACAGTTTAATCTGTATTTTTTGTTTGAAAAATAAATTAAAAGTGTTCTTGTGATGGTGGAGTGACCTTCTGATACAAACTGCCTGTCATGCACCACACAGCAGGCAGGGGGCACAATTTAGCAGCAACCCGACAGCCTGCGTGCAACCTAGTGTGTGTGTGTGTGTGTGTGTGTGGGGGGGGGGGGGGGGGGGGCA
>NC_056508.1:15048324-15058294 GCF_014905685.2 Nematolebias whitei
GGGGTTGCTCGCCCGGGGCGCCAAATAGGCTAGGACCGCCACTGGTTAGGCTGATGGTCCTCCTTCATCATGTGAACAGCTAGTTCTGGATGTCAACAGCAAACTGGTTGATCCACTGTGAGAAGGTGTTATTTATAAGACTGAGTTTGTTGCAGCTCCTCAGACTGAAGACTTTTGGATAAAAGACGAAACGTTTTCAACAAGTTTTTAATTTTTTATTTTATTTATTTATTTAATCCATCCAGAGGACCTGACTTAAACATTGTTAGATTTCTCGATTGATCTTTTTTTTTTAAACAAATAAAACTTATATTTTACCACATTTTTATTTATAGTTGTGAAGTACGCTTGCCTTATTTGACCTGGATAAAAAACAACAACTAATGGCTTTTGAGATTTTTGAACCATGTTATTGACAAACAGTTACTGAAGGTAGCGGTGCCACCCTTTTAGACATAACTTACATAAATGTACCAACATAACCAAACGTGGTGTGTTTATAGTCAAGTCAAGTCAGATTTATTTATAGCGCACATTTAAAACAGAAACTGTTACTAAAGTGCTTAACAAAAATATCATAGCATCAAATAAAATGTAACAAGATATATTTACAGCGCATGGAATAAAAATATAAAACAAAAAACATAATTAGAAACAATGAAATACTAATAATAATAGCTTCCAAAGGATTATTGGTGTATTTAAATAGACGTCTCTGTATAAGGATATTTATTTAGTCAAGTGGAAAAACTGAATTCATGCCACCAAGTACACAATATTCCTTTCTGCCTTCATTAAAGTATAATCAAGAGAATAGCAGTTATAAAAATAATTGACAGCTAATAAATTTTCCATCAAGATTTTAAAGTGAAAGAAATTGTAAATGTTCAGATTTTTACGTCGAATTGTTCAGGGCTCACGGGATTTATCCAAAACAGAGTTGTTACAAAAACTACTCATAAGTAAATTAACTGCAACTTCCCAAAAGTTTTTATTTAAGCACAAATGACAATTTTTTTTTCCTTTTTGATATGCAATTTGTAAATGACTGTTTTCTGTTAACGCGCATAAAATCTGGAAGACAAATATTCATGACACTATGGAGAACAAAGCAGTTCTTCTTTCCCTAGCATGTCCTCCTCAATCTCTGTCCTCTAACCTCACTATGTCCTCTGTGTCCTCACTCTGTCCTCACTCCAACTAGCTCCATGTCCTCTCTAACTGGGTCCATATTTGTCTGCATCTCTTTTGTCTTTTCTCAGGCAGCTGCATTTCTAACATCATTCTACCAATATGCCCACTGTCCCTCCTCTGGACATGTCCAAACCATTGTCCCTCCTCTGGACATGTCCAAACCACTGTCCCTCCTCTGGACATGTCCAAACCACTGTCCCTCCTCTGGACATGTCCAAACCACCGGTCTCCTCCAAACATGTCCAAACCACTGTCCCTCCTCTGGACATGTCCAAACCATCTCAGTCTGGTCTCTCTAACTTTATCTCCCAGTTGTTCAACCTGTGCTGTACCTCTGATGATCTCATTCCTAATCTTATCCATTCTTGTCACTCCTGAGGAGAACCTCAACATCTTCATTTCTGCTACTTGCAGTTCTTTCTCCTGTCTTTTTGTCCATGTCTCTGTCTCCTGTCTTACCATACCATGCCATTTTATTTATAGAGCACTTAGAACAGCGACAAAGGCCAGCCAAAGTGCTGTACAGACAGAACAACAGGTAACACACAAAGCAAAATACAAAATGAAGTAAATCAGAATATAGACATAAAAACGATGCAGATGTCTTAGCCAGCAGATGTTCTGACTGTGGATATCTGGGGAATATCCTCATCAGTCATTGTTTTAAATGCAAATACAATAAAAAGGCTGAAATACCATTTGTCAAATCTTCATAAAATAATTTAGAAAAAAACGTAACAGGTTAAAACAACTTATATTACAAAAAGAAACTAAAAGCATTAAGATTAAAAATATGTTTTTTGTCTTTAGAGGCAGGACTTTCAAATTCAAAGATTCAAGAATTCAAGGTTCTTTATTTGTCATATGTGTCAAATGCAGGTATTGATTGATAAAAATAAACTATGAAATATAGATTCTGTTCTAATAACTGGACAAGTACAATAATTTAAAGTAATTTATAATAATATGAGGGCAGCACGGTGGCGCAACTGGTAGAGCTGCTGCCTCTCAGCGAACAGGTCCCTGGTTCAAACCCCGGTCCGGGGGCCTTCTGGGTGGAGTTTGCATGTTCTCTCCGTGCATGCGTGGGTTTTCTCCGGGCACTCCGGTTTCCTCCCACAGACCAAAAACATGCATGTTAGGCTAATTGGTAACTCTAAATTGTCCCTAGGTGTGAGTGGGAGAGTGAATGGTTGTTTGTCTCTATGTGGCCCTGTGATGGACTTGCGACCTGTCCAGGGTGTACCCTGCCCCTCGCACAGTGATTGCTGGACATGGGCACCAGCGACCCCCGTGACCCAAAATGGAATAAACGGGTAAAGATAATGGATGGATGGATAATAGTATGATAAAAAGATATTCAGTTGGTCATAAAATTTGTTTAGCTTATCCTCTACAAAATTATTACTTATACAAATGCTTAAAAACAGCATAAGAAACTTGCATCACAACCTCACTGTACACTTCTGCCATTTTCACTGAAACAAATTCCGTAAACTGCCACCTTAACGTAGTGGAGGAGTTTGTGTACCTAAATGATCCCAGGTGCTCTGCTGTCGGGGCAATGGCCCCTAGTAGGGTCTTTCATTGCAGATTGGGCCTAGGTGACCAGCCAGACAAAGCGCAATTCAGAATACTTGTATGGACAGAGAAGAATAGCTCAATGTTCCTTGCTTGTACGTACGCTACCAGGGCCCCACCCTGGAGCCAGGCCTGAGGAAGGGGCTCATTGGCAAGTACCTGGTGACCGGGCCTCTACACATAGGGCCTGGTCAGGCTCTGCCTGAATGAGTTGCATGGGTTTGCCTTCTTGTGGGCCCACTACATAAAGAAGAGACCATTCAAGTTGGGTGCATTGCATGGTGCCATGGGCAGTAGCTGAAGGCGCAGCTTTGGTGCACTGTCCCTGGCTTACCAAAGCTGGCTCTCGGGAAAATGGAATTAAACTTCTTTGGTGGGGAAGGAGCCTGAGCTTGGGTGTCGGGTTGAAAGGAACTGACTAGATATACTTGGGCTCACCAAGACACATGGCATGGCCTCTGGAATCAATCTCCTTGAAAGAGGCTAGACCTTATTCTACTCTGGAGTTGCCCATGGTGAGAGGTGCTGGGCTGGTATGGGCCGAGGTGCACTGTGGGGATGCTCCATGAGTATGGTATTGGAGGTTCATTGCTACAGGCCCTTCAGTCCCTATGCAAGTGGTGAGAGAGTGTGGTACACATTGCCAGCAGTGTCAGACCCCTTCAGGGTGGACTCTGCCTAAGCTGCCTGTCGTCACCAGTTCTATCTTTTACTTTTACAAACAGAGTTTCTTGGTACAGCCAAGGGGGAAAGAAAATCTGGTTTGATGGCCTCAGGTTTCCATCTCTGCTATTTGCGAATGATGTGAAAGTGATATGTATTGTCATTATTGCACATGTCCATATATTGATGAAATGTGTTCTCTATATTTAATCCATCACATGAGCTATGTCTACATGGAGAAGTGAGCAGCTATGTAAGTGCCCAGACAGCAGTTAGAGAATGGGTGTCTTGTTCAGGGACACCATGACATGAAGGCATGACAGGGAATCGAACCTGCAACTTTCTGATCCCAAGTCAGCTGCCCTGCCCTATTACTGTTCCACAAATGCCCAGTGGGGTCCAGTTGTAATCTTTGTGCCATGATTTCCATCTCTCACTGGAGCAGTTTGTAGCCAAGTGTGAAGCTGCTGGGATGAAAATAAACACCTCCAAGTCTGAGTCCATTGTTCCCAGTCTGAAAAGGGTGGACTGCCCTCTCCAGGTTGGGTATAGGGTGCTGCCTTAAGTGGAGGAGTTCAAGTAACTTGAAGTTTTGTTTACAAGTGAGGGAAGAGTGGAATGCGTGATCGACAGACGCACGGCGCAGCCTCCATAGTATTGCAGACTTTGTGCCGGTCCGTTGTAGTGAAATGGGAGGTGAACTGCAAAGTGAAGCTTTCTGTTTATTGGTCAGTTTATGTTCCCAGCCAGTAATCTAGGGGAAACATTGTATGGTCAAAAATTTGGGTAGTGACCGAAAAGACAAGATTGCGGATACAAGTGGTAAAAAAAACAAGTTTTCTCCACAGGGTAACTGGACTCTCCTTTAGAAACAGGGTGAGAAGTTCAATTATCTGGGAGAAACTCAGAGTAGACCTGCTGCTACTCTACATTGAGAGGAGCCAGTTCAAGTGGTTCGGGCATCTGGTAAGGATGCCACATAGATGCCTCCTTAGGGAGGTTTTCAGGCATGTCCAACTGGGAGGAGACCATGGGACAGATCCAGGACACGCTACAGAGACTGTGTCTCTAGTCTAGTCTGGGAAAACCTTGGAGAGCTCCCAGAAGAACTGGAAGACGTGGCTGTGAATAGAGATGTATGTGCATTCCTGTTTAAGTTGCAGCTCCGCGACCCAACTCTGGAACTAGAGGAAAATAATAGATGGATGGGATGGATGGACAAATTCAATTAATGAATCCATCTTTTAACATTTGTAAAGAATAATTAAGAAAGTATGTCTAACCTTTATAAAGCCGATGTGTTACTTGTAAGTTACTGATTAACTCTTTCTTTGCACTTGACATCCATGCAACAGTGAAAAAAAATCAAACATGTTCCTCATACAGGAAGCTACACTGATTAGATGAGGAAAGAAAATACATTTCTCTTGAGGATGAAACACTGCAGTCGCAAGTGAATGGCCCGGCCAGAATACTCCAAAATGGGCTCTCATTGACATAGTTGTATGATGAAAATTGTGCCATTTTGTCCGCAGAGCAGCTTCGCCCGCCCCTTCTCAACACAAGGCCCAGGCTGAACTTTTCTCACAGGCGTTTGCGCCAAGGATTGTGTGATTGGTCAGATGTTTGTGGGCGTGTTCATCAATGTGGAAATGTGCTCAAACATTCAGCTGTACAACTCCTCAAACTCACTAAATTAGTCAAATGGCCCAAAACTCTTGAATGGAGATTGTGCAGACGTGTTTAGAGTCATGTGTCTGCTGAAAGTGTGGCGTTCTCTTCATGATAGATCTGTGGCCAAACGGCTGACGCAGGGACAGAGTGGAGACTCTGGTGGGAAGAAACCCACTGAGTGACGTATACTACAGCGGAGGGGTTTCCCAGGAGCTCTGCGTCTCATAGATGATGAAAGGTGTGCAAACAAACCAACATCCTGCAATCACGTAACTGCTTGTCGACTGTTCGGCTTCAGTTAAAGTATGCCGGGCCCTTTACTTACTACTCTTTCCTTATTTATTCCCTTTGTAAATGTTTCCTTTATGTAAAAAACAAACAAACCATTATATATAAAAGGCAGCACAGTGCTGTGGCTTCAAAACAAACAGAAGAATAAAATCTCCTGCTCCAAGTGGTCTGAAGTGTTTTCATGCATACGGTATTTTGTGAGACTGTGAACATCTGCTACCTGCCGTACTGATAGACGACCCATTATCAGACAGGTTTTTGTGCTAACCGTGGTAACCTGCAGCAGAAAACATTTCCTCTTGGACAACGCCAATGTCAATATTTGAGCCAGGGTCAAAGGGGTGGCTAATGGTTGACACAAAAAGGAGTGAAGAGAGCAAATAAACTGAGCCAAGAGTGTAAACTGAATACTGGCATGGATTACAAAATAAATTAAAAAAAGATAACTAAAAAATGTATTTATTTCATAACATGATTTATCTGAATCCCCGAGTATCTAAAACTTGAATGTGTAAATCCACTAAAGTACTGTAAAAATACCAGGGACTGAGCCTGATGTGTGTTCAAGACACACTGTGTCATCCTGATGTGTAAAATTAATTAATCAAATGATTTCAAAACATGTTTTACTCATCAGGGAATCAAATTGTCATTTACTGCTTACAACTAAGAAAACTGACTCTTTATTATCAACAAAGTCCATGCTCAATAATCCAGGTATACAATCCAACAACTTTCAGTCAGGTCACCTGACTCTTTGTCATTTCTGTTCTTATATGAACAGCAGGAGCTTTTGTGTTAAAGTTAGTAATATTTAACCTGCTTCAGCGCCTCTTTACTGTGGGGTTCCGCAGGGCTCGATTCTTGGACCACTTCTGTTTTCACTGTATCTGCTCCCTTTGGGATCTATCCTGAGGAACGATGGTCTTTCTTTTCACTGTAATGCTGATGATTGTCAGAATTATCTACCCTTAAAACCCAATAGTTCTTGCTCAATTCACCCTTGAAAAAATAGTCCATGCCTTCTTTACAACCCAACTAGACTACTGTAACATGCTTTATGTTGGGGTCAGTCAGGTCTCCCTTTCACGTCTCCAGCTCATCCAAAATGCTGCAGCTCGGTTCTTAACAGGAACTCGTAGGTTTGATCATACTGTATTTCACCAGTTTTATCCTCCCTTCACTGGCTCCTTGTATGTATTAGAACAGATTTTAAAATGATCCGGTTGACCTTTAAGTGCCTGAATGGCCTTGCATCCTCATACTTCTCTGACCTACTGCAACCATATCTTCCTTTTCGGGTACTGAGATCATCTGACCAGCTGCTTTTGGTTGAAGCTCAGAGGAGATTGGGCTTTTTCAGTCGTGGGCACTAAACTTTGGAACAGTCTGCCCCCCAACATTAGACAGGCCACTTCACTTCCTGTTTTTAAATCTCTTAAAAACTCACTTGTTTTCTTTGACTTTTAACACAGTGTGATTTTATTTAGTATTTCTGTGGTTTTATGTTTTTCTTTTGATGCTTTTAATTAATTTTGGATACTTTTTTAATGAAATTATGGCTACTGATTTTTATTGTTAAGCATTTTGGTAACTGCTGCTGTTTTTAAATGTGCTTCATAATTAATTTGACTTGACTGTTTAACAAACGTTTACTGAAACGTGCATGAGATGATGATGAACCTTGACGCACGACCAGTATTTATCCACACTACTGTTACATCTTTTGACAAATACATGTGTAACAAGACTTTATTATTTCTACTTGCACTTAAATAATTTACCTAATATGCTATTTTTGAGTGCTACAAGTTAACTACAGTGAAACTAATATGGTGTGTAATCCTTCACTTCCTCTTGCTGTTGTTGAAACGTTACATTTAAGTTCGTTGTCTAAAGTAGTGTTGCATCGCTGAAGGAGGAAGAGAAGGAGAATCATTTAAAAATGTTATCGTAGGAGTCACATGGTGAACAAACACTGTGTTCAGCAGTACAAACTAAGAAGGGGTGTCAGGTTATTTAATGTTCATTAGCTGATTTTACAGATTATTATACCGTATACTACATGTATACAACCCTAAAGGGGCAGAACAAAGATTAATTTTGTGCTCAAAGTCACAAAAGAAAAGCCTTAAAACAAGGCCGGGCTCCAGGAAAGAAAATCTGGTTTACTGTATCTGGATTAAAACAATCAGAACTTGTGTTTTTATACTTTCTCTTCTTCCTACCAGCACAAACTTCACATCATCACAGAGTTTTAAGGTGGTTTCCCAACAAGACTTTGTGTTATTTTCATTTATTACATGTGGAGAAGGTGTTGACTGCTACTTACCCAGAAGATGAAGTTAAAAATAAAAAGAAGAAACTTGATACATTTCATTCCACCTTCTACAGCCATGGCTGATGATTATCAGGTTCCTGGATTAAAAAAAATAAATCAAACAAAAAGTTAATTATTACAATATGACATCATCTGTCATAACAGCAGCACAATAGTCAATCTTTAAACTATAAAACTCTTTAAAAGGTGTGTTAATGAAGCTTTGTTCCCCCTGAGGGGACCGGAAGTTGTTTTGGAGAAACAGAGTCCGTTCGGCTCGGTTCCGGACCGTTAATCACCGTTGACCACAATACGAGCTTTGTTAGATTAACTACATCAACAAATTAATCAACCTTTTAGGTCTGCAAACAGGCTCAACGAACAAAGGAGGACACAACATTTGGAGTCACATTACTTCCGAACAGACCGAACAAAACCAGCGTTTGGTACTTTTAACAGTTTTAACCGTTGTTTAAAAAAGTTTACTACGAAAACGGATCGGTGTACCGAACAAACACTACTACTACAAAAAAAAAAAACACAGAAACTTTATTTCGTCTTTTGTGACTTACCGTTAGTAAGGTTATTTCAAGACCCAAAAGTAGGGCGAAAATATCAATATGGCGAAGTTTTAGACGACGTCTTCAGATCAAACCCCCTTTTCAACAGCGCTTCTCTGATGGTGATGCTGCGTTCAGGGACGTCTCGGGATTTACAGCACTCATACGTCTCTCTTCTGTCACGGAGGGAGGGAGCTAAATTCATCTTTCTGCTACGGCACTGCTTTCGGATGGGAGGCTGCTTTCAAGGACGGGTCGGGATTTACAGGACTATTTTCATTAAACCTTTATACAGGTAAGGGACAAGTCTCATCGAGTCTCGGGGACTCGTTTACAAGAGAGACCTGGTTTTTATCAAATGATGACAACAAAAGACAACTGTAGACAACTGTAGACAAGAACAGAAAATCATAAAGGAAAGCATAGGATTCAAGGATTCTGATCTGCTAAGTTCCTGGCAAAAACCAATGCAGACATATTCCTGTTTTTAGTATTATACATTGCCTCACAACATAGCTGGTTTATTTTTTTTGTTTGTTTGTTTATTTAATACCATTTTCTTTCACTTGTTCTTCTCAGTTTGTATGCTTCCTTTATGATTGTCTATTGTTGTCGTTGTCTACTGTTGTCATCGCTCTTTTTTAAAATCAGGTCTCTCTTGTAAATGAGTCCATGAGGCTCAATGGGATTAACCGGTATGAAAAAGGTTGAATGAAAAACTCAAGGTTCTTTATTGTCATTCTCATAAAATGTGGAACATGAAGTGGAAAAAAATTGTGTACACAGGGACCCAGTTACATCCAACAATAGCAAAAATATAAAGTGTAAAAAGAAACAGTAAATAAGGATCTAAGATATAAACTGAGATGTACTTGAAAATAACGCCCAACGGTACGCTAAAAGATCTAAGGTATACGCTAGTCTCAGTTCAAAACACGGAACAGCAGGAGCACAATTCTCATAGGTTCTGTTCTGCTATAGTTCACATGGTAATGCTAGTGCTGTATGAACGTGTGTGTGTGTGTGGTAGAGTGCTGTATAAAGTGCAGCACAATAATCCTTAGCATCCAGTGCTTCAACATCATACAGACTTGTACATCTGTATTGTGTCAGAGAGGGCGAGAGCCGGATCCACTCTGGGGGGGCAGGTTGCCGGCGGGGCCTGTGGACTCGTCGCTGCAGCCTCCTGGGGGTTTCTGCATTGTGGTTGCTGGGGATCGCCCAGGGCTTCCCTTTGCTTCTCTCTCTGGGGGTGTGTGGTTGTCCCTGTTGGGGGACTCCCGGAGCTCCAGGCTTGGGGGCCGCTGTGTGTCTGTGGTTCCGGTCTTCCCTGTGTTACCTTCGTGTCCTGTGGGGACGGGCCACTATTGAACATTCTTATGGAGAAACCTTATAGTGATAAACATGCTCACACAGGTGTTTAGATCCAGGTGTTTATCAGATACACACTCAGTTGGATTGTGGTGGCCACTAAATACATCTTGTATTACCATGTACTGTATAAAATACTTTCTAATGATGTTACAAGTATCATTATATATGTTGTTTGTTGTTGTGGTTTCTGGGTTTTGTCTTGTTTTTTATTTCCACAGGTCTAGAGGCAGACTTCAATGATGTTGATTTGTGTTCTCTTTATACCTCTCTCTCTCTCTCTCTCTCTCTCTCTCTCTCTCTCTCTCTCTCTCTC
>NC_056508.1:15058304-15063267 GCF_014905685.2 Nematolebias whitei
CTCTCTCTCTCTCTCTCTCTCTCTCTCTCTCTCTCTCTCTCTCTCTCTCTCTCTCTCTCTCTCTCTCTCCTCTATTCCTATATCGTTCTTTACCTTTTAACCCTTCTCTTACTTTCCTGCTTTGATTTCTTCTTTGTTTTTCATCCCCGTGTCCATTACATCTGAAACAAACCCAAAACAAATTCTAATAAAGTTTTATTTATATATCAAGTGGAGCATTAAGGCCAGCCATGATGCTCTGCTGGTGAAAGTAAATCTGTTGGGCCTCACTTTGACACTCAGACAATAATTCTGAGTGTCACGATGCCGGACAGGACAAGGGAAAAAAAAAAAGAGGGCGAGAGCTAAATTCATCATCTTTCTGCTGACTCATCTTTGGAAATGTATTAAAATATTCATCCTGAATTTAAATATTTCTAAAAGCAACTTGTTGTCCAGGTGCGGATGTTGATGTAAATAATTAACAAAGTTTAAGAAATGTTTTCAAACTGCAAAATGACATTTTTAGTGACATCAATGTTAATGTTTCCTTGAATCAAAAACATGTTAGCAATATTTGTGAAGAGCTGCTAATACTAGGTGTGTTTATCTACAGAAACAGCCAAAATGACTAAAAATAGGTTTTTATCAGAAACAGCCTAAGTGACTGAAAATAGATTATTCACAACAACAGCCGAAATGACAGAAAAAACGTTAACAGAAACAGCCGAAGTGAATGAAAACAAGTTATTTAACATCGAAGAGCAGTTTGGAATCTAGAAGTCTAACAGTTTTGATGTCCATCCATCCATCCATCCATCCATCCATCCATCCATCCATCCATCCATCCATCCATTATCTTTACCCATTTATTCCATTTTGGGTCACGGGGTCGCTGGTGCCCATGTCCAGCAATCCCTGTGCGAGGGGTGGGGGACACCCTGGACAGGTCTCCAGTCCATCACAGGGACACACAGAGACAAATGAGACAAACAAACATTCACTCTCTCACTCACACCTAGGGACAATTTAGAGTTACCAATCAGCCTAACATGCATGTTTTTGGTCTGTGGGAGGAAACTGGAGTACCCGGAGAAAACCCACACATGCACGGAGAGAACATGCAAACTCCACCCAGAAAGGCCCCCAGCAACAGCAACCGGCAACCTTCTTGCTGAGAGGCAGCAGCTCTACCATCTGAGTCACCGTGCCACCACTTGCAAAACAACTCTTTAAATGCAGCTTAAGATTTGAATTAGTTTGGTTACACAAGCTGACGTGTGTTAACCTACAAAGTAAATTAATCCAGTATATTACGCCATGTTCTAATTTTAACATCCCATTATGTCCCAGCGTCTCTGTGTAATTTTTCTCCTCTCTTAAAGCTGAACACCAATGAAAACGTTATTTAAATTGCATGCACAGAACGGGTAACGTCAAAAACAGAACTTCCTCAAACACTTCCTGTTTCACAATCTGAAAGCCTGTCTCAAGAAGCTGAATCATCAACGCCTTCAGCAACGTGTTGAAGACGTTGATGACCTCGTGACGCCTTGCTCAGCCTCAAAATTATTTTAAACCACAGAACTCCTACCTCTAACCACACGTTCCTCCTCATATACCACGTGATGCGAATGACAATAAAGAACCTTGAAGAAACTTCATGTAAAATGCTTTGTAAACTTAAGGCCCAGAACTTCCTGAAGGAACACATTTTAATCCAGAGTCCTCCAAGGAGCCATTAACAAACTGAGTCCCACAAGCAGCACCTTCCTTCAATATTTGTTTGGCATGGCTTGTTTGTGGCTCCTCGGACTGATGAAATCCTTTGGATGAAGGACGAAACATCTCAGCCAAAAAAAAAAAACATCCAGATGACCTGACTGAACATTGTTGCATGTTAACTATACTACAACAAGAAAAAGCCTGCAAACCTTCTTCCAAATGATCATTTATTTTCTAAATGTCTATACACGCCTTTGATTGCGTTAAATATCTTGATGTGGCTCTCTGAGAAACATGTTGCCCGCCCCTGCTCTGATGAGTCCACATCCTTCCATCTTTACATGACAAACGTGTAAAAAGCATTGAATGCACAGGAAGAGCTGGTTGACTCATGAGCAGTGAGAATATAAAGTGTTGACTAAAACAAAGCTGTTGACTGAAATAAAGTTTGATGATGGTGTTATTTTACCACATGAACACTTCCTCTTTCCGTCCTCTGCGGTGCAGCAGTCAGTGACACGGCCAGTTCGACAACCTTTCTGCAGCTTGTTATCTGCAGGGAAAGTGTTGTTGTGGTTAGGTCTGCTCTTTCTGTTGGCAGACTTTTGAGACACTGGATCGTAGCCTGATCCAGTCCAAAGCATTACTCAGGATAATACTGTGAAGCAATGTGCAGCAAGCAAGGGCTTTTCTTTCTCATGTGAATTATGTGCCGTTTGTGTTTTCATCTGCCCACTGGAGGGTGCCAAGTGTTTATGGGTGTAAAACCATCGCTCAGCCGGTGGCACTGTCTGGTTGTTTTCACTGGAAAATTTCAGATGAAAACACAGTTTACAAGAATGGCATGTTCCACATCAAACTGATTTCATAGAAGAGTTTTGTTTTTGTGTAAACTGGTAGACAAAGTTTCTGTTAATCCATCCAGCCACTTCACTGTGCATCGTTTGCCTGACCTGTGTAATATTTTGTACTTTGTCTCAATAAAGACAGTTATCACTGCTTCACGAGCTTGGGTCTTTACTGCCGTCTCGTAGCAAATACACTGAACATACGTCACATCCAGCTAATGTGTGGCAAACCCATGAGGACAATAATCATGACGATTTATAGAACATTATTTCCCTTTTGTTTTTTTCTTTTGACATCACATGCCCTTAGTGAACTGGTACACACTTTGAATATACTGTCACATGAAAACTCTGCTGCAGTAAAACAACATATAGGAACTGTAAACATCATTTCACATCATCTTCCAACTGTTTTTAAAAATATATATATTTAGGGCAGCGATCCGCCTACACCCTTCACAATCATAAATCAAGAATTGTTCTAGGCTTGACCACTGGTCCTGATCTTGTGGTCAGTATAGGGCTGTTATTTGTGGTTGATGACTCACAGTCAGATGAAAACTGTGACTCTGTCTGTTGCTGAGCATCAGTTGTCGGTGTTAAAGGTGCTGGTGGACCTGTTGTGCTCATTAAGTGTCGCCGGTTGCGACGTAGGGTCTGTCCCTCACCGGTGCGGATTATGAAAGAACGAGTTGCCTCTGCAGCTTGATGACTACAACTGGTTTCCAGTGTCCTGCTGAAAACGGATATGGTCGCCTTGCTGCAGCTTTGGTGGTGGTGCGGCGCTGTGATTGTAGTGTCACCTCTGGTGTTCTTGAATTTTCCATCCTTTTAGCTTGTACCGCCGTCTGACTTACGGTGCAGGGTTTTAGTTGGTTTCTGGTGACTGGAAGCACTGATCGCAGACGTCGGCTCATCAGAAGCTGTGTTGGTGATTTGAAGTCATCAACTGGTGTGTTCCTGTGAGAGAGACAGGTAGGGATCCACCCTCTGGGCATGAGCTTTATCCAGAACTGATTTGGCCCTTCTGTCTGTTCTCTCAGCAAGACCATTGAATACAAAGGGCTTGATGTTGTGTGCACAAAGTCCCATGTGTCTACAAAGCTTTTGACCTCTTGTGAGCTGTACTGTGGCCCATTATCAGAAATAAACCTCTCTGGTATCCCGTGTCTGGCAAATATAGTTTTGAGTTGTGCAATGACTGGTCCTGCAGTGGTGGAGGTTAATCCTTCCAGCTCAAAATAAAGGCTGTAATAGTCCACAACTATGAGGTAGTCCTTTCCATGCCAGGTGAACAGGTCTGAGGCTACGACCTGCCGTGGTTTCTCTGGGATGTGGAGTGAGATGAGAGGTCCTTTTGGATTTGATGCATGTCTCTCCTGACATACGGAGCAGTTCTCCACTGTGGAGGCAATTTCCCTGTCCAGAAGAAGATGTCCTCTCTGTTCACTCCTCTCAATCCCCATGTGTCCAGTGTGGATTCTTTCCATCAAGTTGCCTCTCAGGATTGAAGGCACAATGATTTTGTCACGTTTAAAGATGATGCTAACATCGTGTGAAATTTCGTCTCTGAAATCGCAGAAGTCCAGTTGAGATGTAGGACAGTGCAGTTTGCTTTAAACACATGAACTGTGGGTGGTCTGCTGCTGCAGCTCCTATCTCTGAGCTTTCTGTCACTTCCTGGTGGGCTGTTCATCACTGAATGGACCTGGTCCTCCGTTCCATCACGCAGCGTGCAATGTCTATGGCTTTTTCTAGTGTTAACTCAGACCCTTGTCTCAGCAGCTAGATAGTAATTAAAGTTATTATAGTTATTATAATATTATAGTTATTATAATATTATAGCTATTAATGGTCAGCGGACGCTGATGATCCAAATTGGTTCATTGGCCACGTGCGTCCGCTGACGCAGCGGCTGAGTCCAGTTGAGCTTCAGATGGATCGCTGGCAGTGGTCCATCTGAAGCTTAACCAAACTTTTTTGTATTAATCTCTTTCAACCGTTCGGTCAGACCGGTTTACCTCGCATGGCTGCATAGTCACCATCCCACCCCGCCCATCAAGCACATTATTTTGGCCCGATCCGGCCTGAATTTCGGGTTGGACCGAGCCCGGGTTAGAAATGAAAGCTCTACCGCAGACTGACAAAGTCCTCTGGATGGGGGGATGAAACGTTTCTCACTTAAAGAAACTGGTCCAGATTACATGATTTAACTGTTTTGTTCTTATCTACCTGGATGATTGAACTTATTAACCTTGGTCCTTCCATCTTTGCTGTTTTTCAGTGTGATAAATCTTTAATGTTGTGGATGGGGGAGCTCAGTTTGGTGTTTTCCTCTCATGTAAGGATGGGTCGCAATGAAGCATAAGGAAATGCCACAGACCTGTTCTCATCTCAGTTTATATACATAT
>NC_056508.1:15063667-15093377 GCF_014905685.2 Nematolebias whitei
TAAAAAGTAAAAACAAAAGAAAAATGCCTAAAATATGGGTAATAACTGTGTGTTGTAGCTACATACACTTAGTGAAAAAGCACAGAAAAGTAAAATAAACAAATAAATAGATCTGGGTTTAGCACTTTTGTGCACAAAAAAAAGATAAAAGTTCCAGTTATAATTATTATTATCAGAATCACTCAATAAATTGTAAAGACTAGTCATAAATCAGAGTCAGTTTCTTTATTTTTCATACATGTGGTACATGGGGTGGAACAAAATTGTTTACGCAGGGTCCAGTTACATCCAACAAAAGTATAAAATGTAAAAGAAAAACAGTAATAAGATCTAAGATATGAACTAAGAAAAACGTTAACTAAAATACGCTATGCACTACAAAAACAATATGCCGAACAGCAGCACGAACATGAGGTAAATGGGCAAGTATTTCTGTTTTGGTCTCATGGGTTCAACGTAAAAAATAAGAAAACAATTTATTGTTGAACGAGCTTTGCGTTAAATGCACTGAAATCACAAATTGTCATCGAAATATTTGATTTAAAAATACTTCCATACAAATAGTACGTGACGTAAGCGTTAAAATTACGAAATTAAAAAAAATGAACTCGTTTGACATTTTGATTGGCTGAATGGCCTGTCATTCATCGAGCCATCGGAAGCGGAAGAGGCGGGTCCTGACGTTGAGGAGGAGGAGGGTAAAAGTGGAATCATCATGGCGGGATGCATGAAAATGTTGAACGGCTGTGTGTCGACAGGAACTAAATTACTTCTTTTCACGGTGCTTTTAATTTGTGCTCCTCGGTCCTCACACCAGAGTACTGGTAAGAAACTGCGACACAAACTGTAAAAAACAAAATCAGTCTTGTACTTTGTATTTTAAAACAAGCTCAATCTAATCAATGTTAGCTAGTTAAGCTGCGAGGTATCCGAATTATATAAATTTTGTTTCGCTTTTTACTGTTGTCTGATTCTCCATTTGCACAAGATCTTATTGTAACATTCGCTTTGTTTTGGTAGATTTATTTCGCGACCATAATTATGCTTTTAATAATGATACAGCTGCGGTTTAGCTTTGCTGAAACTCGTTTATCTTGACTAAACTAATCTAACTTGTTTAGATTCAGTAATAATCAACCAATAAACCAATAAAAGCGTAAACAGTATAATTTTACACAGTCATGAGACTCGTGCATTTGCAGTTCATTTTAGCAGGATTAGATGTTTTTAACATTTTTATCTGTTTTGTGTTCCTATAAAAACTGATACATCAAGACTAAAACTTTTTATGTCAATTAAAACTCTCCCACGCATCATTTCATGAGCCTGGGTCTGAAATAAATCACCACATTATAGTTTATCTGTGCTGCTGTTTGTTTGGATGTTACCACAAATATATTGTACTTGTAAATGAGAGTAAATACCTCTAACATTATATCTGACAGTAAGCTCTGCTCGTATTGTTATAGATCAATGTTATTGATCAATGTTCAGCAGATTCAAGTTGTGTTTATTTGTCATATGCAGGCTAATTGTTGTTTGTTGTCGTCCACTGTTAACATCACTCTTTGTTAAAATTCAGGTGTCTCTTGTAAATGAGTCCCCGAGGCTCAATGTGATTAACCTGTATAAATAAAGGTTGAATGAATAACACGAGGTTAACAGTACAATGAAATGTTCAGGATGACAAGAAACGATTTGATTTGTTTAAAAAAAAACAAAGAACAAACAAACAAGAAATACAAAATCTCACATTCTGCTCACAATCACACCGATCTTGCTTTGACCGTACAGGACATGTCCAGGTCCTGGACATGTCCACATCATGTCCAGGTCCTGGACATCACAGCTGTTTATCAAACACTGCTGCTGCAGTTTTTGTGATTGCGTTGAAAAATGCTATCTTCAATCATGAGCAGTACCGTTGTTTTTTAAGATGAGATGGATGTCTCTCAGCCGATGGGTATAAATAGTTTCATCTGACAGGAGCATCTTACCGTCAGCGTTACTGCAAGTAGTAAAATTTTGTGATACAGAGTATTAGAGTTACACACATCTTTGCATGTCTAATCCAGGTAACACACCTCCAATAACTGATCTGGAAGATGGAAAGGAGTACGTCATGTCGGGGTCTAACCGGTTCTGCTACAGGAACAGTGTAGTGCCAACCTGGAGACAAACCTGGACAAGAATTCAGGTACATTTCTATAAGCTTTCCCAGCTGCTACAAGACAAAGAAAATGTAATACACCAATTCTCAATTTGGGGTGCTGGGGAGGGTCAATTTTTTTCAAATGTGAAGTTCAGCCTTATTTCAGTAAGGAACATTCCAAAATTGTGGTGGATCAACTTGTACTTGTAACACAGATAATCCTAATTAATTTACACAAGTCTGAAATATCTCTGGGTTTAATGGAATTGCCAAACATCCATCCATACATCATCTTTACCCATATCTTCCTTTTCTGGTCATGGGGGTTACTAGTGCCCATATCCAGCAGTCACTGTGCAAGAGGAGGGGGACACCCTGGACAGGTCTCAGTCCATCCCAGAGACACAGAGACAAATGAGACAAACAACCATTCACTCTCTCACTCACACTTAGGGACAATTTAGAGTTACCAATCAGTCTAACATGCATGTTTTTGGTCTGTGGGAGGAAACTGGAGCACCTGGAGAAAACCCACACATGCACGGAGAGAACATGCAAACTCCATCCAGAAAAGCCCCCCCCCAGCCGGGATTTGAACTGGCAACCTTCCAACTGAGGGACAACAGCTCCAGCAACTGCACCACCGTCACGCCCAGTTGCCAAACAGCTTGTTTTCATATCTGTTGTTAAACGTTAGCAGTATGATTATTTTTTTTTAAATTGGTAATTTTCAACACGGCTCACAGAGAGATGAACGATGTAACAAAATAACTGCATCGTTCCAATGATGGACACAATTCTAAATTAAATCTGCCCCCTCCCCAGTTTACAGCTGTTCTTTACATACTTTGAAGCACAAACGTACAATAAAACAGGCTTGTAGATGAAATTGTTTTGTTTTTACAGTCTGGCATGAAACTCTCTCAGTTAAAGGTGAAAGTACAGACAGGCTAACCTGGAATACAGCACAAAGATTTTAACGTGTGAAGGCTGGTTCAGTAACATGAAAACAGTTATTTTGTGTTTTATAAGCGTGAAATAGAAACGGCTGATTCTCATTACCTGTTGAACTCGTGCACTTCCAAGCTTCAGTCAGTCGTCATCAATGTGTGACAGGTGAAAGTGTGGAGTTCAAACGTATTTAAGGTCGACACTGTGGAGGGTGAGGAGGAGCTGCAGGACCTGGAGCGCTTCACTTTCTGGAGCTGGTTTCAGAGTTTGTTACGTGAACGACACAATGAAACGACCGTTAACATCAACCTGTTCAGCAAAAAGACCTGCTTCAAGATCGACCCCACTGGCAACGCCAAGTACACCGTCAAACCTTTTCGCAGTAAGTGGGAAAACAAACTTATGGATGGATAACGAGCGATCATAAATCACCAGCTTTCTTTTTTCCTGTAGAGTTTGATATCTACCTGTTTTTGGTGTTCTTCTCTGGGGCTTTGCTGTTTGTCTTTGCAGACTCTCTTAGCAGGTATCTGCTTCATAAAACATTACATTTTCTGATTTAAGTGGACACTTGTAGTTGGTAATCGCGTCTCTTGATGTTGTGACCACACATGCAGGAGTCCAGCTTTCTTCTACTCTGCTGGGATGAGTACGGGCATGGTCGCCTCTCTCATCATTCTTGTTTTCATTCTGGCACGCTTCATGCCAAAGGTAACTTATTTATTTACTCTGTTTCCATCATATTGTAAGTAAAGTTACCTTGACTACCTTTAGTGAGTGTTTTTGTTTTGTCTCCACAGAAAAGCCCCTTTTATTTAGTTGTAGTTGGCGGCTGGTCGTTCTGCTTGTACACCATCCAGCTGGTCTTCAGGAACCTCAAAGTAATCCTACAGGAGCACTGGCACATGGCGTTAGGTACCGACTATGTAAACACGATGTTTTATGAAATTATCTTAAACAAAGTACAGGTTCGGGGAATGATCGGAGCAATGAATAAACACTCACAGGCTGTTTCTGCTAGAATAATAAGTGTCATTTATTAAACTGCCACAGATACAGTGAAGCAAAGCACAAGTACATTCAGTACAAATCAAACATTGATGTAAAGCCCCTCACCGTGACACCGACTGGGGAGCCGTTTCAGTCCGAGTAGAAAGGTAACATCAATTGGCTGGGCATCGGATCAGGATCCACAGCAGACTCCAACTCTTATTCTGAGTGTTACACTTTAATACTCTCTGCATTACGTGGGAACATCTCCCAGTAAACAAAACATGCCCACCTGGACTTAAAGTCTGTGAGAAACCTCAAGATAGCGTGCGGGAGGAGGCGGGCCAAGCCTCCTCCTCAGGCCTCTCGGGTGACTCACAACAGCATGCACCAAAAACTCTTTATATCACAGGTTAAATAGTCAGAAAAACAACATTTTATTAAACTCTCAACTCACACGAACTTTATAAAGCTGAGAAGAAATACATCAACATTTAACTCTTTTACATTTCTTTTGCACTCAACAAATAACTATTATGAGATTAGATTACTACAGTCAGGGGGGAAAGTCCACCATCTTTCAGTTTTAGAGGTTTTTGTATCGTGGCAAAACAAAAAACAACAATCTGGTCTTAACCATCCTTTAAAATGACTTAAATTTAACCTCAGCAATTCAAAAACACACAACGGATGTCTGTATATCATTTATAAAGATAAACAGGAAATGATAAATGGACTATGCTTATATAGAACCTTTCTATCTAGTCCAGATACTCAAAGCTCTTTACAACACAATCTGTGTCCTCATTTACCTCCACACAACACATTCATACAACACTCTACTACACACACATTCATACAGCACTCTACTTCACACACATTCATACAGCACTCTACTACCACCTTTTACTACTTATTCATAGTCTGGTACAGGGCTCGCAGGACCAGCGTTAAATCCCACTGTGGCACAAGTGGGCGTGAAACAGGCCTGCGTCTCTGTACGCCTTTTAGAAACCACTAAGCGAAGGCCTTAAAGGGCGAAGCCTATACGAAATAGAACTGTACTTTCTCTATACTCAGAATGTTATGCAACTTGACGTCGCAAGAAAAAAGTCCACGTTCTATCAATGTAGGATTTTATGTATCAGGACATAATGAAAGTTGGGAACACTTTAAGTAAAGGGATGTTTGACAGATTTGTAGAATTCATCATGGTTTGACTTCTTTTCCTTTGGCAGATTTTATAACGTGTTCAATCAGCTGCAAACAGAAGTAAGAGACTGAACGATCCCATTCAGGACAACATCTGTGGTATCCTGCGTCTCTGTACGCCTTTTAGAAACCACTAAGCGAAGGCCTTAAAGGGCTATGCCTATACTCATAGAATCTGGGGTTACAGTACGTAACCAACGTTTGTTTTTATGTCTGTGTGAATCAAGACTCTGTGTTTTTCCTCAGGTTATGTAACCGTGGTGGGGTTCATCAGTTTTGCGGTCTGTTATCGTTACGGTCCTCTGGTGGATGAGAAAAGCATCAACATCCTGTCATGGACGCTGCAGCTGTTCGGACTCCTCCTCATTTACTTGGGAATGCAGATTCAGCAAGTTGCCTTTGCTGTCATTGTGGCAGCTTTGTTCTCCAAAAACCTGGAGTACCCGGTCTCTCTGGCAGTGGCGGCGTGGAGGTACATGCTACTGAAGTATTACCAGTAGGTGGTGTGAGAGAACTGCAAGAGAAGATCCTGTAAACCAGCTCTGGTCTGTGTCTGCTGTTACTCATTTCAGGATCTTTCTGCTAACTACATTTTTGTGCTTCTAACTTCTTTCTGCTAATTTCTGCTTGTTATACTCCTTTCAGCTTATATCTGCTAGTTTCAGTTATTTCAGCTAATATTTTTGCAGTTTTTATACTAATTTTAGCTTTTTCAGTTAATTCCACATTTTTTCCACTCTTTTCAATGTTTTTAAGCCCAATTCAGCAAAAATGTGCTATTTTTCCTTCTGGTAATTTTACGCTTCTTTCTGCTTTTTAAGCTACTTTTCAGCTTTTTTTTTTTAATTTCAGCTTTTTTCTTATAATTTCCACATTTTTGTGCTCATTTCTGCTTCTTTCAGCCAAATTGGGCAAACTTGTGTTATTTCTGCTTTCTTCTGCCAATTTAAGCTTGTTCTACCTTTTCAGCCAGTGTTAGCATTTTGAGCTAATTTCAGCTGTTTTCAGATAAATTCATGTTTTTCGTGGTAATTTCTGCTACTTTCAGCCTTATTAACTTCTTTGTGCTAATTTCAGCTTGTTATGCTCCTTTCAGGTTTTTGCTACTAGTTTCAACTTTTTCTGCTATTACAGCTACTATTTAGCTGTTTTATGCTAATTTTAGCTTTTTCAGCTACTTCCACATTTTTCATCTTATCTCAGAAAAGATAGAAAGGCGCTATTACAGCCCATTTACCATTTTAGCTCTTTTCACTTCCTTCTGGTAGTTTAAACTTCTTTCTACCTTTTCAGCTGCTTTTCTGCCTTTTTTTTTTTTTTTTTTTTGTTGCTGATTTCACAATTTGTGTGCTCATTGCTGCTTATTTAAACCTAATTCAGTAAATATGTGTTCTTTCTACTTTCTCCTGCTAACTTAGGCTTGTTCTTCCATTCCGGCTACATTTCAGCATGTTTTTAGCCAGTTTCAGCTGTTTTTCATCAAGTTCTTCTGCAGTATTCACACTGCGTTTTCACAGGAAATGCAATTTCACTAGTTAAAATACTAAACGTTGTATCAAGTTTCTAATTCATGCGCCCGCTTGGCTTTTGCAGGAAAATGATGCGGCAGATTTACTGGAAGCCATTACCACGTCGCCTGCTGACTGAGGAGGAGTATCAGAAGGAGGGGGAGGAGGAAACTTGCCGGGCTCTGGACGAGCTGAGGAAATACTGCACCAGTCCAGAGTTCAGCCCCTGGAGGGCAGTGTCCAGGCTCCAGTCTCCAAAAAGGTGGTGTTACCTTTAAGATGCGTCAGATCCAATTATGTTCCATATATTTTCCTCAGTTGTAACTCTGTTTGCATTATTTTTTCCCCACTGATGAAATTGCCACCGCGTTCTGCAGGTTTGCTGATTTTATCGAAGGATCGCCTCACCTGATGCCAAACGAGGTGTCTGTTCACGCTCAGGAGTACGACCTCGCAGGAACTCTGTTCGAGGACGAGTCTTTTGGCACCGATGATGAGGAAGAGGACGTCAAACCAGAGTGAGACGTCGGAGAGCGAGAGTTGGGTCAAAATCAAACATTAATGCCTTTCAGAAAGGTGATGGAAGATCTCCGTGGCTGTCTGGACCAGACGTTGGGACTAACATGAAAGCTCGATAAAGAAAGCCTTCGGGCTGGAGTTCAGGCTGATTTAAGACATTTTATATCCCAAGAAAAGTGTCTGGGTGAAGAGAATGGAACTGTTGGCAATAAAAAGAGAAATCTTTTCCAAGATGGAGCACTAAAGCCAAATCTGTCCTTAGAAGGAACAGATTGATGGAAGGAGCTGTTGAATACTTTTCATTTAGTTTTCTACAAACATTTTAGTTTTAAGCAAACCTCCGGACTGTTTTTATTAGTTTCTCCAGCTCGTGTTTCCTCTGAGCAGCAGCCCGATGCAGTTCTAAAAACTATTTCAGATTTCTGCTGCAAAAATACATTTTTGTTTTTTATCTTAATTATTTTAGAGTAAGTGTCGATGGAAGGCGTCCTGACGTATTCTGAATAAAATGTGTTTGTGTTCAAACTTTGTAATGTCATTTCTCTGTGCGGTGCATTTGAAACACTAAAGATTCATAAAAGTTTAACGCAAATCATTCCAGTTCTTTGCAAATCATGTTACATTAAAATCAGGATTAAATTATGAAATTTGTTTTTAACAAGTTTAATATATAAAAAAAATGAAATGGCTCATAATGAAGATTTCTTTAAAAATGATTTTGTGCTATTAAAAAAAAAAGTTAAATTGGCTATTTGTTAAAATCTTTTGGCTTTTCCCTCTTCAGGGCAAGTCATCCTCCTCCACCTCACTCTGTCCTCACTCTGTCCTCACTCCATGTCTTCTTTAACTGCATCCACTGATCTCAGTGTTTCCTCGAGGTTACTTACCTTGGCAGGGCGCTCATCTCTTTCTCTATCAACCTGTGCTGTACCTCTGATGATCTCATTCCTAATCTTATCCAGCCTTGTCACTCCTAAGAAGAACCTCAACATCTTCATTTCTGTCACTTCCAGTTCTGTCTCCTGTCTTTTTGTCCATGTCTCTGTCTCCAGACCAAACAACATAGCTGGTCTCTCCACTGTCTTGTAAACTTTTCCTTTGACCTTTTCTCAACCTCCGCCCTTTTGTCACAAATCACTCCTGAAACTTTTCTCCATCCACTCCATCCTGCCTGGACTCTCTTCTTCACCTCTTTACCACACTCTCCATTTTCCTGGACAGTGGACCCCAAGTACTTGAAGTCCTGAACCTTTGTGACCTCTGCTCCTTGTAGCCTCACTGTTCCACCTCCTCCCTCTCATTCACACATGTACTCTGTCTTACTACGGCTGATTTTCATTCCTCTTCTTTCAAGTGCATACCTCCACCTCTCCAAGTTCTCTTCCACCTGTTCCCTGTTCTCACCACAGATCACAATGTCATCTGCAAACATCAAAGTCCATGTGGACTCCTGCTTGACCTCAACTGTTGGTCAAGAAGGGGCTCAGTCGATCCTTGATGCACTCCCACCTCCACCTTGAAGCTACCCGTCACTCCTACAGCACATCTCACCACTGTCCTCATACATGTACTGGTACTTCTTTATAAGCATCCTCCAAGCAAAGATCATGTCTGTGTTGCTCTTTCTTAAACTGACCTGGAGCATGCTGACCTGGATCAAACCGGGTCAGTCCAGTTTAAACTGCTTCATAAAAAGTGTTGTCTTTGAGTTCTACACAATCCTGGGCAGAATTTTATGGATCTGTGGTGATTTTTCTTGATTTTCCTGTTAAATTAAATCGTATCTACAGGGTTTCTCCAGTGTAGGAAGTCTTTAAATATCTTAATTTTAGGCCCTAAAAAGTTCTAAATTTGTCCAGGTTTTCCATTTTAGGACTTAATATGAACATACATTTGTATGTTCATTTATTTTTCTTTCATCAACCTTTTTATGCATTTGCTGCCATTATTTGTCAATTATTAATTTTGTTTTAACAAACTTAAGTCCCATCATGCATCATCCCGGACTAAAGGAAATTTAACATTCAGTTTACTCATCCATCCATTATCTTTACCTGCTTCCTTTTCGGGTGAGAGGGGTGTCACTGGTGCCAATGTCCAGCCACCACTGTGCGAGAGGTGGGGGACACTGTGGACAGGTCTCCAGTCCATCACAGGGACACAGAGACAAACAACCATTCACTCTCTCACTCACACCTAGAGACAAATTAGTTACCAATCAGTCTAACATTTATGTTTTTGGTCTGTGGGAGGAAACCTGGACAAAACCCACCCAGCACAGAAAGAACATGCAAATTCCACCCAGAAAGGTCCCGGACCGGGATTTGAACGGACGACCTTCTTGCTGAGAGGCAACAGTTCTACCGATGGGGTAGAGGCAGGGCAGCCGACTTGGGACCCGAAAGTCCCAGGTTCGATCTCCAGCCATGCCCACATGTCGTGTCTCTGAGCAAGACACCTAATCCCCAATTGTTCCCCGGGCACTTAGCTGCCCACTGCTCCACCTGGGTGTGTTCCAGGTGCAATGGGTTAAATGCAGAGACTAATTTTGCCGTTGTACGTTAACATACAATGATGACAACACACAACACTTACTATTATTAACTGAGCCACCATGAAAAAATATATATCCAGTTGCTCCTGAAACTGGATTGTTGAATTTTGAATGATTTGGACTGAATTTGACAAGTTACTTTTAACTTTTTTGTTTTTAACTTTGCATCATATAAAGGGTTGTAAATAGATCTACGATGAACTTGCAGAATCCCTGGTTTATTCATGTGTCCTTAAGACTGTGGAACATCGTGTCTTCAAAAGATGACTTCAGCACCACCAACAGGCACACACCAGGCCAGTCATCACAGTTCAAGGTTCTGAAATGAAAGCTAAAACCAGGAATAAATGTTCTCTTTAATCAGACAGCTGAGAAAGGAAACTTGTCCAATCTCCAGGTGTAGCAGTTTCAGCGGGCCAGGTCTGACATTTAAAGCCAGCTGCTGTGAGGTTTCTCTCCAACGGTAGTGTGTCCTGGTGGAGTTAGAAGGCAGGGAATACCCCAACAACTCCACCGAGTGATTTCACACCATTAGAAAACACACAGAGAGTCCTATTTGCATGTTTCCCATTCTCCACTCAACATCACAAACTGCGTGATGCCATTCACCGAACGCCGCATTTCTTTTTCAGCTGTTTCCTTGAAACATGAATTATAAACAGGGAAACCTTGCTCTGATACAAACGCAACTCCCTCTGATGCAGGAGGGTGGGAGAACCCCTCGAATATACCTTTGACACCCACTCATGGTAGCCTCATGTAAAGTTCCTGGATTTCCCCAAAGTTTGAAAACTAGTCCATGTGTGAGGGATGAACGTGGGAAAAAAATTCCAAACTAAAGAATGCAGAAGAATTTGCATACCTCTACCTCTCCCAAATTCTCTTCCACGTTTCCCGTTTTCACCACAGATCACAATGTCTTCTGCAAATATAGTCCATGGGGATTCCTACCTGACCTCATCTGTTAGTCGGTCTATTACCAGAGCAAACAAGAAGGGGCTTAGAGCCAATCCTTGATGCACTCCCATCTCCACCTTGAAGCTATTGGTCACTCCTACAGCACATCTCACCACTGTCCTGCTGTCCTCATACTGGCCCACGTGTGAGGGACGAACATGGGAAGAAAAATCTGGACAAAATAATTCAGCAGGTGTTTTTTCCCTGGGATCATGTGGCTTCTGCACAGTGAATATCCAGAACCGTTCAAACAGTACAGGACTTTATTTTGGGTATTAAGGCAAAGTGTTTGATGTGTAAATACACACTGCAATAATATTAAAAAATAAATAAAATGAATGAAAAGATTAATTCACAATTATGGCAAGAATTTGAAACTTATCTTTACAAACTTGCAGCCAGTGCAAAAAAAAAAAAGTGAATGAACAGCTGAAAGCAGCTTTGCTCTTGACAAAAACATGAGTTTTGATTTAATATCAGGAATATATTTACTTTGACAACACAAAGTTTCTCCGCTCTTAAGAACGCTCCACACTCGTCTCATCTTGGAAACAGAAAACAGTCCAGCAGGAACACGAAACGAGAAGTCCAGTGTTTTCAGATCCAGTTAATATTTGTTGATGCCAAACAGCCGTACTCCGTGGAACTGAGGCAGTTTTGGCAGGAGGACGGTGAGGAGGGAGCACGTGTTGATGAAGAAATGTGTCGGATCGTACTTCGTATAGAAACTGGCGAGAATATACCTGCAAAAAGAGCAAACAAGCCGTCAGTTTCAACTCAGCCCGTCATAAAAAATTAAGGGAAGATGTAACGGGCTGCTTTGATTTTTGCTGCCATGACAAAAACTAAACCAGTGTTCTGGTTTAAATAGTGCTCTAAAATCTGAACGGAAACAGTGTGAAAGAACAAAAGTATGATTTTTTTCATCCCCTTCCTCACTGGATGTATAATTTCTGTGTTCTAGTAAATGCATCAGTTTACAAGCATCATTTAAATCTTCATATCTGATAATTTGACTGAGTGTTCGGATTAAACAACCCTCTGGAATCAAACTAAGTGATGCTAAAAGGGCCTGTAGCTCCAAGAAGACTAAAGCCCCCAGTATACTCCCGCGTACGTCCATGTGCGGAGATACACACGTACGTACGCAGAGGTACGAGCGTACCCCCGCAGGGCATGTAGTGCAAAGCTCAATTTTTACGACCGTGTACGCAGTGTCGCATAATAAACTGTCCGGCGACGGACTGTTTTGTATGCGACACCAATGTATTAAATTCCCCTTCTTCATCCCTGATCTGGCCTTTTCTTTTGTTTTTTTGCCAAGAGGCAGTGATCTCTTCCTCCTCCGTTGATGCCATGACCGAAATGGTGAGAAATTAAGGAATTTGTCACGAGCGAATTAAACTCAGGTCCAGCGTGGCTGCGGGAGGGTCTGGAGACTTCCTGGTGGGCTGGTCTGATTTGTGGGCTGCAGGGCCAGCACTCCCAGTTTTTTGTTTGTTTGTTTTTAGATCTTTTTATTAACAACATATAAACACAGAACACTGCTGCGACCTGTCAATCAATCCAGTAGGCGTGTCAGCAAATGACCAATCGGCAACTTCAATTTGTCCCGAAGGTAAACGCCCCTCGTCTGTGGAGCTGACTGCAGCAGCTCAGGGTGGACGTTCGAGTATGAAGTCTGAACCCTCTGCGTAAAGTACACGTGTACGTATGCGTGAACGGATGTACACAGGAGTATACTGGCGCTTTAAGGCACAAAGACGTGGACTGGATGATCAAAGAACTACAAGCCCATGGCTGATGTCGCTGAAGGATTTGAATGTTTGTAGTTCTTGAGATGAGCGTTTTTCTGAACTGGAATTGAACAGGAGATTAAAGTAAACCTTAATGTTTTTGATGCAAGATATTCAAGTTGGTAAGATTTACAAACTGGATTCCAAAAAAGTTGGGACACTAAACAAATTGTGAATAAAAACTGAATGCAATGATGTGGAGATGGCAAATGTCAATATTTTATTCGTAATATAACATAGATGACAGATCAAAAGTTTAATCTGAGTAAATGTAACATTTTAAAGGAAAAATATGTTGATTCAAAATTTCACAGTGTCAACAAATCCCAAAAAAGTTGGGACAAGTAGCAATAAGTGGCTGGAAAAAGGAAATTGAGCATATAACGAACAGCTGGAAGACCAATTAACACTAATTAGGTCAACTGACAACATGATTGACACTCTGAGAAGCTCTTTTTATACCCAGTGTCTCTCAGAAGCCAAGATGGTAAGAGGATCACCAATTCCACCATTGATGCACAGAAAGATAGTGCAGCAACACCAGAATGGTGTTACCCAGCGTAAAATAGCAAAGACATTTAAGTTATCATCATCAACCGTGCATAACATCATCAAAAGATTCAGAGAATCTGGAACAATCGCTGTGCGTAAGGGTCAAGGCCGTAAAACTCTACTGGATGCTCGTGATCTCCGGACCCTTAAACGTCACTGCACCTCAAACAGGAATGCCACTGTCAAGGAAATAACAGAATGGGCTCAGGAATACTTCCAGAAAGCATTGTCAGTAAACACAATCCACCGTGCCATCCGCTGTTGCCAGCTGAAACTCTACAGTGCAAAAAGGAAGCCATTTCTAAGCAAGCTCCACAAGCTCAGACGTTTGCACTGGGCCAGGGGTCATTTAAAATGGAGTGTGGCAAAATGGAGGACTGTTCTGTGGTCAGATGAGTCACGATTTGAAGTTCTTTATGGAACACTGGGACGCCATGTCATCTGGACCAGAGAGGACAAGGATAGCCCAAGTTGTTATCAACGCTCCGTTCAGAAACCTGCATCACTGATGGTATGGGGTTGCATGAGCGCTTGTGGCATGGGCAGCTTGCATGTCTGGAAAGGCACCATTAATGCAGAGAACTATGTTCAGGTTCTAGAACAACATATGCTCCCATCTAGACATCATCTCTTTCAGGGAAGACCCTGCATTTTTCAACACGATAATGCCAGACCACATTCTGCAGCAATCACAACATCATGGCTACGTAGGAGAAGGACCCGGGTACTGAAATGGCCAGCCTGCAGTCCAGATCTTTCACCTATAGAGAACATTTGGCGCATCATAAAGAGGAAAGTGCAACAAAGAAGGCCCAAGACGATTGAACAGTTAGAGGCCTGTATTAGACATGAATGGGAGAGCATTCCTATTTCTAAACTTGAGAAACTGGTCTCCTCTGTCCCCAGACGTCTGTTGAGTGTTGTAAGAAGAAGGGGGGATGCCACACAGTGGTAAAAATGGACTTGTCCCAACTTTTTTGGGATTTGATGACGCCATGAAATTTGTAAACAACAGATTTTTCCCTTAAAATGATACATTCTCTCAGTTTAAACTTTTGATCTGTGATTTGTGTTCTATTCTGAATAAAATATTAGATGTTGGCACCTCCACATCATTGCATTCAGTTTTTATTCACAATTTGTTTGGTGTCCCAACTTTTTTGGAATTCGGTTTGTACACTGTGGTAGATTTTCTTTCTCGTCCAAGGCGGACGAGAAATAAGGGGGTAATTAAGACATTTTAAATTTATCTGGCAACCCTGAGGCTCAGCTGCATTCATTGCACATGCAGCGTCTGCATGACAGTTAGTCTAAACTGATGATGAACACACCGAGATCTCTTTGGACCCTGGATTTTATTAGTTTTACTTCTACATGCTGAAAAAGGGTGAGCAGCACAAAAACACTCTGCTCTCTGACATTTATTATAACCGTTGTTACATTTATTATAACCGTTGTTACATTTATTATAACCGTTGTTACATTTATTATAACTGTTGTTAGTGCAGGAAAACTTTGGACTGCAGCCGCCTGTATGTGAGACTTCACACACCGAGAATTTCACACCTGGGGTGGATGGAGGTGGGGGCTTTTCCCAAAGAATATCTCCACTCTGAGACCTGGTTTGAGAGAGAGGGCTGTGACTGGCTGCCCTGCATGTGGATCAAGTAACAAATTTCATAATGAGGATGGATGACAGGCTGACATCTGTTTTTTTTTTTCATGCCATGGGAACTACCCATAATACCTGTGAGATTGACCGGTAGATCACGCTCGACGTATTGGGCACCCTGGTCTAAGTGTTTCACTGAACTGGATTGTCTAAATTCTAATCCGGTAAAAAAAAAAAAAGGTTCTCTCACAATAACGTTGATCAAACCTGGAGGTTTTATGGATGAGTTGCCTTTAAAGTGCAATGTTTCATTATTTTTATTGTCTTTGGAGCTGACTGAAGCTGTCACAAAGCTTCAGTACGTGTGAATCAGCAGAACCAGTGAACTGGTTCACTGGTGACAGAGTTCAGGGGAGTGGATGTGACGGGAACATCAGGTGACCTGCTCATGTCCCGGTTTGTTGTTCAGCTGACTGATTTGCATGCAGAGCCCGTTCTGGAGAAGGAGTCATTTAAACGCCTGCAGCAAACACAAATTCAGAGCCACCGTCACGTGACCTGGACCAACCACGGCCCGTTAGAACCACTTTCTTCTAGCTGTGTGAATGTTTATGAAGCATTCACTCTATTGTCATACATTTTTCTTCCGTATGTTTTTCAGCGTGATTCCCGTCCTGCAACTTTCAAGTAATTTCAACAAATCATAAATCGTTGGTTACGTACTGTAACCCCAGATTCTATGAATATAGGCGTAGCCCTTTAAGGCTGTCGCTGATGGGTTTATCCCGTTATGCGCAAGCATCGTACTGAAAAAAATTAGTCCACGCCCACCTGCTGTGTGGGCCCCACCCGATCCGTATAAATTACGTTAAGAGCGGGTAATCTGCTCCCAAATAGCTTATTCTTTTCTTCAGCTATTCAGGAGCCAGTGAGGCCCGACGCTTAAAGGGCTACGCCTATATTCATAGAATCTGGGGTTACAGTACGTAACCAACGTTCTATGTCATATAGGCTTCGCCCTTTAAGGCTGTCGCTGATGGGTTAAGGGCGAAGCGGATGTGGTCCTCGCCTCACTGGGTCCATTCGAACCCAGTAAGAAGCGGAAGCTTGCCCAAAAAACGTCTGCCACTCAGTTCCCCATGTGCATAATTACGCATCGCGTAATTGTGTGCCATGCACAGACGCATGTTGTGCAACTATGCGTTCTGACAGCATGAATGCCCCGGAAAAACTTCAACGGGGAAGATATTGAAAAGAGGAGGGGGGGGGGGGGCATGAAGCAACTGATTCATGATTGAACAGTATAAACAGATTAATATCAATGAACTGATTATTGAACAAATGAACTGATTGGTAACAATAGTCATGAACTGATTAGTGACAATAGAACCGAATCACAGACACAACTTGTGGCTGATAACAACATCTCACACTGTAATGCATGCAGACAGATGTGAGCTTAAACAGAGTTCCATGAGAACAACAATATTCATTCTGTTAGAGCACTAAGGACAGAATGTGTCATGGAACGAGCCGTCACATCACGTAGGTAAAAGCGAATAAATGAGCAGGGTGATGACCATGCAGCCGCAGTGCAAATGTCCTGCATTGACATACCATTATGCAGAGCAGTCGAAGATGCGATACCCCTGGTTGAGTGTGCTTTGAGGTTGACAGGAGGCTCCAGATCTGATGCTCTGTAGGCTTCAGAAATGGCCTCACACAGCCAGTGTGACAAGCGCTGGGTGGATAACGGGCGGCCTGCGGATGCATCTCTATAATGCACAAACAAATGTTGAGTTTGACGCATTGCAGCTGTGCGCGCTATGTAACACGATAACGCCCGCACCGGACAGAGAAGATGAAAAGATGCTTCTTCTTCTGATCTGTGGGGGGGAGGGAAGAATCCCTCCAACGATATCTGTCTCGATTTAAAAGAGCTCGTGATGCTTTTAGGCATAAAGGCTGGGTTTGGTCTTAATTCAGCTGAACTACCGTCAGCCTGGATTCTGAGACATGACGGAGCGGCAGAGAGGGCAGATAAATCACTCACCCTCTTGGCGGATGTTAAAGCCAGCAGCAGGGCTGTTTTAAGAGACAGGAATTTAAGTGAAACTTGATCCAGAGGCTCAAAAGGAGCTTTGATCAGGGCTCGCAGGACCAGCGTTAAATCCCACTGTGGAACGAGTGGGCGTGAAACCGGTCTATGTCTTTGTACACCTTTTAAAAACCGCTTCATCAGCGGGTGGTTAAAAGCTGTTCTGTCCCCGAACCCTTCGTGGCAGGAAGAGATGGCTGCAGCGTACGTTTTAATCGTGCTGAACGCCAACTTCCTATCCATCAGCTGTTGAAGAAAGGACAGCACGCCACCTAATGGACATGAGGTGGCCTCCAGACCTTTCTCTGTACACCAGCGCTGAAAAGCCGTCCACTTTGATGTGTACAGGGCTGTGGTAGATGCAGCACGTGAATCTTGAATTGTGCGCACTACCTCCTGAGGGAGACCCATCCTCTCTAAGCGGGACCGCTCAGCGGCCAGACCCACAGGTGCTGGCCTATTTCCGGGTAACTCCTGATCGCTCCTCCTGCTTGAAGGAGAGCATCTTCCCTCCATGGCAGTTTCCACGGGCGACCTGACAACAGACGTTGCAGGACCGGGAACCATGGTGCGTTCACGCGCTCGGGAGCTACCAGGAGAGCTGTCAGTCCCTCCTCCTGAACTCGGTTCAGGAACCGTAAAATCAGAGGAGGAGGAGGGAACGCGTACAGAAGCGTTTTGGGCCACGGGCTGTGGGCAAATGCATCCACCCCCAGCGGTGGATCGTCTCGAGGGCTCAGGGAAAACCATAACTGGCACTGAGCGTTCTCTCGCGTCGCAAACAGGTCCACAGCTGCTTTGCCAAACTTCTGCCACGTCTGAAACATCAGGTCTGGATGGAGGGTCCAGTCCGCGTGACGTGGGCCGCCCCTGGACATCACGTCTGCTCCTCTGTTCAGAACGCCGGGTATGTAAACCGCTCTGATGGAAAGCAGATTTTGGTGAGCCCAACACAGTAGCTTCCGTGCAATGTGTAGCATCTGGGCTGAACGCACACCCCCCTGGCGGTTTATGTACGCAGCAGTCACCATGTTGTCTGTGTGAATCAACACGTGTTGATTCTGTAGCACGGGAGCAAAATGCTGAATCACATTCAGCACTGTGCGACACTCCAAAACATTGATGTGGGCTGATGTGCGGTGGGGCCACAGCGCCCCTACTGCTTGAGATAGGCATGTCCCCCCCCAACCTGACAGAGACGCGTCCGTGAAGACTGACACGTGTGTCGAGGGTTTGCTGACGGGGACTCCCTCTGACAGAGCCAGGGTGTTTCCCCAGTGTCGGAGGTCTGCTCTCACGGAGGGAGGGACAGTGATCATCCGTCTCTTTTGTTTTACTGGATCCACACGCAGGCGCGTAAACCACCTCTGGAGGCGCCTCATGTGTAACAAACCCAGCGGGACCACTGTGTGGGCTGATGACATCATTCCCAACAGCTTCATGACGGAGACAGCTGTTACCACTTTGCCAGGTCTTACGTGGCGTAATTGGTTTTTTAGAGTGTCGATTCTTGTTTGTGATAAGCGAGCCGTCATGGTAATTGAATTTAATTCCACTCCCAGATAAACAATTGTCTGGGCCGGGAAAATCGAGCTTTTCTTCCAATTTATGGCGAAGCCCAGATTTAGCAGGTGTGATGCCAACACCTGAGCCTGTATCAATGCTTCCTGTCTGGAGTGAGACAGGAGCAGCAGGTCGTCCAGGTAAAACAAAACTCTCATCCCTGCTCTGTGCAGTGGATGCAGGGCTGTCTCCACACACTTTGAGAACGTGCGAGGTGCGAGGGAGTACCCGAAAGGCAGCCTGTTGTACTGGTACTTCATCCCTTGAAAGGCGAAACGCAGAAATTTTCTGTGTTTTTGGATGATTGGTATGTGAAAATAAGCATCTTTTAGATCGATGGAAACAAACCAGTCGTTTTTTTGGATGTTGTCCAACAGCTGTCTGGTTGTCAGCATGTGAAACGGTCTGTTCATGATCGCTTTGTTGAAAGCTGACAGATCCAGAATCGGTCTCATCCCTCCGGTCTTTTTGGGGACCAGGAAGTAGCGTGAGTAAAACCCTGTGTTTTCCTCCTCGTTGGGAACTCTTGAGATTACACCTTTTATCAGAAGCTCCTGGACTTCTGCATTTAAGGCTGAGACTTGGTCTGGTGATGACAGGACCGTCTCTATAACTCCTCCGAACGGAGGGGGTCGGGTTGCAAACTGCAGCGTGTAACCCTTGCATAACACTCTGTCCATCCATCTGTCCGGTGAGCATGTTTTTAACCACTCTGCGTGACGTTCGTGGAGTGGACGTGCGTTTAAATGATGTGCCGTGTTTTGAACGGATGTCATCCAAACCTCCGCCTCGACCGCCGTCATGCGTCGCGGAAATGTTTTCCGCGTGACCCAAGGCGAGGCTTCCTCGAAAGGGCTGTTCTGCGCGCGCCCGTGCGCTGTGACTGGATCGCGGACCAACCTTCATGTCCGGGCGGGGCGGTGTGTGCTGAGGCGAGGCGTGTGTCAGCTGGTGACGTCCAGAGGCTGCACGTTTAACGTCGCTGTGCGAACGTTGAGAGGTGGAGGGCGTGACGTCGTCAACGCCGTGCTGTCGAAGTGAAGGTTGTGAACTTCGCGGGAGCGCACGTTTTCTCTGGAGGGACGCGCGCCGCTCTCGCTGAGGGCGGGGCCCGTCGTTGGATTCATTCAGCTGTCTCACGCTTATGCCGCCGTGAGCTGCCGATCGCTGAGACGCGATGGATGACGGCTGTTCGCGTTTATTCAGGAAAAACGTGTGTTGTTTTTGCTGAGAGCGGGGACCTCCACCGGACCCGGCCTGCGGTCCCACATTTATCCCGATGTGAGCCGGTGAGCGCCGGGCAGCTGTGCGTGCATCATCGGCACAGTGTCGTTTGGATGGACGGTGCTTGTCTCGCTCGGGTGCGCGTTTAACACCGTTTGAGTGGTGATCGTGCGGTTCTGTTTGACAACAAGATATTTCGCTTACCGTGGTGTCACGTGAGCGTCTGGGCATGTGAAGGAGCGGCGGTGGGTTTAAAAAACCTTTATTTAAGGACACCGGCTCTCTCTGTGTGGAGGATGTGTGTGTAGCGGCTGTGAGCTCATCCGAACTTACAGACTGGCTAAAAACAGGCATTCTGATTTTTGAAAAATCATTTATTTCACTTCCTGTTTCGTTCATACACACATCCCCCGCAGACCGTCATTTCTTAAACCTTCTCCCTCGTGAGCTCTGCGGTTTGTTGGGCCCGAGCGCCGTCTGCAGGCGATCTCTGGGGAAGCGCTGAAGTGCAGGCTGCCGGGCTGAGGAGGGGTGGTCTCTGGCGGGCGGGGCTGGTGGTGGAGCTGGGCGAGACGAAGCTGCTGCTGCCGTGGAGCGTCGGTGCTTCTGCCTCTGCTCTCGACGATCCTTCCAGCGAGCTGGGGGACGGGATGAGCCGCGCGGCTTGATGAGATGACGTACCGCTTCCGACATCTCCTCCGACTGCTTGGAGTTCGCCAGCATGGTCTTCAAGCTGCTTCCGAACAGCGCGTCCGATGAGATGGGGCCCTCCATGAGGTCCTTGTGCAGCTTTTCCGGCAGCAATGGGGAGTGACGGAGCCAGATGGAGCGTTGGATTACCGTCATCCATGAAGCAATCCTCGACAGGCAAACCGTGGAAGCGGCGCACATGTTGAGGACGGCGTCTGCCGATTTACACAGGGAGCTCTTCGTCTCCTCCGGCAGGCCTGAGGCCTCCAGCCTCTTTGACATGCTAAATGCTAACAGCGCCACGTTGTTGTTAGCCGCGGCCGCCTGAAAAGCACACTGGTGGGCTCTGTTGGAGAGCGCGGTCGCCACCTGGTCGTGTTTCCCCGGAGGGACGGGACGCTTCTCCAGCCTGGACATCTTCGCTCCGAAGGCTTCCGCGAGGCTTGGCTCAAGGGGGGGTACCGAGGGAAAACCCCGCTCGGTGAACCCCTCCACTCTGGTGATGGGGGCGTAAGTGGAGACGGGCGCCCTTAACCTACCAGGACCGGCTGCGGCCTCGTTCCAGTACGCTGTCACCGCAGGAAAACGAGGCCAAATGGGATCAGGACGGCGAGCCGGCGTGGAGCCAAACCTTCCCGCAAGATCATCCGATCTGAGCGGGGGGGGTGAGGGGACGGAGAGCCCCTTAACGCTAGCAGCTTCCCGGATAATGGCGGGCAGCTCCGAGAGGAGCGCGCCCACGGCAGGGAGCGATGTGGTCGCTGAGGCGGGAAACCCCGGGGGAGTCGAGCATCCGCTCGGCCTCCCACTTTCCAACACTGCGCTCCCCGGGAGGGAACGAGCGTCGGGGCTGCTGCTAGCGTCACCTCGCGAATCTTCTCGCGAAACGCAAGGATTCTGAGTGACGGAGAAGCTCTGGCGGTCATCCGGGATTCATAGAACCGTAGTTACATACGTAACTTTCGTTCTATTTCATCCCTCCTGACCGCCAGAGGGCGGTGCTGAAAGCACTGAATGACTAATATCAACGATGTCACAAGGAATCCTAACACCTACCTCACTGAGGAGGCCCAGAGGACCCTTGTAGAAGAACCTGGCCCAGGGGATGAGGGGTGGCCACGTTAACTCTATAAAATCTGGTGAACGTGCTTGGGGAAGCCCATGATGCAGCAGCACATATTGCTTCCAGCGGAACCCCTCTCAGGGCAGCCCAGGAAGCGGAGACGCTCCTGGTAGAGTGAGCCTTCAAGCCGACCGGCAGGGAGCCGGGCCCTGCAGCATAGGCGTGGCAGATGACGTCCACGATCCAGTGGGAGAGGCGCTGTTTGGAAAGAGGACAGCCTAACCTAGGGCCTCCATAACACACAAACAGCTGGTCTGAATGCCTTATCACAGCAGTAGCTGCAACATATGCCTCCAGTGCCCTTACCGGGCACAATAATGCAGACCCCTCACCAGGCGCAGGCTGAAAACGTGCCAGCCTCAACGGTTGGTTAGAGTGAGAGTGAGACAACACCTTTGGTACGAATGCAATGTTTGGCCACAAGGTAACACACGAGCCCTCAGGGCCCCACCTGAGACATGAGGGGCTAATTGAGAGAGCATGTAGCTCGCTGACCCTCTTTGCTGAGGTAATAGCCAACAAAAAAGCCGTCTTACATGAAAGCCACTTGAGGTCCGCCTGCGACAGAGGCTCGAAAGGAGGACGGCACAGAGCTTCGAGAACCAAGGGAAGGTCCCAACCTGGTGCTCGTGGAGCTGTCGGCGGGTGTGACCTACGGGCACCACGCAGAAAAAGAGAGACTAGATTATGGCTCCCTACCGTACAGCCATCAATGCCAGCGTGATTAGATGATATTGCCGCTACATAAACTTTAAGCGTCGAAGGACAGCGACCCTTACCAAGTAGAGACTGGAGAAACTCCAGAATGGTGGGTATTGTACAGGAGACTGGATCCTTGTTGTGATCCGAACACCATTGGGAAAACAGGCGCCACCTGTTTTCGTACTGCTGACGAGTAGAGGGTGCCCTGGCGCCCAGGATGGTGCGTCTGACGGGGCTCGAAACTCCAGTCAGCTGCTGTCCTAGCCTTGCAGTGGCCACACCCACAGCCGAAGACGTTGAGGATTGGGGTGCCATATCAGTCCCCCCAACTGAGACAGCAAGTCCCTTCTGGTCGGAAGACACCATGGGACGCCCTGACATAGACTTCGTAGCAGTGGGAACCATGGTCGCGCTGGCCAATACGGAGCCACCAGCAGCATCCTGTGGCCCTCCTCGAGGACTCTCTGAAGGGTTGGCCAAATTAGAGAAAGGGGTGGAAAGGCATATAGAAGGACCCTTGGCCAAGGATGAGCCAATGCGTCCTGGCCTAGCGCACCCGACGCCCCCATAAGAGAGTACCATAGGGGACACTGAGTCGACTCTTCCGTCGCAAACAGGTCTATCTCTGCCTGACCAAAACGGTCCCAGATCATCAGCACTATGTCTCTGTGGAGGGACCACTCTCCCGGAGGGGACTCTTGGCGGGAGAGAAAATCTGCGACCTGATTGTGTCGCCCTGGCAAGTACGCTGCCCGCAGGGTGGACAGGCGAGGAGAGGCCCATTCCAGGAGCTCTCTGGACACACTCAGAAGTTGTGCTGACCTGGTGCCCCCCTGATGGTTGATGTGGTAGACAACAGAGGTGTTGTCTGACCGAACAAGTACATGCCTCCCTTCCAGGTGAGGCAGGAAGTGCCTGAGTGCCAAGTGCACTGCACGCAGCTCCAGCACATTTATATGCTTGGAATGGTCTCTTTGACCCCAGCGGCCCTGAACCGCTCTGCGTTGCCATACAGCCCCCCATCCCATGGAGCTGGCATCCGTTGTGACCACTTCCCTGCGACACACTACCACTCCCATGGGGACACCCCTGGACAAATAATCTTCGTCCCTCCATGGAGTCAAGGCATGAAGACATGACCACGTCACTGTGAGCTTGCGATGCCTGTGCAGCCTGGCATCCAGGCGAAAGCTGTTGAGCCACCTCTGCAAGGGGCGAAGTGACAGCAGGCCTAAGGGCACCACCCGAGTGACTGATGTCAGCTTGCCGAGTAGTTGCAGGAAGGCAACATAGGGGAGCTGCTTGCCCAGCCTGAACCGATTGACCAGCTGGAGTATGCCGGCCACCCTTTGAGCGGATGGGCGAGCTCTCATTGAAGATGAATCCAGAACCACCCCAAGAAAGGTGGTCGTCTGGGAAGGGATCAGGCAGCTCTTCTCCAGGTTGACATTGAGGCCTAACTGGGACATATGAGCGAGCAGGCGGTTTGTGTCGTGAAAGGCACAGGCCTGAGACGGGGCGCAGAGAAGCCAATCGTCTAAGTACGGCAGAATCTTCACTCCGCAGGCCTGCAGAGGAGAGAGGGCTGCCTTCACGCACCGAGTGAACACCCTTGGGGAGAGAGAGAGCCCGAATGGAAGTACCCGGAACTGCCAGTGGTGACCCCGATAGGCAAACCTGAGAAAGCGGCGATGTTCTGCCGCAATAGGCACATGAAAATATGCATCCTTCAGGTCTACAGACGTGAACCATTCTTCCCTTGTGACAGCTTGAAGGACTTCTGCTGTTGTGAGCATGTGGAAGGGCAGCTCCTTTAGGTACTGGTTGAGTCCCCTCAGGTCTAAAATGGGACGAAACCCGCCCGTCTTCTTTTGCACAAGGAAGTAAGTCGAGTAATAGCCCCTGGGTTGTTGCAGAGGGTCCACTGCCTCTATTGCGCCCTTGGCCAGGAGGGCGGAAAGTTCCTGGTCTAGTGCTTGAGCTTTCACCGGGTCGGCGATTACAGTCATCTTGACCCGGCCTGAGATACAAGGCCGCCGTCGGAACTGTAGCCGGTAACCATGGGTCAGAGTGGCAACCACCCATGGGTCCACGGCGTGAGCAACCCAATAGCTGAGCTGCTGGTGGGAGAAATATCCGACGGTCGGCCTGATGGCATCACCGTCTCCCTCCACGACCCCTAGGGGCCGTGGGGGGGGCGGCAGCCAGAGTCCCTGGTCCGAGCCTGCCCAGCTGGTCGGTGGACCAACCCACGAGAGCTCCTGCTGGGCCTTTGCTGAACCGCATGAGGGTAAGGACCACCCGGCCGGTTATGACCCCCAGGCGGCGGCTGCATGCTGGAGCCAGCCGACAGGTGCCTTGGATGCCGAGGAGGTGGAGGGGGCATTGGCCTGCTAAGGCTTGAAAATTGCTGCCTTCTCTGTCGTGCCTGGACAGTCCGTTCCAGTGCTTCCAAGGCAGCCGAACCGAACAACTCCCCCGGCACCACTGGGACATTACGGAGGGCTCTACGGCATGGCTCAGTCAATGCTGACTGAGCTAACCAGACCTGTCGGCGAGCTTGGACCAAGGAGGACATCACACGCCCAAGCTCCCTCGTCATTAGTGCAAAGGCCTGAAGCGCTGCATCGTTAAAGCCCATCGCTGCTGTCGCACCACTAGTCCCCTGAAGGGACGCGGAGAGGGCAAGCATTAGGTGTGCCAAGGAATTACCTAGGCGGCCAGCACGCGCTCCGGCGGCATAGGCTCTGCAGAGGAATTCATCCGTGACACGACACTGAGCTCATGGGCACCGAACATGACTGCGCAGAGCTTCATCTGGTGACACGATGAGAGAGGCAACAGCAGGTTCTATCGCTGGCATGCGATCCAAGCCTGCTGCAGCCGGCTCATGCATGGCCGCCAACACTGCCATCTGCAGAGAGGCGCGCAAAGGCCTTGGGGTCCCGCCAGCAACCATGCAACTCCCTCAGGAACTCCTCTGATGGAGGGACAGAAAAGGAAGGAGGGGTCAGTCCGCGCCTGAAGAAGGCACTTCCAGGGGTGGACGCCTCTGGTTGCGGGACGTCCAGCTGCAGTTGTCTCAGGGCCATACGCATAATGTCCTGCATCGAGCCGTCACCCGACCCACTAACTGCACTCCGAGAAGAAGAGAGTGAAGCTGTCTCTGAGACTCGAGATGAATGCCCGTCCTCCTCACCTAAAAAGTGAGAGGCAGAGGCAGCCAAGGATAGCACATCCTCCTCCACAGCCAGTTCAGGCATGGGTGGGGAGGAGAGTCCAGTTGCTGCCACTGGTTCGGTTCCCAGTTGGTGTACCTGAAAAAGGGACTTCATCTCCGCTAATTCAGCGGAGAGCTGCTCCACCCTTGTGGAGAGGCCCCTATCAGACCTGGCTCGCTTCTTCCCAGGAGGGGCCACAGAGACTGCGGCCTCAGTCCGGCGCTTCGAGCGCCTAGGTGGAGCCTCCTGCCCAGAAGGCGGGAGGTCATCGCCGAGTTTGGGGCGAAACTGGGCCAGCCGGGCCGCCCTCACAGCATGCGACATGAAGCTGCAATTCATGCAGGGGTTCTCTGACAGGGCATCCACCAGATGGTCATGTCCAAGGCAGGCAGGACACAGGTCGTGACCGTCATCTATCTGGAGCATGGCTCCACAGACTGTACAGCAGTGAGAGCCGTCCATGCTCCTTACCCAGCTATGCCCAAGATATTCAGAGGGGCTAGCACCACTAGCTCAGCTGGTAAAAGAGGACAATTGGGAGAGGGGGCGCGAACGCTCGCCTTCACCAATCAAAACAAGGTCAAAACTCAGAGAGGCTAGCACCACTAGCTCAACTGGTAAAATAAGACAATTGGGAGAGGGGGCGCGAACGCTCGCCTTCACCAATGAAAACAAGGTTAGAACTCAGAGAGACTAGCACCACTAGCTCAACTGGTAAAAGAGGACAATTGGGAGAGGGGGTGAGAACACTCGCCTTCACCAATTAAAACAAGGTTAGAACTCAGAGAAGCTAGCACCACTAGCTCAGCTGGTAAAAGACGACAATTGGGAGAGGGGGTGAGAACACTCGCCTTCACCAAATAAAACAAGGCCAGGAACTCAGCTGGCTACGTAATAAAACTTCGGAGCACGGTCCAACCGACCACGCGGTTGGAGGCCTCCAGTAAACAAGAGCGGAGCGAACGCTACCGCTAACCAATAGCAAAATATAAGCAAAGAACCACTACTCACCAGTGTTAAATCACACACATAGTAGTCATAAACAACGTCGGAGCACAGTCCAGCCGACCACGCGGTTGGAGGTCTCCTAACAAGCGTGAGCGGAGCGAACGCTACCGCTAACCAACGGCGAAATATAAGGAAAACTACTCACCGGTGTTGAATCACACACATAGTAGTCAGACGCTGTAATTTGGGAGAGGCGGAAACCGCCGTAGTTCCCAACGAAACAGCAGAAATACCTTTGAACAGGGTTAAACCGTCGCAGCCCTAGGAGGGCGAACACGCTACTCCCGCAAACGGGCAGTCGGGCTTCCGACGACGGTAAAAAGTTCAGAAAAGGTCCAAAGGGCTGAAGCCCTGAATTGAACCGCGCGCGAGAAGAAAATAGGAGCAGAGCAGCGGATGACGTCGGGCTATATAGCCTCTGATTGGTCATCCGTGTCACACCTGTGACTCCGTTGGTATTATTACTCGAATCAGCGCATGCGCGAAGGGAACATTCAGTGCTTTCAGCACCGCCCTCTGGCGGTCAGGAGGGATGAAATAGAACTGCTTGGAATAGAAAAACACCAAAGTTAAAAAATAAAACTCACAATTTGTACTGTAATGTGCAACGTAATTTTATTCTTGTTAGAATTAATAGTAATTACAAAATTGGTACCGAAAAAAGAACCGCCCAGGAACCGACACCGGTACCGATTTTTTTAGAAAGGTACCCAGCCCTAGTGAAACCTTTATAATTTTCAGTATTTCTGCATAAATTTGACCTAAAACATCATCAGATTTTCACACAGTCCTAAAAGTAGATAAAGAGAACCCAGTTAAACAAATGAGACAAAATATTATACTTGGTCATTTATTTATTGAGGAAAATGATCCAATATTATATATTGTATTTGTGATGGTAAAAGTATGTGAACCTTCAGGATTATCAGTTAATTTGAAGGTAAAATTAAAGTCAGGTGTTTTCAATCAATGGATGATGATCAGGTGTGAGTTTCACCCTGTTTGATTTAAAGAACAGGATCTATCAAAGTTTGATCTTCACAACATGTTTGTGGAAGTGGATCATGGAGGAACAAAGGAGATTTCTGAGGAGCTCAGAAAAACAGATGTTGATGCTCATCAGACTGGAAAATGTTACAAAACATCTGTAAAGAGTTTGGACTCCACCAATCCACAGTCAGACAGATTGTGTACAAATGGAGGAAATTCAAGACCATTGTTACCCTCCCCAGGAGTGGTGGACCAACAAAGATCAAGAACAAGGACTGGAATAGTCAGTGAGGTTACAAAGTACTCCAGAGTAACTTCTAACAACTGAAGGTCTCTCTCTCACTGACTGATGTTCATGAGTCCATCAGGAGAACTCTGAACAACAATGGTGTCATGGCAGAGTTGAAGAAGAAGACACTGTTCTCCAACAAGAACATTGCTGCTCATCTGCAGTTTGATAAAGATCATGTGGACAAGTCTGAAGATTGTTGGAAGAAAGTTTTGTGGACGATGAGACCAAAATAAACTTTTTGGTTTAAATGAAAAGTGTTATGTTTGAAGAAAGGAAAACTCTGCATTCCTGCAGAATATCCCATCTGTGAAACATGGTGGTGGTAGTATCATGGTTTGGACCTGTTTTGCTGCATCTGGACCAGGACGGCTTGTCATCATTGATGAACAATGAATTCTGAATTATATCAGAGAATTCTAAAAGAAAAAGTCAGAACATGTGTCCATGAACTGAACCTCAAGAGAAGGTGGGTCATGCAGCAACACAATGACCCTAAACACACGAGTGGTTCTACCAAAGAATGGTTCAAGAAGAATAAAGTTCATGTTTTGGAATGACCAAGTCAAAGTCCTGACCTTAATCTAATCCAGATGTTGTGGAAGGACCTGAAGCAGCAGTTAATGTGAGGAAACCGCCAACATCCAGAGTTGAAGATGTTCTGTACGGAGGAATGGACTAAAGTTCCTCCAAGGTGAGCAGGACTGATCAGTTACCAGAAACATCTAGTTGTAGTTATTGTTGCGCCCCCCGCAACAATATCTGGGTGTCACACCAGATACTGAAAGCAAAGGTTCACAAACTTTTATCACTTACAAATATATAATATTGGATCATTTTCCTCAATAAATATATTATCAAGTATAATATTTTGTCTCATTTGTTTAACTGGGTTCTCTTTATCTACTTTTAGGACTGTGTGAAAATCTGATGATGTTTTAGGTCAAATTTATGCAGAAATATAGAAAATTATAAAGAGTTCACAAACTTTCAAGCACCTCTGTAGTTTGTAAACACCCACTAAGATCACATATCCAACAGAACTGTCATCCTGCTGTGGCATGTAGCGGCACATGTACTTACAGAACAATGGGAGATATAGTGAGGAACTTGCGTGATGAGGTGAACTGGACACCGTAGTCCATCTGTTCCCAGTGTGTGAGCAGGCGAGCTTTGCCTTGGTCTGGAGTTTCAAAAGGAGTTCCCTTCACTGTGTGTAGAAACACATACATGGCCTGCAGAGGAGACAACACACAGCAAAATACCGTCAGACACAAACACTTTGGCTTCAGTTCAGCTGGTCTATAAAACCTATAAGACAAGGTTCTGTTGCAATCTGCAGAATTATAGTGGACTGTACTTGCATAGTGTCTTTCTATCTTTTCAAGACACTCAGCTCTTTACAACACAATCTGTGTCCTCATTTACACATTCATACAGCACTACTAGATCTATACAAAGAATAATCAGAGCTTTATCACATTCGTACACTGATGGGACACACAGATGCAATGAGGGGTTCAGTGTCTTGCCCAGGGACACTTTGGCATGTGACTGTTGGTGAAATTGAACCCCCAACTCTTGCATTGGAGAACGACTGTTCTAACCACTCAGCCACAGCCGCCCCTATAGTCACAGTTCACCTGGCTGACTGTTTAATAAATTGTGATATTTAAATGTTCATAACCCACACGTTGCAATGCTGCTTAAAAAAATAAAATAAAGTGGATTTATTATTTTAATAATAATAATAATATTTTGGAGGGGCCATATCATTCTTCTTTCTTCTCTTCCATCTTGAGGGATCTACACAGCAGGTCCTCCTCACTCCAACTACCTCCATGTCCTCTCTAACTGCATCCATATATCTCCACTTTGTCTTTTTCCTGGCAGCTGCATTTCTAACATTCATCTACCAATATATCCACTGTCCCTCCTCTGGACATGTCCAGACCACTGTCCCTCCTGTGGACATGTCCAAACCACTGTCCCTCCTGTG
>NC_056508.1:15093387-15097179 GCF_014905685.2 Nematolebias whitei
ACCACTGTCCCTCCTGTGGACATGTCCAAACCACTGTCCCTCCTGTGGACATGTCCAAACCACTGTCCCTCCTGTGGACATGTCCAAACCACTGTCCCTCCTCTGGACATGTCCAAACCACTGTCCCTCCACTGGACATGTCCAAAGTCCAAACCATCTCAGTGTGTCCTCCCTAACTTTACCTCCCAGTTGTTCAACCTGTGCTGTACCTCTGATGATCTCATTCCTAATCTTATCCAGCCTTGTCACTCCTAAGAAGAACCTCAACATCTTCATTTCTGTCACTTCCAGTTCTGTCTCCTGTCTTTTTGTCCATGTCTCTGTTTCCAGACCATACAACATAGCTGGTCTCACCATTGTCTTGCATTAAAATCAGGATTAAATTATGAAATTTGTTTTTAACAAGTTTGATATTAAATAGAAAAAAATGAAATGGCTCATAATGAAGATTCCTTTAAAAATGATTTTGTGCCATTAAAAAAAAGTTAAATTGGCTATTTGTTAAAATCTTTTGGCTTTTCCCTGTTCAGGGCAAGTCATCCTCCTCCATCTCACTCTGTCCTCACTCCGACTACCTCCATGTCTTCTTTAACTGCATCCACTGATCTCAGTGTTTCCTCAAGGTTACTTACCTTGGCAGGGCGCTCATCTCTATCTCTATCAACCTGTGCTGTACCTCTGATGATCTCATTCCTAATCTTATCCATCCTTGTCTCTCCTAAGAAGAACCTCAACATCTTCATTTCTGCCACTTCCAGTTCTGTCTCCTGTCTTTTTGTCCATGTCTCTGTCTCCAGACCAAACAACATAGCTGGTCTCACAACTGTCTTGTAACCTTTTCTCAACCTCCGCCCTTTTGTCACAAATCACTCCTGAAACATTTCTCCATCCACTCCATCCTGCCTGGACACTCTTCTTCACCTCTTTACCACACTCTCCATTTTCCTGGACAGTGGACCCCAAGTCCTTGAAGTCCTGCAACTTGTGACCTCTGCTCCTTGTAGCCTCACTGTTCCACCTCCTCCCTCTCATTCACACATGTACTCTGTCTTACTACAATTGACTTTCATTCTTTTTCTGTCAAGTGCATACCTCCACCTCTCCATGTTCTCTTCCACCTGTTCTCACCACAGATCACAATGTCATCTGCAAACATCATAATCCATGGAGTCCTGCCTGACCTCATCTGTTAGTCGGTTCATCACCAGAGCAAACAAGAAGAGGCTCAGAGCTGATCCTTGATGCACTCCCACCTCCACCTTGAAGCTATCTGTCACTCCTACAGCACATCTCACCACTGTCCTGCTGTCCTCATACACGTCCTGCTGTCCTCATACATGTCCTGCTGTCCTCATACATGTCCTGCTGTCCTCATACATGTCCTGCTGTCCTCATACATGTCCTGCTGTCCTCATACATGTCATGTACCAGTCTACAATATCCTGCTGTCCGGGTACTCCAGTTTCCTCCCACAGACCAAAAACATGCATGTTAGACTGATTGGTAACTTTAAATTGTCTCTAGGTGTGAGTGAGAGAGTGAATAGTTGTTTGACTCATTTGTCTCTATGTGTCCCTGTGATGGACTTGCGACCCGTTCAGGGTGTCCCCAACCTCTCGCACAGTGATTGCTGGACATGGCACCAGTGACCCCCCATGATTAAAAATTGAAGAAGCGGGTAAAGATGATGGATGGATGGATTTTGATTCTGATTTCTATAATGGAAACGTTAGGAACCTGACTATAAGAATATAACAAACTCAGATTCATATTAAAACCTGACAACTGACTGCTTCAGATGATGACATTCTTGGGATTTAAAAATTCCTACCTTGGCGTTGGTGGCGTTTAAACTTTGTGTTAAGATTTTACCATCAGTTTAACTAACCAGGTTGTGGATGACGTTGGTGAGGGTCCAGACAAGCGGCACAGAGAGAAAAGGAATGCTGAGCAGGACGACGTGCAGCGCGACGGTCAGTAGAAGATAGGTGAGCCATATTCCCCTGCTGTTCATCACCCGTGTGTTGGGGTTCACCTCGCTGTGAGCGACGCCAACATTCATCTAGAGGACGGAGAGACAAGATGACATCAGTTTGATGGCATGTCCTGTAGTTTGTGCTTCTGTTTTGATTTTAGTCATTTATTAAAAACAGCATCAGTGTCAAAATCTTCACTTGCTTGTAGGCTAATTATTTTTAAATATAATTTATATAATTGTCCTTAGACTTCATATCTCAAAGAAATGTAACAACAAAATACTGTAAAAAAAACAAAAAACACAAGGCCAGAGTTGGAGGTCGGCCCCTCACTCAGCTCTACAGAGAAGAACTTGTCAGGAGTTTAGTGTGAAACACCCCACTCACTGGCTGAGAGGAAAATTGTAACGAGTAATGAAAAAAAAAAAAAATTCATCAGCCTTGATCCCCGTCTATGGACAATGTATACACCAGGGATGCCCAGACTTTTTCATCATGCGAGCTCCTTTCAAAACAACAGTCAAAGTGATCTACCTACTATAAGTCCCTGTTTACACGAGAACAACCTCTGAAAACTTTAGTGTTTTTTTTCAATGTTTTTTGGTGGTAAAAGAAAAATGAGCTGGTTTACAAGAAAAACGCTGCAGTTTCTGTCAGTCAGGTTGCCAGATAAGAAATATTGACCTATAGTACTGTGGATTTAAAATGATAGTATTTTGACCTAAACTGTCAAATGTGTTGAGTAAAGATATTCTAAGATGAGGTGTGTGTTGTTTGTTGAACGTGCACAGAAAAGGAGGGGGTAAATAAGACATTTTAAATTTATCTGGCAACCCCGATGCAAGGCTCAGCTGCATTTATTGTTCATGCAGCGTCTGCATGACAGTTACATCCAAACTGGTGAACACACCCACCAACGTCTCTTTGGACCCTGGATTTGATTAGTTTTGCTCCTACATGCTGAAAAAGAGTGAGCAGCAGAAAAACACTCTGCTCTCTGCCATTTATTATAACTGTTGTTAGTGCAGGAAAACTTTGGACTGCAGCCGCCTGTGGTGTGCATGTGCCACTTCACACTTGGAGCTTTTCATACGTCCATAGGGGGTCCCCCCCGAAACTTTCGGTATCAGAGAGAATGAGGCTGTTGTCTGTAAATGAATGGCCGACCGTTTCACGTCGTGTAAACGAGGCCTCAGACTGGCTGCCCTGTCTGGTTTAATGGTCTTTTCTTCTCAATTCATCTCACAAGACCCTCGGAGCATGTGGAGGGGCATTAAGTGCATAACAGATTATAAAGGAAGGAGCGAACAATGTCCCAAAGACCCATCTCTGCCTGATGCCCTCAACAAGTTCTATGCACGCTTTGAAGACCCGAACAGACCACCCAGCACCAGACTCACCTCGCCACCGGATGAAGATGCTCAGCGTGACCTCAGCAGAAGTAAGGAGTACCTTCAGGAGGATTAATCCGCACAAAGCAACTGGCCCAGACAACATCCCCCGGAAAAGTGTTGAAGGAATGTGCTGATCAGCTCTGTGAGGTGCTGGCAGACATCTTTAACACCTCACTTACCCTGGAGACAGTTCCCACCTGCCTGAAGACTGCCACCATCATCCCAGTCCCAAAAAGCTCTACAGTGACTGGTCTGAATGACTATCGGCCAGTGGCCCTCACCCTGATAGTCGCTAAATGCTTCGAAAAACTGGTCATGACTCACATCAAAACAACCATCAACATCAACGAGGACCCTCATCAGTACGCATACCGTGAGAACCGATCAACAGAGGATGCAATCTCCTCTGTGGTCCACACTGC
>NC_056508.1:15097579-15125224 GCF_014905685.2 Nematolebias whitei
GAGAACCGATCAACAGAGGATGCAATCTCCTCTGTGGTCCACACTGCACTCAACCACCTGGAGCAGAAAAACTCTTACGTCCGTATGCTCTTTGTGGACTTCACATCCGCCTTCAACACCATGATCCCCCAAACCCTGATGGACAAACTATCCACACTAGGACTAAGCTCCTCCATCTGCAACTGGGTACTAGACTTTTTAACAAACAGACCACAGTTAGTGAGGATCCACAACCTCTCCTCCTCCACCATAACCCTCAGCACTGGCTCTCCTCAGGGATGTGTGTTGAGCCCCCTTCTGTTTACTCTGCTCACATATGATTGTGCAGCTACCCATCCAGGCTGTCACATTGTAAAGTTTGCAGATGATACAGCGGTGGTGGGATGCATCACAAACAATGATGAGTCCAGCTACAGGCAAGAGGTGGAACACCTGGAGAGCTGGTGCAGAGAGAATAACCTTCACATCAATGTGAAGAAGACAAAGGAGATGATTGTGGACTTCAGAAGGAACAAAAACACCTACACCCCCCTGAACATAAGAGGATCTGCGGTGGAAGTGGTCTCCAGCTACAAGTACTTGGGTGTACACATGAATGACAACCTCAGCTGGAGCAACAACACCACCAGCCTGATCAAGAAAGCTCATCAGAGACTCTACTTCCTCAGACGGCTGAGGCGAGCTGGTCTGGGAAGCTCAGTCCTCACCTCCTTCTACAGGTGTGCAGTGGAGAGCATCCTGTGCTCGAGCATCAATGTGTGGCATGGAGGCTGCACAGCTGCAGAAAGAAAAGCTTTGCAGAGAGTGGTGAAGGCTGCACAGAAATCTGTTGGAATCAGTCTCCCCACCATCACAGACATCTACACCTCCAGATGCAGGAAGAGGGCCACCTGCATCATGAAGGACCCCACCCACCCAGCACACACACTTTTTGCCCCACTCCCCTCAGGAAGGAGGTTAAGGAGCATTAAGTGTAGAACCACTAGACTGAGGAACAGCTTCTACCCTGAGGCTGTTAGACTCATGAATCTCTAACTAGAATAATCACTGTGAAAAACCATATCATGTTGCTGCTGATCTGTTTCATGTTGCTGCTGATCTGTTTCAATGTTGATGTGTTCATGCGTGCACATCTGCTCACAGACTCATGTTCATGTTTGTGCTGATGTTCAATGTTTTATGTTATGAGTGCTTAGTGTATATTTAGTTGATGTTTTTCTTAGTTCATATCTTAGATGTTATTACTGTTTTTCTTATACATTTTATTGTTGGATGTAACTGGGACCCTGCGTACATAATTTCACTCCACCACATGTACCACATGAGGTGCGAATGACAATAAAGAAACTCTGACTCTCTGACTCTGATCTCTTCCTCCTCGTCCGTTGATGCCATGACTGAAATGGTGAGAAAAGAAGGAATTTGTCACGAGCAAATTAAAATCAAGCCTGGCGTGGCTGCAGGAGTGTCTGAAGATTTCCTGGTGGGCTGGTCTGATGTGTGGGCTGCAGGACCAGCGTTCCCTGTTTTTTTTTTTAGAACTTTTTATTAACAACATATAAACACAGAACACCGCTGCGGCTGGGCTGCCAGCTCTCGGGGTTTTTTTTGGAGACCTGGCAATCAGTCTAGTAGGTGTGTCAGCAAATGACCAATCGGCAAACTCAATTTGTCCCGAAGGTAAACGCCCCTTGCCTGCGGAGCAGGTCCGCAGCCGCTCAGGGTGGACGCTCGAGTATGAAGTCTCAACCCTCTGTGGACAGTGCACACAGTTTCCGCACAGACTGAGGACCGCCCAAGTCTGTGGGAGCCTTTATGGTGGAGGAGGAGAAGTTGTGGTTCCTCACAGACTGCGGCCCAGGACCCAGTTGCATAGGGAGGGGCTTAATCCTAGTGCGAGTAGTTTGTCCATCAGGGTCTGGGGAATCATGGTGTTGAAGGCGGATGTGGTCCACAAACAGCATACAGACATAGGAGTCCTTCTGCTCCAGGTGGGTGAGAGCAGTGTGTGGATCACAGACAAGATGGCGTCCTCTGTTGATAAAGCAGGTAAAGCATTCCAAGAAGGAATGTATATTGCCTGTCGCCATTCATGCCATAATTTTAAACTAAGATCATCTAATGTTGGGAAATGACTGAGTTCCATCTGTTTTGGTGGAACTACAGAAAAAAATAATAAGCACCATCTTGCTTGATGTGTAACATTTTCAAGTCTGTGTTGGGGATGACTTGTCTAGAATCACAACAAATTTTTGTTTCAAAGCTGTAGAATTGACAGAGTTATATCTATTTTGTGTTGGCTAAGGTGAATATGCTGTGGCAGCCATTTTGAACTGCATAAACACCAAAAGTTAATCAGTTCATGCAATGGTTAACACTAACGGTGTTAGTTGGTTTCCGGTAAGATGGCGCCCGTGTACATGGCCTGCAATCTACCTTTGACGATACTGTTTGGATTATTTCTGCTTTTTTCGTTTTTTGTCTGGGATATCAACTCGCTGCTTGTGTATGACCGACAACAGCTCCTCGATCTTCGATTGTCTGTTTCTGCTGTCGCTGATTCGGACCATTTTGATCGTGACTTGGGACCCCCCCTCTTCCACCCCTTCTGGCAGACGTGCCTGCTTGTTTACGCTGGGCCCCAAGCCTGCCTTCTCGGAGATATCGATCCAGACGCCGGGGTAAACGTGCCGGCCGGCTGGTAAAACTCAAAGCTCTGCGTGGTCAACGTTTCCACAGCCAGCTTCCTACGTGCCCGGACCAGGGAAAATATGGGTGTTGTCTACTGGCCCGGCGCTTGGACCGTCCTGGAGGCGCTGTTTTTGAAAATCTGCAACCGTTGGCGCACATCACCCCCACCATGGCTGGTTCTGTGTCGGACCAGATCAGGACGTGCTTCATCAACACACGGTCTGTTGCCAACAAGACTTTTATTCTAAATGTCTTTTTTAAAGACGAGGGACTAGATTTTCTTTTTCTCACGGAATCCTGGTTGCCTTTGGGTGATTCAAGCGCCTTGGTGGAACTTTTACCTCCGGACTGTCTGTGTTTTAATGCCCCGCGGCCATCAGGTCGGCGGGGTGGTGGAATATTAACTGTATTTAAATCAAACTTTTCCTGTAAACAGTTGTCCACCCTCATGCCCTGCTCCAGTTTTGAGCTGAGTGCTTTTGAACTAGGACATTCCCCTCCCGTTCTGTGTGCGATTGTTTATCACCCCCCTCGTTCCAAGGACTTCATAAGTGAATTCTCTGATTTTCTGGCTTACATCACACCAAGATATGATCACTTTATTATCATTGGTGACTTTAATATTCACGTCTGTTGTCAGGAGAAGCCGTTAGTGAAGGACTTCCTTGATTTGTTGGACTCATTTAATTTAATTCAACATGTAAATGCTCCCACCCAACAACACGGTCACACTCTGGATCTCATTTTAACACGTGATGTCTCTGTTTGTAATTTGGTAATCGGTGACAACGTTCTCTCAGACCACATGCCTGTCTTGTTTGATATCATCCCGCCTTGTCCTACTGCTAAGTCATGTGATTCGGCTCGTACTTCACGCACCATTAACCGTTTCACTGCTGCACGTTTTACTAAAACTTTTAGCTCTGAGAGGATCGATCAGCTCTCAGTGTCTCTCTCCACCGAGGAGCTAACCTCTCAGCTTAACTCTGTTTGCTTAAATATTCTGGACCGTGTTGCTCCCGTTAAAACCAGGAAAACAAAACTTTTATCAGAACCATGGCTTAATGACGTCACTCAAGCTGTTAGACAGCAGTGTAGGAGAGCAGAATGCAGGTGGAGGAAAGACAGGCTGCAGGTTTCTTTTCAAATCCTAAAGGAGAGTTGGCGTCATTATCAGAAGGCAGTTAAAGCCGCCAAATCGAAGTTCTTTTCTGCAATAATTGCCTCAAACTCCCACAACCCCCGAGCCCTTTTTTCCACCCTGAACTCAGTTCTACACCTCAGTGAACCTTCACCTCTAGAAGCCTCAACTGAGCTGTGTGAAAACTTCCTCCATTTCTTTTCTGAAAAAGTTGCAAACACCCGGGCACTCATTTCTCCACCTGCTCATGATCCGTCCATCCCATCTCATTGTGTTGCTGTTCTGGACCACTTCGAGCCCATCTCTCTGTCTTCCCTGGAGCAGGTCATGTGCGGCATGAAGCCATCTGGCTCCCCTTTTGACGTTGTCCCCCCTTGACTCCTTAAGGAGCTTCTTCCTGTTCTGGGCCCTCCTGTTCTTGGCATTGTGAACAGCAGCTTAGCCTCAGGTGTGGTGCCAATAACTTTTAAACATGCTGCTGTCCAACCTCTCCTGAAAAAACCTAGCCTTGACCCCTCAGTCATGTCCAACTTCCGGCCTGTCTCCAGACTCCCATTTGTCGCTAAACTGCTGGAAAAAATAGTGGAGTCCCAGCTGAAATGCTTTCTAGAGGATAATGCCATCTTAGAGCTATTCCAGTCTGGCTTTAAACCTCTCCACAGCACTGAAACTGCTCTACTCAAGGTTTTTAACGACATTCTCCTATTCACAGACGCTGGTGATTCTGTGCTCCTTCTCTTACTGGACCTCACATCTGCCTTTGATACAATTGACCACGAGATCCTCATTGTGAGGTTAGAACAGTGGGTGGGCATCACTGGGTCAGCTCTCGAATGGTTTAGATCTTACCTCGCTGACAGGTCCTTTTGTGTCTCCATCAAAGATTTTAGTTCAGCCTCGGCAGCGCTTAAATGGGGGGTACCGCAAGGGTCCATCCTTGGTCCTCTTTTATTTTCTTTATACCTGCTGCCACTAGGTGCTATTTTCAAGAAACATAACATACCTTTTAATTTCTACGCCGACGACTGCCAAATCTACTTCCCCCTCAGACTCAACGGTACTCGCTCTATTCAACCATTACTGGACTGCCTGGCTGACATCAGAGATTGGATGGCTTTAAATTTCTTGAGTTTCAACGAGAAGAAATCTGAAGTTATGCTGTTTCCTCCCAATGACACAATCACCAACCACTGCATCGACCTATCCGTTCTGTCACCGTTAGTGAAACAAAGAGTCACTAATCTAGGAGTGATACTTGACCCTTCTCTGAAACTCAACAATCATGTAAATATGATTGTTAAATCCTGCTTTTTCCAGCTGAGGCAACTGTCTAAGCTGAAGCCCATATTGTCCAAAAATAACCTGGAGACAGTAATTCATGCATTCATTACATCCAGGCTCGACTATTGCAACTCACTCCTTTTTGGTATCAGTCAGACCTCCATAGCTAGACTCCAACTGGTCCAAACTGCAGCAGCCCGGTTTTGACCAGCACAAGCAAAAGGGAGCACATTACACCTGTTTTGGCCTCTCTACACTGGCTTCCGGTTCACCTTCGAATCAAATTCAAAATACTCTTGTATGTCTATAAATCACTAAACAGCTCTGCCCCCTCCTATCTTACTGATCTGCTCCAGCCGTATGTCCCACCACGTTCTCTCAGATCAGCAGACCAGTTGCTCCTAACAGTCCCAGGAACCCGTCTCAAGCGCAGAGGTGACAGGGCCTTTTCTGTAGCAGGCCCAAGACTTTGGAATGAGTTACCTCTGCTCGTTAGACAGGCCCCCTCCCTCACAGTTTTTAAATCTCGCTTAAAAACACACTTCTATTCCCTGGCTTTCTGCACTGTGTGATCTGTGCTGAGTCTGTGTGCATCACACTGTGTTAGTCATGTTGCGGTTGTTGTTGTTATCCATTATTGTTTTTGTTGGTTTCTACTTTTTGGTGTCCTGTTATGTAATCTGTTGCTGTGTGCTTGTTCTGTTTGTCCCTGTACAGCACTTTGGTGTGCTTTGTCACTGTTTAAAGTGCTTTATAAATAAATTGGTATGGTATGGTAAACGTTCAGGGCTCAGTCATTGAACACTGATTTGTTTCTTTAAAATATTATTAAAAAATATTTTTTATAAATGCATCTAAGTTGAGCCTCTCAAGTTGTTTTGGGGAAGCTATGATGGGATTAATTATGTTTTATAATCCTAATATAAAAGGAGACGACTCCACCCGGCTAAATTGTTCAGGGTGAGTGAAACACGCGCTTCTGCTCCACCGTCACTCGGCTAACGGAAGTAGCCGCAGGTTTCATCCGCTAACCGCTAGCTGGAAACTAACAACTACTGTAAATAAACAAACACACGATAACCTCCCTAGGCTTATTCCCACAATACCAATCATGCTCTTTTACTTAATGGTTTTAGTTTAAGATGGACCCAAAGTTAGCAGCTTGCTGCTAGCATCTGTTGTCGTGCTACTAATCAAAGTTGTGCTGACACGGAGGAAGACGATTTGTTACAGCACCTGTTAAAACTGTGGCTAATTCACCTGCTTCGTTCAGTTTTCTCGGATTCAAAACAATACAATTAACCGAAGCTGACATTACCTTCTTGTGTTGTCGTAGAGCAGCAGGAAACTTTTTCCCCCCACTAACCCCGCCCTCGTCTGATGGGTTGGCTCATCTTGCTGCAGCGTTGAAACAAACGCCCGTAGCTGCCAGACGAGCCATAGTTAGTGGTCAACCCACTTCCGCCGGAAGACCTCTGGGCCATTTTGACCCAAGGGCAGCAGGAGGGTTTAAACACCTGCAGTATTTGAAATTTCATTGCGGTTCATGCTCATGATATTTTAAAATTCAAATACAAACGTCAGTTTTGCATTACATGGTTACTTCAGCAGAAGAATCATAAAATTTCTGCTGAAAGAGTCCCAAGCTGCACCTAAATTGTTGCAGCTGACTGTTGCTGCAGCTATTTGTGCTTGCAAACCCCACATACATTGTGTTTAAACAGCAATGAAATGCAACACTATTGTTGGTGTAAATGTGAATGAAATAGTATCCTGATGCAAGCTCAATAATCCAGGTAGAAAAACCTAACAAAGTTAAATCAGGTCCTCTGGACAGATTAAAAAATAAGAAAAACTTGTTGAAACATTTTGTCTTTTATCCAAAAGACTTTGTCAGTCTGAGGAGCTGTATTCAACTCAGTCTTATAAATAGCCCTTCAACCAGTTTGTTGCTGACAGCCAAAACCAGCTGTTCACATCTAGGAGGACCATCAGCCTAACGACCAATCGTTAGCACCCTGATGGCCACTTGCTATTCACAGAGGACTGAGTGATACTAGCAGTAACAGCATTTTAAGAAGGTGACAGCTGGACACGGAGGCCTCCACCTCGTTTAATGATGGACGATTTCTTTTCACAAAGATGGCCTCCTTTACTCCTCTCTCAAACCATCGTTCCTCTCTGTCCAGGATGTGAACATCTTCATCCCTGAAAGAGTGACCGCTGGCCTGGAGATGAGTGTAGACCGCAGAGTCCTGGCCTGATGATGTTGATCTTCTGTGCTGGGCCATCCTTTTGGCCAGTGGCTGTTTAGTTTCCCTGATGTAAGACTGATCACCCTCCTGACACTGAACAACATACACAATATTACTCTGTTTGTGTCGAGGGACTGGATCTTTGGGATGAACCAGTCTTTGCTGTAATGTATTTTGGGTTTAAAAGCCACTGGGACATTGTGTTTAGAAAATAAACGTCTCAGTTTCTCTGATACTCCCTCAACATACAGAATGACCACTGGTCTGGGTCTGGGTTCCTCCTTTTCACCTTTTGGCTGACTGGAGTCCTGTTTGCGTTTCTTCTCTGCTTTCAGGAAGGCCCAGTTAGGATATCCACATTGCTCTAGAGCCTGTCTTGTGTGGGATTTCTCCTTCTGCCTGGCTCCTGAGCTAGTGGGGACGCTGTCTGCTCTGTGGTACAGAGTCCTGATGACTCCTAACTTGTGCTCCAAAGGGTGATGGGAGTCAAACTGCAAATACTGGTCTGTGTGGGTGGGTTTGCGGTACACCTCAGTTTGCAAATGTCCTCTATCAGAGACTGAGACCTCACAGTCCAAGAAAGGCATTCTGCCATTTTTTACATCTTCTCGTGTGAACTTGATATATTTATCCACAGAGTTGATGTGGTCAGTAAAATGTTGGACTTCCTGAGATTTAATTTTAACCCAGGTGTCATCAACATACCTGAACCAATGACTTGGTGGTGTCCCTGAAAAGGACGTCAAGGCTCTCTTTTCTACCTCCTCCATGTACAGGTTGGCAACAATGGGAGAAACTGGAGACCCCAGTGGCGGATTCACCGTCGGGCACGACGGGACACTTCCCGGTGGCCTGGTTGCCGAGGAACGGGACTAAAGGCTCGGTTCGGGTCGCACGGACTTTATTATTTTAAATAAACAATTCACTTTTGCCTGGGCTCAGGTCTCACGCTGCACTGCAGCGACGGAGAAAGCCTGGCACATCCCCCGGCCGGGCCGGCCCCCTCCCTTCCTTTTCTGTGTGTCACAGAGCAGAGACACACACACACACATTGCGCCCGCCCCCCTCCCCGCCCTAGTCCAGGACTCGCGCTCCCGACGGTGTTGGCGCGCGGTGCGTGCATCTCTGAGTTGTAGAATGGAGCAACAGAGACAGCCAAAGAAGAGGAAAGGTGGAGCAGAGAGAGAGAGGATAAAAAAGAGAAAAGCTCTGGCCGCGGATGCTGCTAAGTGCTATAAATTAATGTTTGTTCGTAATGGAGCAGGTAAGAGAAACACTTGTGTTACAAAAATTGAACTCTGGCACAGTTTATCAGCACAGCTTAATATCCACATGCTAGCTTCACTTTGAGGGACCGAAGTGGGCCAAAACTGACTTAATATAACAAATGTTTTTAAGTTTTTACAAAGAATATTGCAAATTTTATAATATGGGTTAGGATCTGAAAAAAGTTTAATGTTGAAATGTCTAGGAATTCAGATTTTTTTGTATCTAAAAAAGTTAAGTCAGGTCCTCTGGACAAATAAAAAAAAAACTTGTTGAAACTTTTGTCTTTAATCCAAAAAACTAAGTTCAGTCTGAGGAGTTGCAACAAGCTCAGTTTCAAATAGCCTCTTCTCATAGTGGATCAACCAGTTTGTTGTTAACATCCAGAACTAGCTGTTAACATAAGGAAGACCTGCAGCCTAACAACCCCTAACAATGGTTTCTTTTCACAAAGATGGCTTCCTTTACTCCTCTCTCAAACCATAGTTCCTCTCTATCAAGGATGTGCACATCTTCATCCCTGAAAGTGACTGCTGGCCTGCAGATGAGTGTAAACTGCCGAGTCTTGGCCTGAAGATGTTGCTCTTCTGTGCTGGGCCAAAGAGCAACATCATCAGGCCAGGAGAACTCTGTGGTTTACACTCATCTGCAGGCCAGCAGTCACTTTCAGGGATGAAGATGTGCTCATCCTTGATAGAGAGAAGTGTTGGTTTGAGAGAGGAGTAAAGGAAGCCATCTTTGTGATGAGAACTCATCCATCATTAAACAGGGACAGAGGCCTCTGTGTCCAACTGTAGCCCTCTTACAATGCTGTTATTGCTGGTATCTCTCAGCCCCCTGTGAATAGCAAACAGCCTAGAGCACTAACGATCCATTGTTAGGCTGATGATGGTCCTCCTTTATCATGTTAACAGCTAGTTCTGGATGTCAGCAACAAACTGGTTGATCCACTATGAAAAGAGATTATTTGAAACTAAGTTTGTTGCAGCTTCTCAAACTGACAGTCTTTTGGATTAAAGACTAAACGTTTCAACAAGTTGTTTTTTTTTTTAATCTGTCCAGAGGACCTGACTTAACTTTTTTAGAATTTCTACCTGGATTATTGAGGATATTTTGTGTATACCCTTCATTACTCCAATAAATTATCTGAATATTAAAATCCTTGTATTACAATATTTTATTTAAACTTTATTTTACCAGGTAAAGTTCCGTTGAGATTAAGACCTTTTTTTTTGTTATATGAATAGCCAATACATATAAATAGTCAATAAGTGAAAACTCAGTTAGACGTGTGCAAACAACATGCATTCAAAGTGCGCTCAATTGAACTCAGTCTTGGTGGTTTGCGTTAATCAGGTGGTGGTGGCCTGGGATGGTATCAAAATTCCCGGCCTGGATTATTGTCCCAGTCCGCCCCTGGGAGACCCCATAGCACACCCATGTTTCTGCCTATAATATTGCTCCCCATATGTGAAGTAGGTTGACTGCAGGCACAGTTTCAAGAGCTGACACAGTTGTTCTGTGGAAAGCGTGGTCCTGCTGCTCAGAGTGGTGTCTGATTTTAATCTTAAACTGACCACCTCTACTGCATCATCAACAGGAATGCACGTAAAGAGTGATGTGACATCAAAAGAGACCATTGTTTCATCTGTCTCCATGATGACACCAAGGGCTTAATTTGTAAAACAATCAATGCTGGAATGCAAATAGTGCCAAGGGGTGGGGTCTGGGGGTCCTCCCCCAGAAAATTTTGAATAAAGTTGATGCAATTTCCTGCATTTTGGTGTATTTTTTAATAAATGGATGGACTGTTTTTATATAGCGCCTTTCTATCTATTCAAGACACCCAAAGCGCTTTACAACACAACCTGTGTTCTCATTTACCCATTCATACAGCACTCTACTAGATCTCTACAAAGCTAATTGAACAAATCATTATAAAGAGACTAATCAGTTCTTTATCACATTCATACACTGATGGGACACACATCGGAGGCTATGAGGGGTTCAGTGTCTTGCCCAGGGACACTTCGACATGTGACTGCTGGTGGATTCGAACCCCCAACTCTTGCATTGGCGCACGACTGCTCAAACCACTCAGTCACAGCCGCCCATGGTTGTTAAACATCTACTACGTTACCTACATTTGTAAACACTCCGCTGTCAAGCATACCCCCCCCCCCCCCACACACACACACGACAGAACCGTCAAATAAATTGGGCTCAGAACAGTGTTCGACTCTGTCCCTGCTCAGTGTTGTTTGACTCCACATGTGAGACCTCCAGGTGCCTGCCTGTGGGCTCCTGCCTGTGAGCTCCTGCCTGTGTGCTCCTGCCTGTGGGCTCCTGCCTGTGTGCTCCTGCCTGTGAGCTCCTGCCTGTGAGCTCCTGCCTGTGAGCTCCTGCCTGTGTGCTCCTGCCTGTGTGCTCCTGCCTGTGAGCTCCTGCCTGTGAGCTCCTGCCTGTGTGCTCCTGCCTGTGTGCTCCTGCCTGTGGGCTCCTGCCTGTGGGCTCCTGCCTGTGAGCTCCTGCCTGTGGGCTCCTGCCTGTGGGCTCCTGCCTGCGTACGACTGCCTGGTTAGCTCGGCACTCACCCCCACCACTCTTGTAGGGACGGACATTTTTTTAAGGGTAGACGCAGAAATGCTACTTGAAGAGGCATATTGTCACTATCATTTCAGGAAACTATGCTTCTAGTTGCTCATAAGTAAAGTTTCTTCAAATTTTTGGAGTGGCCAGAAATTAATCTGAAGTGGTCAAGGCCACCATTAGCCACCCCCTGTCTCCACCATTGCACCTGTTGTGGATAAAATAACTCCTCTGTTCTTCTCCACAGTGTAACTCCTAAACACTTGAATATATTGTACTAAAAACATGTAGGTTTACTTCATTCTCTGTTCACTTCTAGTACAGAAAAACACTCCTCTCAACAACCACAAACATTCATTATTCAAATCCTTTTGGGGACATCAGTGTACCACTTTATGTCGATGATAAAATAATTATTTTTCTAAGAAGTGGGAGATGTGATGTTAACAAACACCTGCTGTTTTTGTAAAAAGCAGAAATACGGTAAACAAATATAAATCATGACGCACCAGTGGCTCTGACTAATGTTTAACAAAAACTAAATCACTCTGAACCGTGCAGAAAAGTCCCGTGTGGAAACTAATCCCCCAACCCCTCCCAAAAAAACAACCTGCAGACAAACGTTTTAAGTTGATAAAGGAACATACCGCCTCTTGAAGAATAAATGATGAGTGGACTTAGAACAAAGCAAACAATTACTGGCACAGTCAGGAAATTGTTTCCCGGTAAGTGTAAAAAAATTATAATTAGAAAATAAAAGGTGCAACAGGTGCAGGACTCAGGTCGTTTGACATTTTTATAGAAACTTGTATTTGTCTTCTTCTGCCCGTACAGTTTCCAGAAAACTTTACTGCAACAAAGCTTTCTGCAGTTTGCAATTTATTTCTGTGAAATTCTTTCAACCGACTCAAGTACAAATAATATAATTTATTTTTGCTTCTTTAAAACATAAATAATTACATTTATATCTGGGTGAAAGCACAGACTTTTCATGCACAGTGGGAAGGCGGCTACTGAAAACATGTCACCATGAATCATTGTTTCAAGTGATCTGGTTGAATCTAATTTTAGTGTTTTCATTGGAAAAGTCAGTGTTGCCAGCTGAGCTGATGTGTGTTGAATTGAAACAGTCAAAAACGAGAGCGAGGTGTCTGGTGGACAACAGACGACCCGTCTCTGAGTCAACAGCACCGCTCCAAATGGCAAACAGGTTCAGTTGTTCCAAACATAACGATTTATCTTTTGTTTTTTAATTTTATTTAATCCTTGAGATGTTTCATAAAACTGGATAGATGTGTAGCAGTTTGCTGGAACAGGCAGGTAGATTTGCAGACTCAAGCTGTGAAAGGAGATGTGTTTTGTGAAAATGGACCCAAAAGAAAGAATGAATAAAGAGGACAGAAACGGACATCAGACTGAGCCTCGAGGACCCAAAATGAAGAGAGGACTTCCCCAAGTGAAAAAAGAAACAGCTCACGTGTTTAAGGATTTGGAAAGAGAAGAATTGTGTTTTTGGTAGGAGATAGAACACAAGTTTGCATTTCTATTCTTAATAGGACAAAGTTTTAATTAATTTCTGTAGCCCATCTCTGACACTTACCTTAAACATAACCCATAATAGAACATGTCAAACCTTAACCTACCTTAGACCTGAACTTGACCCCAAACCCAAAAATAAGTTCAGGGTCACATTAGGATCGGACTTTGGCCCCCTTAAGGACTTCTGGTCCTGACAAGGTAGATGAAGATATCAGAAAAGTGGAATTAAAATCCAGGCAGCATGGTGGCACAGTTGGTAGAGCCTCTCAGCAAAATGGTTGCCGGTTCAAAGCCCGGCCTGGGACCTTTCTGGGTGGAGTTTGTATGTTCTCGCCGTGCTGCGTGGGTTTTCTCCCACAGACCAAAAACATGCATGTTAGGCTGATTGGTAACTCTAAATTGTCCCTAGGTGTGAGTGAGAGAGTGAATGGTTGTTTGTCTCATTTGTCTTTACGTGGCCCTGTGATGGACTGGAGATCTGTCCATGGTGTCCCCTGCCTCTCGCACAGTGATGGCTGGACACGGGCATCAGTGACGCACGTGGCCGTGACCCAAAAGGAAGAAGTGGGTAAAGATAATGGATGGACGGATGGAATTAAAATCCAGGTATTTTCTTTCCTCTTATTCCTTTCTCTCTGTGTAAATAAGGAATGTTGGTGTTGCTGGCTCACTTCTGCTCAAAATAAGCTCAGAACTTCAAGAAAATACCTTTATTCTGAATTTAATATCTTCACATGCATTCAACAGATGAGTGTCACCCATGGATGTAAAGGCAGCAACATACTCTGAGACCTTCTGTACTGTGCACTGATAACAACCTGAGCTTTGTTTTTTGTTCTGGTTTTCGCTTTTTCTGACCAGAACTTGGTCAAAGTCTTTGTGTCCTCCCGAGATTAACTCATGTCCTGTGAGCTCTGCATAGTTTCTGCACAGAGTTCATGTTTTGTTTCCTCCTTGCATAAAATATACTGTATAAGTTCCACACTGGCACCCTGTCAGTCTACAGTTATAATGATGTAAAAACAGGAGTTTCTTTCTTGGTCAGCATCCTGTCAGTCAATATCCATCCATCCATCCATCCATCCATCCATCCATCCATCCATCCATCCATCCATCCATCCATCCATCCATCCATCCATCCATCCATCCATCCATTATCTTCTGCTTATTCCAAAGCTGAGTCTCGGGGGCAGCAGCTTGAGCAGGGAGGTCCAGACATCTCTTTCCACAGCCTCCTCTTCCAGCTCTTCTGGGAGGATTCCAAGGTGTCCCCAAGCCAACCAAGAGACGTTGTCTCTCCAGCATATCCTGGGTCTTCCCTGGGGTCTCCTCCCAGTCAGATATGCTCAAAGCACCTCCCTAGGGAGGCGCCCAAGAAGCATCCTTACCAGATGCCTGAACCACATCAACTGGCTCCTCTCGATGTGGAGGAGCAGCGGTTCTTCTCTGAGTCTCTCCCGGATGACTGATTCTCACCCTATCTCTAACGGAGAGTCCAGCTACCCTGCAGAGGAAACTCATTTGTACTGCCTGTATCCACAATCTCATTCTTTTGGTCACTACCTACAGATCTTGGCCATAGGTGAGGGTAGGAACGTAGACTGACCAGTAAACAGAGAGCTTTTCTTTACAGCTTAGCTCCATCCACCACAATGGACCGGCACAGAGTCCACAATACTGCAGACACTGCACCAATCCATCAGTCAATCTCACGCTCCATTCCTCCCTCACTCGTGAACAAAAATCCAAGATACTTAAACTCCTCCATTTGAGGCAGAACCTCACCCTCGACCCAAAGAGAGCAGTCCACCGTTTTCCGACTGAAGACCATGGCCTCAGATTTGGAGGAGCTGATTCTCATCCCAGTCGCTTCACACTTGGCTGCGAACCGCTCCAGTGAGAGCTGGAGATCATGGCACGATGACGCCAGCAGGACCACATCATCTGCAAAGAGCAGAAATGGAAATCCTGAGACCACCGAACTGGACTCCCTCTGCCAGCTGGCTGCACTGAAAAATTCTGTCCATAAAAGTTATGAACAGAATCTGTGACAACGGGCAGCCCTGGCGGAGTCCAACTCCCACCCTGAAGGGGAGTAACTTACTACCAGCAATGTGAACCAAGCTCTCACACCACTTGTATAGGGAATGAACAGCCCGTAGCGTTGGGCCCCCAGTTCCATACTTGCGGAGCACCCCCCACAGAGTACCTCGAGGAACATGGTCAAATGCCTTCTCTAAGTCCATATAACACATGTAGACTGGATGGGTAAACTCACATGGCCCCTTGAGGACCCTAGTGATAGTAAAGACCTGGTCCAGTGTTCCACAGCCAGGACGGAACCCGCATTGTTCCTCCTGATCTCCCAACAATCTTGCTTCTCCAGTACCCCTGAATAGACCTTAATAGGGAGGCTAAGGAGAGCGATGCCCCTATTATTCAAGCAAACCCTCCGTTCCCCTTTTTTGAAGAAGTGAACCACCACCCCAGTCTGCCCATCCAGTGGCACTGCCCCAATGTCCATGTGATGTTGCAAAGGTGTGTCAACCAAGACAGCCCCACAACATCCAGAGCCTTAAGAAAATCAAGGCAAATCTCATCCACTCCCGGACCCCTTCATGTCGCTCTGAGCTTTTTAACTATCTCGGCAACCTCAGCCGAGGTCTTATGGATACTAGACCAACCCCGAAGTCCTCCGACTCAGCTTCCTCCATGGAAGACATGCCAGTGGGATTGAAAAGTCTGAGGAGTATTCCTTCCACCTCCCGACAACATCACTGTTGTAGGTCAACAGCACCCCACCTTCACTGAACACAGTGTTAGTAAAGTGCCGCTTTTCCCATCTCAGCTGCCTGATGGTTTTGCCAGAATCTCCATGGAGCCAACTGAGAGTCTTTATCCAAGGCCTCACCAAACTCCTCCCACATCCAAGCTCAATAGCCCCTCCTACTCCCAGCTCATAGATCAGCTCTCTGCCTGGTTTGATGACAGTTTTCTGGCCCTTAATGTCAGTAAAACCAAGGAACTTTTTTTGGGAGGTGGGGTGCGGCCAGCACCAGACCTACATTTAGGCCTTCTATTATAAAAGGGCAGGAAGAAGAGCAGGTGACTGATTTTAAATACCTTGGAACAATAATTGACAACAAGTTGACCAGACCAACACTGACTGTATTTACAAAAAAAAACAAAAAAAACAGACAGAATCTCTACCTTCTGTGTAAACTAAGGAGCTTTAATGCAAACAAAATTACTTTGCAGTTGGTGTACAGGTCACTGGTTGAAAGTGTTGTTTCCTTTAATATTGTCTCATGTTATGGAAACCTGAGGCAGCACGGTGGCGCAACTGGTAGAGCTGCTGCCTCTCAGTGAGCAGGTCCTTGGTTCAAACCCTGGTCCAGGGGCCTTTCTGGGTGGAGTTTGCATGTTCTCTCCGTGCATGCGTGGGTTTTCTCCGGGTGCTCCGGTTTCCTCCCACAGACCAAAAACATGCATGTTAGGCTGATTGGTAACTCTTAATTGTCCCTAGGTGTGAGTGAGAGAGTGAATGGTTGTTTGTCTCGTTTGTCTCTATGTGGCCCTGTGATGGACTTGCGACCCGTCCAGGGTGTACCCCGCCCCTTGCACAGTGATTGCTGGACATGGGCACCAGCGACCCCCGTGACCCAAAATGGAATAAGCGGGTAAAGGTAATGGATGGATGGATGGTATGGGAACCTCCTAGCCAGAGACAGGAACAAGTTGTCCCGGGTGGTCAAACAAGGTAGTAAAGTCATTGGTCATCAACAAATAACACTTACAGACCTGTACAGTCAGGTTCTGGAAAGAAAAAAAAGTCAATCCAGGTTTACAATGACCCAACTCATCCACTGGCACCAGTATTCAGGTTGGTACCATCTGACAGAAGACTCCTGGTTCCTTTAGCAAAGAAAAATGGGTAGAAAAAGTCATTTGTTCCCTCTGCAGTGAATGTACTGAACAAGGTCCTATTTAAACGCAGCCTCACATGACAAACCATTGACTGCTGGGATGTTTTAATGTTTTAATGTATCGTGTATTTTAGAATGGTTTTAACTGAATGTTTTTAATTGAATTAGCAAAGCTTTTTTAAGTTTTTAAAGGTTTTTTTAATTACATTTTTATCTTGTGTTGTTTTTATGACCCAGATGTCAAAGACAAATCTCCATTTCATTGAATGTTATGGACAATAAAGTTGGATTGAAATGAACTGAATTGAATTGAATTGAATTGCCTCAGCAACAGCCAAGACCGCGGACAGTTTGGCCCTCCGGTACTCCTCAGCTGCCTCTGGAGTTCCACCAGCCAACAAGGCCCGATAGGACTCAATCTACAGATATAACTTTGTAAAAACAGGAGCTTCTTTCTTGGTCAGCATCGTTTCAGTCTATAATGATGTAAAATGAGCTTCATTGTGGATAGAGACTCTGGTGTTCCAGCAGTTCACAGTTCAGAGGTTTGAACCTCGGTCGTTCCAGAGTTGTTCCTGAGCATCCAAACCAATTTTCTTTCATCTGAGGCTTACAGAGTATTGACCAATCCAGTGAGTGATGTCAAATATGCTGGACATGAGGAACTAGCTGCAGTCGATCACAGTCACTAATGAGGAGTCAAACTGTCTCATTCTTCTCAAATTAAAAGACCTCAAAGAAGCTTCAGCAGCAGTTATTAAAATATGTTGGTGAATGTATGAATATATATTTGTACCTGTAAGTACTTTTACTTTGTATGGATTAGAGAACTTCCATCCATCCATCCATCCATCCATTCATCATCCATCCATCTATCCATCAATCTATCCATCCATCATCCATCCATCCATTCATGCATCCATCCATACATACATACATACATCTGTCCATCCATTCATCCATCCATTCATCCATCATGCATCCATGCATCATCCATCCATCCATCCATCCATCCATCCATCCATCCATCCATCCATTATCTTTTACCCGCTTCTTCCTTTTTGGGGCACGGGGTCACTGGTGCCCGTATCCAGCAGTCATTGTGCAAGAGACAGGGGACACCCTGGACAGGTCCAAGTCCATCACAGGGACACATAGAGACAAACGAGACAAACAATCACTCACTTTCTCACTCACACCTAGTAACAATTTAGAGTTACCAATCAGACTAACATGTATGTTTTTGGTCTGCAGAAGAAACTGGAGTACCGAGAGAAAAGGCGACCCAGAAAGGACCCTGGCCGGGATTCGACCTGGTGACCTACTTACTGAGAGGCAACATCTCTACCCACTGAACCATCCGATTAGAGAACATCCACAATAAATGTAAACTTGACCATTTTATTCTCGTTTTTGTAAATTATTAAAACGGTATCACAAAGAATGGTTTAATAAATGCAGCGAGGTTCTCTCTCACTGCAGCGTCTTGAATTATTCGATTAAATTACCTTTTCATTAAAATGCTGCAGTTAATATATTACAGTAACTCAGACTCCTGGGCTGTCATATTTATTACAAACTCTTCTGAAGTCATTGTTCTTAAATGTTTTTAACAAGTAAAGCTCAAGCTGCGTTTGTTTTTCCTTCTCAGTGGAAATTTTACAGACTGGTTCATTTTGTTGCTTTGATGGAGCCGTGTTCTTTATTAAAAGATGTTTTTCCTCCCCTTTAGTTGATTTTTATTTAGATTTCATCTAATTATTTCCTTCCTTCCTGTTGTGAATCTGTGATCACATCATTCAGTATTCTTCTGTTTATAGTTTTGTATTGTTTTCTTTCATAATCTGTAATTGTTTAAAGAAAATTTCCTAGACAGGGACGTTGATTCTCTCTTCAGGACAACAAACTGGATTTTTTTCACCTGCATGCACTGGATTCCTGTGGGCGGAATGTGAGGGGACGTTGAATAAATGCTGGAAATTAAGTCACTCACAGAAGATACTTCCTTGTTGAGCAACGCAGTGCCTTGACGCTGAGCTCACTACTTCCTCTTCCCCATAGAACGTGACACCTTCCTTTTTCTCTGCCTTTTGAATTACCATTGGATTAACATTGCATAATGTCAAATGGGCATGTCACGGAGGAAGTATGCAGGAAGTTTGGCTCTCCAAACAGCAGCAGGAATATTTTCAAAAAGCACAGCTTCCTTCTTACGCTGCCAGGTTAGACTTTAAATTAATTCATTCATTTTGTTTTTTTAAAAGCAGTTCCTCATTAAAAGTAAATTCACAACTTTCCTTAAAGAGTCATTATATATTACTCTTGGTTTTCCCGAGAAGAATGACGAAGAAAGGAAATATCACATCATTTACGAAACACAATCCAATTTTTATTACAAAGTTTATTAAAATACAGATGTTACCATTAACCAAATAAATATAATAAATACATTTTGAATAAATAAATAAATAATATTAGTTCCATGGGAAATACGATCTTCCATGAATACATGGCAGGAGTAGAAACACTGTTGTCATAATCTGCAACAGAAAACTGCACTGCATGCTTTGATCAGTATCATCATACAGTCATCAGCAAACACTGAGAGGGCTCGGCTCTACGAGCACGTCTGTGTCGAGCCTTCCAGGTGATGAGCTGGATTACCGACAGCAAAGACCCGAGCGGTGAGGATGGAGAAGGAGAAGAGTCGGTCCAGCGTGTAGCGGCACAGAAAGGCCTTCTTCCAGTGTTCAATGGGCTGAGGCTCCTCTCTGCTCACGTTGGGCTCCTTTAGGAACACATTCAGAGATTAGCAACTCACCAAGCTTTTATCAAAAGGAGACTTTTAAGAATTGCAACAAGTTAGCCAAGCTTACCTTCTCCTGGTTTTCTCCAAGTGACCTCACACACTTGTTCATGTCTCTGTGGAGCTTCTTCAGTGCTGGCTTCACAATGCTGGTGACTTCAGTGCAGCTCTCAAAACCAGAAACCCTCTCCACTGCAGAGATGTAGCTTGTCAGGAGGCTGAAGATCTTACCAACACATGGCTGAGGAATGACAGTGAGAGGAAAATAAAAACTCCAGTACCATTTCATTGTCCTGACAACTGTTAATTATATAAATATATATAAAAAAATAATATATATATATAAATATATATATATATATATATATATATATATATATATATATATATATAATAAAAAACAATATTTTTGTTAGTCTTATTACCGCAGGCTTGTGTTTGAGGCTCTCAGGGTCACACATATCTTTAGCCTCCATCCAGACAAGAGAGCTGGAGAAAGTTGCCAAGTCTGTTGAGCCATTACGTGCCTGCAGATCATTTGGAAACAAATTGTCAATACAGTTAGCCACATAATAAAATGATGGAGACCAAAGTTACAAAAAGTATTAAAACAGACTAGATTATTGAACTTAAATATTTCTGATAATTGATCTTAAAAACCTTTGATCATTGAATTTAAAGAACTTTGATCACTGAACTTCAAAAACTTTGATCTTAAATAATTTTGATAATTGACCTTAAAGAACTTTGATAATTGAACTTAAAGACCTTTGATCATTGATCTTAAAGAACTTTGATCACTGACCTTAAAGACCTTTGATCATTAAATTTAATAAACTTTAATCATTGAATTTAAAGACCTTTGATCATTGATCTTACTGACATATGATCATTGATCTTAAATACATTTGATCATTCAAATTAAAGAACTTTGATTGTTAAACTTAAAGACCTTTTCTCATTGAATTTAAAGAACTTTGATCACTGAATTTCAAAAACTTTGATCGTTGATCTTAAAGAATTTTGATAATTGAACTTAAAGAATTTTGATCTTTGATCTTAAATAATTTTGATAATTGACCTTAAAGAACTTTGATAATTGAACTTATAGAACTTTGATAATTGAAATTAAAGAACTTTGATCTTAAATAATTTTGATAATTGACCTTAAAGAACTTTGATAATTGAACTTATATAACTTTGATAATTGAACTTATAGAATTTTGATAATTGACCTTAAAGAACTTTGATAATTTAATTAAAAAAACTTTGACCATTGAACTTAAAGGACTTTGATCTTAAAGAACTTTGATCTTTGATCTTAAAGAATCTTGAAAATTGAAGTTAAAGAACTTTGATAACTGAACTTAAATGATTTTGATCATTGAACTTAAAGAACTTTTATCATTGATCTTAAAGAACTTTTATCATTGATCTTAAAGAACTTTTATCATTAAATAACTTTGGGTCTTTCATCTGATGGAACAACTTGCACTCTTATTTATTTTGTTTAAAAATAATTCTGATTGAAATAAGTTCATTAAATCCAAACGTGCTGGACCCGAGACTCCCACCTTTGCTGATGCGGTTTTGGCGAACTGGTTCAGATCTAGAGAGCTGGTCCGCGCCTCGGCGCATGCGTCCTGGAGTCCGGCTGGAGCGCAGCAGGCTGAGGCGAGGACCGCGCAGAGAAGAGCCGCTGAGAGAACATCCATGCTGCTGGACTGACACTTTGGTTTAGAGACAGATGCAGTGCTCGTCCCTGTGGGAGGTGGTGCTGTGATGTGGGTCGCCCTGATGGAGTCACTTTTATTGAAGGTGGTGACTCACCGTAGGATTTTCCTCCATCAGGTGTGTTCACGGTGAGTGGCAGCGCACAAAAACCCACGTTCCTCACAAACAAGAAAACACTGAATGGGTGGATGCGCAATGCGCCAGGTTCCAATATTCACCAAAGGCAATAAAAAGCAGAGAGCTTCAGGGTTTTGCAGCTTTAGCAGCCTGAATCTGAATAATAATGAAATAATCTGAATAATAATGAAATAATCTGAATAATAAACTAATGAGGGCTCATCGAGGAAGTGAGACTAACCTTTAGCCACATTCGGACCTCAGTAGCTTCTAAACTTCCCATGTGTGTGAGAACTGCCCCTCTTCTCTACCAAAGAAAAACATTTACATTTCTTCTGATTTACACACTTCTAAGGGAAGGGATGAGATTGTTCTACTTCCTTCATTTTCCCCAGACCTGTTCACATGCTGGCAATAAAGCAGATGTGATCATCACTAACGAGTTTGCTGACTAAGATGAGAGCAATCAATGAATGTAGGAGGAAGAGCCTGATGGTTTTTAAAAAGTCCTCACAGCTTCCCAATTTCTTCCACTTCAAATTAACACAGAATCAGTGAATGAAAACAAACAAAAAATGCAGCTGAGATGGAATTTACAAATGTTTTGGGAAGATTCGATGGAACAAAACGGTAAAATATAGATGAGGCTATTCAACTGGCGGCCCAGGAGCCAAATCAGGTCCACAGGTGAGCTCAGTTCGGCCCATCATTCATTTTTTAAATAAAACTAGATTAAATCATAAAACAAACTTGCTCAGTGAGAATAACTGCTGGATGTTTGGCCCCTGAGCCTTTGGCTTTCAGTAACTGTCCCGTTTAGTTGAATTTCCCTGATATAAATTATACAGATGCTGTTTTCAGACAAGAACATGGGTAAATTAATCTGTTTTCCCACAGCTGTGTCTTTTTAGAAACAAAAAGTAAAGAAATTACATTTATAATAAATTATATTGCATATCTTTAAACTGTGATTTTGATTGGTGTTTTTAATAAAAAAACAAACAAACAAAAATACTAGTGTATTGATAAAGCTTTAAAAAATAATAATGACATCTTTATTCTCTAGTTGATTCATGTATCGTTTTAATGAAACATATAGAGTATGTCCTGGAAAGATATTTGGTGTTTAACTATTAAAGAAAAACAAAACATATTTCTGGTTCATGTTCAGATTTTTAAAAATGTGATTTTATTTTTTGATGAGTACAATATTTGTAAGTCATCCAAAATGTCAGAAAACACATGAAAAAAGCAGCTGGTCCATTCATTCCACCTTTATTTATACAGGTCAGTCTCACGGAGCCTTAAGGACTCATTTACAAGAGAGACGTGATTTAAACACAAACCAGACTGAAGCTCAGAGGCAACTGGGCTTTTGCAGTCATTGGCCCTAAACTTTGGCTTTATGTCCCATTCGTTCGGTTGTTTTTTAATTCAGAATCAGAAATTTAAAAAATGAATTGTTTCATTATTCATTTTCATGTGGGATTCAAAAAATACATAAAAAATCAATTTGAATCCAAAAATGAACAATGAAATAAAATAATTTGTTTTTCTTTTTTTAATTTTTGATTCTGAATTACAAAAACAACAGAATAAACGGTCCACAAACCATTAACTTCACACACACTCTGCCACTGGTACATTTTCATCTTTAAATCACTTCTTGGTCTGCTGCCTTCTTACATCTCCTCCTACATGTCTCTGCGTGAGTGCAGCTACAGCGTGCGCTCTCAGAACATTATTACCTGCAGTGTTCCCTCAGTCCGGACCGAACTAGACAAAAGGGCCTTCTCCTTCTCCGCTCCTGTTTCCTGGAATATCTTACAAAAAGACCTGAAGCTCTCAACCTCTCTAAGGGATTTTAAACATCTGCTAAGTTCATGGCAAAAACCAACACAGACGTTCCTGTTTTAGTATTTTACACCGCTTTATAATGTAGCTGTTTTTGTTTCGCTTTTATATAATTTCTTTTATTTACTTTTCATTTTGTATGCTTTTATATGATTGTCTATTGATGTACCTCACCTGTGTTATTTGTCTAAAACAGGCCTCTTGTAAATGAGTCTTATTGGCTCATTGAGACTAACCTGTATAAAGGTTGAATGAAAAAAAAACAACAACAAAAAACAATAATAATAATAATAATAATAATAATGTAATTATAATTACAGTAAAATTAAAGTGAAAACTGTCAAATATTTGGAAACACTTTTTCAAAATTTACCGACAGATTAAATTCCTTACAGTGAGGAAAATAAGTATTTGAACACCCTGCGACTTTGCAAGTTCTCCCACTTAGAAATCATGGAGAGGCCTGAAATTTTTATCTTAAGTGCATGCCCACTGTGAGAGACATAATGTAAAAAAAAAATAAAAAAATCTGGAATTCACAATTTTTTAAAATAATTTATTTGTGTCTTACTGCTGCAAATAAGTATTTGAATGTCTGTGAAAATCAATCTAAAAAAGTTAAATCTGGTCCTCTGGACATACAAAAAAATCAAAACAAAGCAAATCAACAAAAAAATGTAGAAACGTTTCGTCTCTCATCCAAGAGACTTCCTCAGTCTGAGGAGCTGTATTCAGCTCAGTCTCTTAAATAGCACCGTCTCAGAGTGGATCAACTAGTTTTGCTGCTGACAACCAAAACCAGCTGATCACATGCTCAAGAAGGACCATCAGTCTAACAATGGATCATTAGCACACTGATGGCTGTTTACTGTTCACAGAGGGCTGAGTGATACTAGCAATCACAGCATTGTAAGAGGGGGACAGTTGAACCCGGAGGCCTCCACCCCTGTTTAATGATGGACGATTTCTATTCACAAAGATGGCCTCTGGTCCAGAGGACCAGATTTAACTTTTTTAGATTTTTCTACCTGGATTATTGAGCATGCATCAGGATATGTGAAAATCAATGTTAATATTTGGTACAGTAGCCTTTGTTTGTAGTTACAGAGGTCAAATGTTTCCTGTAGTATTTCACCAGGTTCACTGCAGCAGAGATTTTGGTCCATTCCTCCACAGATCTTCTCTAGCTCAGCCAGGTTTCTGGGCTGTTGCTGAGAAACACGGAGTTTGAGCTCCCTGCAAAGATTTTCTATAGGGTTTAGGTCTGGAGACTGGCTAGGTCACTCCAGAACCTTGATATGCTTCTTACAGAGCCACTCCTTGGTTCTCCTGGCTGTGTGCTTCAGGTCATTCTCATGTTGGAAGACCCAGCCACGACCCATCTTCAATGCTCTGACTGAGGGAAGGAGGTTGTTCCCCAACATCTCACAATACATGGCCCCGGTCATCCTCTCCTTAATACAGTGCAGTCGTCCTGTCCCATGTGCAGAAAAACACCCCCAAAGCATGATGCTTCCACCCCCATGCTTCACAGTAGGGATGGTGTTTTTGGGATGGTACTCTTCATTCTTCATCCTCTAAACACGGCGAATAGAATTAAGACCAAAAAGTTCTATTTTGGTTTCATCTGACCACAGAACTTTCTCCCATGACTCCTCTGGATCATCCAAATGGTCATGGGCAACTTAAGACGGACCTGGACGTGTGCTGATTTAAGCAGGGGAACCTTCCGTGCCATGCATGATTTTAAACTATGAATCTTGGTGTATTACCCACAGTAACCATGGAACCAGTGGTGCCAGCTCTCTTCAGTTCATGGACCAGCTCCTCCCGTGTAGTTCTGGGCTGATTCCTCACCTTTCTTAGGATCATTGATACGCCACGAGGTGAGATCTTGCATGGAGCCCCAGTCGGAGGGAGATTGACAGTCATGTTTAGCTTCTTCCAATTTCTAATAAGTGCTCCAACAGTTGATCTTTTTTCACCAAGCTGCTTGGCAATTGCCCCGTAGCCCTTTCCAGACTTGTGGAGGTCTACAATTTTGTCTCTGGTGTCTTTGGACAGCTCTTTGGTCTTAGCCATGTTAGTAGTTGGAGTCTTACTGATTGTGTGGGGTGGACCGGTGTCTTTAAACAGCTAACAACCTCAAACAGGTGCTTCTAATTCAGTGTTTCCCTACCATTATACAGGCGGGGTGCCCCACCCATCAACAGAACTGAGCACCCCGCCTACCAAACTGAACTTGCCCCTCCCACCCCAACCCGGCACTGACAAATCACTAAGCGAAATACCGGCTCTCTAGCTAAAAAGCCAAAGGCAGCACTCAAACTGCCTCTTCTCTCAGGTTGAACGCCCCCCATCCTTGCTCAAAAACTGTTAGTACAAGCTGCGCTCAGACATGTCTCCGTCCCCCCATCAGCCAAAATCATAAATGAACAAAAATATCTAAATCTATTGCAGTACTATACAAAGTCAGGGAATTATTAAATGATAAAGCTCTGTACATGTTGTATAACACAATCATTGTTCCACATTTAATCTATTGCATTGATGTTTGGGGGAAAGCGTGTAAAACATTTACAAAACCTATTTTTATTTTACAGAAAAGAGCTGTAAGAATTATCACCAGAAAGCATTACAGTCACCCATCAAGCACATTATTTTATCAACTGAAGTTATTGAAGTTCCATGATTTGGTAGATTATAGTATTTTATCAGTTATGTATAGGGCTCAAAATAACACATTACCATTAAATATCCAAAGAAATTTTATTAAAAGACAAAGTTGTTATAATCTTAAGGGGATAGAAATATTTGTTAAACCAAAATTCAGAACTAGTCTGAAGGGAAGGTCTACCTCAATCCAAGGAGTTGGATTGTGGAATGGTCTAGAGAGTGATGTGAAAAATGTCAAGTCAATGTGTACATTTAAGAAAAAGATCAAAACTGAATTGTTAAAAAAGTATATATGAAGTGTGTGTTTTGTATTAGAATTAGAAAAATTAGAAAGAGTTATTCATTTTGTACTGTTACTTGAAGATTATTATGTCTGAAATAATTGTTTGAAAAAAGGGGCAGATATAATAAGATTTTTTCTTCTTTCTGCTGCCTTTCATTTTAAATCTTTTGTATCCTTTTTTATATTGTTATGGAATTGTTTTGTACTTTTTTAAAATGAATAAACTATATACCATACCATACCATACCATACCAAGATATGAACTAAGAAAAACATCAACTAAATATACACTAAGCACTCATAACATAAAAACATTGAACATCAGCACAAACATGAACATGAGTCTGTGAGCAGATGTGCACGCATGAACACATCAACATTGAAACAGATCAGCAGCAACATGAAACAGATCAGCAGCAACATGATATGGTTTTTCACAGTGATTATTCTGGTTAGAGATTCATGAGTCTAACAGCCTCAGGGTAGAAGCTGTTCCTCAGTCTAGTGGTTCTACACTTAATGCTCCTCTACCTCCTTCCTGAGTGGAGTGGGGCAAAAAGTGTGTGTGCTGGGTGAGTGGGGTCCTTCATGATGCAGGTGGCCCTCTTCCTGCATCTGGAGGTGTAGATGTCTGTGATGGTGGGGAGGCTGATTCCGACAGACTTCTGTGCAGCCTCCACCACTCTCTGCAAAGCTTTTCTTTCTGCAGCTGTGCAGCCTCCATGCCACATGTTGATGCTGGAGCACAGGATGCTCTCCACTGCACACCTGTAGAAGGAGGTGAGGACTGAGCTTCCCAGACCAGCTCGCCTCAGCCGTCTGAGGAAGTAGAGTCTCTGATGAGCTTTCTTGATCAGGCTGGTGGTGTTGTTGCTCCAGCTGAGGTTGTCATTCAGGTGTACACCCAAGTACTTGTAGCTGGAGACCACTTCCACCGCAGATCCTCTTATGTTCAGGGGGGTGTAGATGTTTTTGTTCCTTCTGAAGTCCACAATCATCTCCTTTGTCTTCTTCACATTGATGTGAAGGTTATTCTCTCTGCACCAGCTCTCCAGGTGTTCCACCTCTTGCCTGTAGCTGGACTCATCATTGTTTGTGATGCATCCCACCACTGCTGTATCATCTGCAAACTTTACAATGTGACAGCCTGGATGGGTAGCTGCACAATCATATGTGAGCAGAGTAAACAGGAGGGGGCTCAACACACATCCCTGAGGAGAGCCAGTGCTGAGGGTTATGGTGGAGGAGGAGAGGTTGTGGATCCTCACTAACTGTGGTCTGTTTGTTAAAAAGTCTAGTACCCAGTTGCAGATGGAGGAGCTTAGTCCTAGTGTGGATAGTTTGTCCATCAGGGTTTGGGGGATCATGGTGTTGAAGGCGGATGTGAAGTCCACAAAGAGCATACGGACGTAAGAGTTTTTCTGCTCCAGGTGGTTGAGCGCAGTGTGGACCACAGAGGAGATTGCATCCTCTGTTGATCGGTTCTC
>NC_056508.1:15125324-15128891 GCF_014905685.2 Nematolebias whitei
ATTTGTACACAATCTGTCTGACTGTGGATTGGTGGAGTCCAAACTCTACAGATGTTTTGTAACATTTTCCAGCCTGATGAGCATCAACAACTGTTTTTCTGAGCTCCTCAGAAATCTTTGTTCCTGCCATGATCCACTTCCACAAACATGTTGTAAAGATCAGACTTTGATAGATCCAGTTCTATTTCGTATAGGCTTCGCCCTTTAAGGCTGTCGCTGGTGGGTTTTATCCCATCACGCGAAGCGTAGCACTAAAAATTTTAGTCCACGCCCACCTGTTGTGTGGGCCTCACCCGGTCCGTATAAATCACATTGAGAGCGGGTAATCGGCTCCCATTTTTCTTCAGCAATCAATCAGCACTGATTTTCACAAGAACGCGATGTCCAACACTATCCGCCTGTGCCCGTCCTGCAAGACCAGCTACATGCTGAGCTTCGACCGGCACGATATCTGTGAAGGATGCCTGGGTCCCCGCCACGCCGACCTTGCCTCCTCCTGCCGTCTCTGTGACCTCCTCCCTCTTGAGGAGAGGCAGAGGCGAGCAGCCTTGTTCAAAGCCAACGTCGAGGAGTGCCTCTCGGTGGCGGGGGACTGTTCGCTGGACGACGCCATCATCTTTTTTGACGCCGAGTCACGGAGCAAATCGGATGATTCCTCCAGGACAGGCGACGGCAGCAGTAGCCCTGCTGCTCATTCCTTCCCGGAGAGCGTAGTGTTGGAACGGGGGCGGGGGGGGGGGGGGGGGGGGGGGGGGGGGGGGGATATGCGACCACACTGCTCCCAGCCGTCTGTGCACTCCTCGCGGAGCTGCCTGTCATAAACCAGGAGGCGGCTGGCACAAAGGGACTTTCCGTCCCTCTCCTCCTCCCGCCCATATCGGATGATCTAGCGGGAAGGTTTGGCTCCACCCCGGCTTGCCGCCCTGATCCCATCTGGCCTCATTTCCCAGCAGTGACGTCCTACTGGAACGAGGCTGCAGCCGGACCTGGTAGGCTGAAGGAGCCCATCTCCACCTTCGCTCCCATCACCAGAGTGGAGGGGTTTACTGAGCGGAATTTTCACTTGGTAGCCCCCCCCCAGAGCCAAGCCTGGCGGAAGCACTCAGGGCAAAAGTGTCCAGGTTGGACCAGCGTCCTGTCCCTCCAGGGAAACACGACCAGACGGTGATGTCACCCTCCAACCGAGCCCACTAGTGTGCTTTCCAGTAGGGATGCACCGATCCACTTTTTTGAACTTCCGATCCGATCCCGATACCTAAGTCTGAATATCGGCCGATACCGATCCAGTTCCGATATCATCATCATCATTGATGATGATAATCATGAGGCTGTAATAATCTCCTCTCAAGTACAATTTGTACAATATATGCATGCATGTCCAAAAAGGCAACTTGAGGTAAGTTGTATTAATGTTGGATAAGTTTTAAAGTTAGAATTAAATTCTGCTAACAAAAAACATGTTTCTTTTTATTCCTAGTTTTAAAGTGGATATTAAAGTGATTAATTTTAAGTGATTGTTTAAAGTTATTGTATATTTTTTTAAATAAGGGGCAGATATAAGAATTTTTTTCTTCTTTCTGCACTCTTTTCATTCGATGTTTTCTTTTTCATATATATATTTTTTTTATTTGTTTCTTTTAAATTAATGAATTAAATTAAATGTTAAATGGCTTCAAACATCTGCTAAGTTCATGGCATAAACCAACAGACATGTTCCTGTTTTTAGTATTTTACATCACTTTATAATGTAGCTGTCTTTGTTTTTAATATAATTTTCAAATCATATGTTTTTTATGATTGTTTACTGTTGTACTGATAAATATATCCTGGAGGGTAAACTATATCTTGGATGCAAGTATCAAGCTGAGAAATCCTTCGTTTTCTACAACTGATAGTGGTTTGTCATTATGAAGTTTAGCAACTTCTCTGTAAACATTTGAGCTCTGTGGATTCAGCGATGTCTTCTTCTTGTTCAATCCGAAGCAAGCAGCCTGATTTCGGTCAGCCGTGCTCATTCTGGCCCTCCTCAGAGACGGGCTGATTGAGCGGGGCAGATTGAACACGGCTGGCCGGGTCGAGTCGCCTCTTTCCGGTTGAGCAAAGAGTAGCTCCCCGCTGAAGCCACGAAGCTCAAATGTCCAACGTAAAACTAACTTTACCGCGGTTTAATGTGGCACTATGGCTCTGCAGACATTGCACGATGCTGTCTTGTTTTGTGGTGTTTCTAGTGTAAAATATTTCCACACAGCGGACATGTTTAGATGAAAAGTTGGTTAGCTGTTAGCCACAGTGCTTCTCACTCAGTCCTCACGTTGTAGCTGGCTGCAAACTATGAACTGGATTTTCTGAATGAGAGGCGGGTCTTATTACTCTGGGTTCATGAGACAAGCCTCCGTTCAGGAAATCCATTCCGTAGTTTGAAGCCAACATGCATCATGGATCGGAAATATTGGCAGATGGATCGGAAAAATCAGATACGTAAATTATGCTGGTATCGGAGGCCAATACCAGATCGGATCGACCCCATCCCTACTTTCCAGGCGGCTGCAGTGAACAACAATGTCGCCCTGCTGGCCTACAGCATCTCCAAAAGGCTGGAGGACACAGACCTGCCTGAGGAGACGAAGAGCTCGCTCTACAAAGCGTCTGACATCATCCTCAACCTGTGCGCCTCCTCTGCTGTCTGCCTGTCTCGCATCGCCGCCTGGATGACAATGATCCAGAGGGCCACCTGGCTCCGACACTCCCCCTCCTTGCCGGAGAAACTGCAGAAAGACCTGCTGGAGGGCCCCATCACGACGGACGCGCTGTTCGGGGCCAATTTCAAGGCCATGCTTGAAAAATCGAAGAAGTCGGAGAAGGTGTCGGAGACTGTGCGCCATATGATGCAGCCACACCCCTCCTCCCACCTCCCCGCCCGCTGGAGAGATTGTTGTGGCCAGAGGCAGCAGCAGAGACATTCCACAGCTGCAGCAGCGTCCTCCCGCCCCGCTCTGCCACTGGCCCCTCCCACCAGAGAACAGTCCTTCTTATCGCGACAACCAGCGTCTCGGCGTTTCCCCAGAGACCGCCAACAGGCGCCGTCCTGGAACAACCAGCCGCAGGGCTCACGGGGGAGAAGATATAAGAAATGACTCCTTGCGGAGGATGTGTGTGTGTGCAATGATGACACGAGTTTTAAAATAAAATGAAAACATCATTCAGAGAATAAAGTGTCTTCTGATTCCAGCCTGTCAGATCGAATGATCTCACAGCGGCTTCTTTTCACACATCCTCCACACAAAACGAGCCAGTGACCTCAAAACAGGTTTTTAAAAGTCACCACAGCTCGAGAAACCACACAAAATGCTCACTTGACACAGCAGCTAAAAATGAATTCTTTCAGCAGACCAAACCCAGAAGAAAACCTCACTTTCAGCCCCAGGTCGTGTTCTGCTTTTTCTGACCGCAGCGGGAACAAACACGTTTCCCCACGACAGCTGCAGTCTCCACCCAAACGGCGCCGCTTTTCTGAAGGCGTTCACGCCTCTCCTCAGTGCGCGTCAGCTCACATCAATTCTGATGTGA
>NC_056508.1:15128991-15135994 GCF_014905685.2 Nematolebias whitei
CCCCCCTCCGTGGGAACCGACCTGAAGCACTGGAGAAACCCACTCACTCTGTCAGAGGGAGTTCCTATCAGCAGACCTACGTCACACATCTCAGTTTTCACAGACGTCCCTGTCAGGCTGGGGGGAAAAGTGCCTGTCTCAGGCAGTGGGGGTGCTGTGGCCACCTCACACATCAGCTCATATAAATGTTTTGGAATGTCTCCCGGTTTTGAATGTGATTCAGCATTTTGCTCCCCTGTTGCGGAATCAACATGCTTTGATCCACACAAACAACAAAGTGACTACAGCTTACATAAACCGGCAGGGAGGCATGCGCTCAGCCCAAATGTTACGCAACGCGAGGCAGTTGCTGTGTTGGGCACACAAAAACCTGCTCTCCATCAGAGCAGTGTACATCCCCGGCGTCCTGAACAGAGGAGCGGACATAATGTCCAGGGGCGGTCCGTGCCACAGGGACTGGAGTCTCTATCCCAAGCTGATTTCTCGGATTTGGGAGAAATTTGGCCGAGCAGCAGTGGATCTGTTTGTCACATGAGAGAATGCCCAGTGTCAACTATGGTTCTCACTGAGCCCATGGGACAACCCACTGTTAGGAGTGGATGCTTTTGCCCACAGCTCGTGGCACAAAATGCTCCTGTACGCATTTCCTCCAGTCCCTCTAATATCACAGTTTCTGAACCGAGTCCGGGAGGAAGAACTGTCAGCCATTCTGGTAGCCCCCCGAGTGCGTGAGCGCCCCGTGGTTCCCAAACCTGCGATGTCTGTTATCGGGTCGACCTGCGATGTCTGTTATCGGGTCGACCCTGGAAACTGCCGTGGAGGGAGGATGCTCTCCTCCAGGCAGGAGGAGCGATCAGGAGTCATCCAGAAGTAGGCCAGCACTTTTGGGTCTGGCCGCTGAGCGGATCCGCTTAGAGAAGATGGGCCTCTCCTAGGAAGTGGTATGCACAATCCAAGACTCACGTGCTGCTTCCTCCACAGTGCTGTACACATCAAAGTGGACAGCTTTTCAGCGCTGGTGCACGGAGAAATGTGTAGAGGCCATCTCACGTCCACTAGGTGGCGTGCTGTCCTTTCTGCAGCAGCTGATGGACAGAAATCTAGCGTTCAGCACAATTAAAACGTATGCTGCAGCCATCTCTTCCTGTCACGAAGGCTTCGGCGACAGAACAGTTTTTAATCACCCACTGATAAAACGTTTTCTGAAAGGTGTACGGAAGCACAGACTGGTGTCACGCCCACTAGCTCCACAGTGGGACTTAACGATGGTTCTGCGAGCCCTGATCAAAGCTCCTTTTGAGCCCTTGGATCAGGTTTCAATTAAATTCCTGTCACTTAAAACAGCCCTGCTGTTCGCTTTGACATCTGCAAAGAGAGTGAGTGATTTATCTGCGCTCTCTGCTGCCCCGTCATGCCTCAGGATTCAAGCTGATGGCAGCTCAGCTGTGCTGAGACCTAACCCAGCTTTTATGCCTAAAAACATCACAAGCACATTTAAATCGAGAACGATAATGTTAGAGGGGTTCTTCCCTCCCCCTCACAAATCAGAAGAAGAAGCATCTTTTCATCTCCTCTGCCCTGTGCGTGCGCTGGCATGTTACATAACACGCACGGCCACACTGCGTCAGACTCAACGTCTGTTTGTACATTATAGAGACGGCTCTGCAGGTTGCCCGTTATCCACCCAGCGTCTGTCACACTGGTTGTGTGAGGCCATTTCTGAAGCTTACAGGGCTTCAGGTTTAGAGCCTCCTGAGAACCTCAGAGCACATTCAACCAGAGGAATTGCATCTTCGACAGCTTTGCATAATGGTATGACAGTACAGGATATTTGTACGGTGGCCGAGTGGTCGTCGCCTTGTTAATTTATTCATTTTTATCTGCGTGATGTTTTGGCTGGTTCCATGGCGCATTCTGTCCTTAGCGCTGTAACAGAATGAATCTAACTGTTTCATGGAATTTTTGTTTAAACTCACATCTGACTGCATGCAATTACAGTGTGAGATATTTATTATCAGTCACAAGTTCGGTGACTGCTGTTTTTGTTCTATTGTTACCAATCAGTTCATGACTACTGTTAACAATCAGTTTATTTGATTACTAATCAGTTCATTTATTATTAATCTGTTCATATTGAAGAGCTGTTGATCTGCTCTATTCACTGTTACACGGTTACAATCGTAACCTCCTGCTCTTTCCCATTTTCGGCAGCAGGACTGCTTTCAGCCTTCCTCCTTTCAGCCTTCCTCCTTTCAGCCTTCCTCCTTTTTCTCCCGCCGAAAACCTTTTTTCTCTCCGGAGCGCTCCTGTACATGGAACGCGTAATTACTCAGTGCATAATTACGCACATAGAAGGCTGAGTGATTAAATGTTTTTTGGTGCAAGCAGGTGCTTCATATTGTGTCTGAACGGACCCAGTGAGGCATAAACTACATCCTGCTTCGCCTTTAACCCACCAGCGACAGCCTTAAAGGGCGAAGTCTATACGAAATAGAACGTTGGTTACGTACTGTAACCCCAGATTCTATGAGTATAGCCCTTTAAGCTCTGGGCTTCACTTGTTCTTAAATGGCTGGAAAAAAAAGCTATTTGGGAGCCGATTACCCGCTCTCAACGTAATTTATACGGACCGGGTGAGGCACACACAACAGGTGGGCATGGACTAAAGTTTTCAGTGCTATGCTTCGCGTGACGGGATAAAACCCACAAGCGACAGCCTTAAAGGGCTACGCCTATACTCATAGAATCTGTGATTACAGTACGTAATCAACATTCTTTAAATCAAACGGGGTGTCCACTCACACCTGATCAACATCCATTGATTGAAAACACCTGACACTAATTTCACCTTCAAATTAACTGATAATCCTAAAGGTTCACATACTTTTACCATTCACAAATATGTAATATTGGATCATTTTCCTCAATAAATAAATGAACAAGTATAATATTTTTGTCTCGTTTGTTTAACTGAGTTCTCTTTATCTACTTTTAGGACTTGTGTGAAAATCTGATGATGTTTTAGGTCAAATTTATGCAGAAATATAGAAAATTATAAAGAGTTAACAAATTTTCCAGCACCACTGTATTTCCTTTTTACTAAACTCTTACATCCCAACATTATTTACTAATCTTCACATTCTCCGGGTTGTGTGTTGTTTGTATTCTTGAATCTAATTTATTGTGGACCATTAAAAACAAGAACACAGCATCCAATTCAATGTTATTTCTTTTCTTTCCAGGTTTTGGGCATCGTGTTTGCCTGCATGTTGATGAAAAGCATCCGCAGCGGTTATGAAGTGATGTGATTCACAGCGGAGTAGTTCACAGCTGCTCAGAGCTTCTTTTCTAAACATTTTAGTCGTCATGTGCTTCTTATATACACAGAACATTGTCCTTCTTTAAATACATTTCTGCTTTGTGACTGTAAATGTGTAGGAAAATTATTTTAACGTTCAGCGTAAATTTAGTGACTTCTGGGATGAGTTCTTTTATGCTGCTTGTTCAGTGTTGTTTTTGGTTTGTGTGATGACGTGTCGCTGGTTTCCAGGGTCTGTTTTTAATAAAGACTCTTGAAATAACTTGTTTTTTTCCCTTTAATGACTAAAATAAAGTTGATGCTACATACAAATATTTATTGCAGATAAACTCCAAAACATTGAATTTATTTTGGACACAAGAACATTCAAATTATATTGAGCAAGTCATAAATTATTAAAAAAAGATTTCATAGAGAACATTTCAAAAGGCACAATTAATAATACATATGACTTTTTGACTAAGCACTAGTGCAAGCTGAAGTTCTGCTTTGTACTTTTGAAACAGCCGAAAGGCTACTGTAAGATTTGTGCTAAAGTGTAGTAGTTAAAGTTATGTCAGGTCCTCTGGACAAATTCAAAATTTAAAAACGAAATGTTTCATCTTTGATCTAAAAGACTTCTTCAGTCTGAGGAGCTGCAACAAACTCAGGGGCCGTTTACACGGCGCTTTTTTTGGGTGAATCCGCTCCTTTCTCTCTGCGGTTCTGCTGATCATTTACACGACACCAGTGGCCCCCCTCTTTGAATCCGGAGGTTTCTGAACCCACCTTCCAGACTGGAGGTTTTTCACTGACACCCCACCCACCCCACCCCGCTGATAATGTAAACCTCTCCCGCTGAGGTGGCAGACACACTGCTTTCTGAGCTACGACTGATGGAATATATATATATCTATATATATATATGGCCTGACCACATGTTGCTTCACATAAATGTGCTAGAACTTCTCACGGAACGTGACTCAGCATTTTGCCCCCCTGCTGCGGGATCAGCATGTTCTGATCTACACAGACAACAAAGTGACGACAGCTTACATAAACCATCAGGGAGGCGTGCGCTCAGCCCAAATGTTACGCATCGTGAGACAGCTGCTGTGTTGGGCACACAAAAACCTGCTCTCCATCAGAGCAGTATACATTCTCGGCGTCCTGAACAGGGGAGCGGACATCATGTTGAGGGGCTGTCCTCGCCACGGGGACTGGAGCCTCCATCCCGAGCTGATCTCTCGGATTTGGAGCAGGTTCGGCTGAATAGCAGTGGATCTGTTTGCCACACGGGAGAATGCCCAGTGTCAATTATGGTTCTCACTGAGCCCACAGGACGACCTACCGTTAGGGCTAGACGCCTTCGCTCACAGCCCGTGGCCAAAAATAGGCCATCTCATGTCCACTAGGGGGCATGCTGTCATTTCTGCAGCAACTGATGGACAGAAATTTAGCATTCAGCACAATTAAAACTTATGCTGCAGCTATTTCTTCCTGTCATGAGGGTTTCGGTGACAGAACAGTTTTTAACCACCCGCGGATGAAGCGTTTTCTGAAAGGTGTACGGAGACACAGACTTGTGTCACGTCTACTAGCTCCACAGTGGGACCTAACGATGGTCCTGCGCGCTCTGATCAAAGCTCCTTTTGAGACTTTAGATCAGGTTTCATTTAAAACAGCCCTGCTGCTAGCTCTGACGTCGGCAGAGAGTGAGTGATTTATCTGCTCTCTCTGTTGCTCCCTCATGTCTCAGAATTCAAGCTGACGGCAGCTCAGCTGTGTTGCATCCTAATCCTGCTTTTACCCCTAAAAGCATCACAAGCTCATTCAGATCGAGTAATAACCTCGGATGGGTTTTATCCTCCTCCTCATAATTCTGAGGAGAAAGCAACATCTCACCTCCTCTGTCCCGTGCACGTGTTTTTGTGTTACGTAACTCGCACGGCCGCACTGCGCTGCTCTCAGCGTCTGTTCGTGCATTACAGGGACAGCTCTGCAGGACGTCCTCTATCCACCCAGCACCTCTCACACTGGTGTTGAGGCTATTTCTGAAGCTTACAGTTCATCTGGGCTGGATCCACCAGAGGGATTTCATCCTCCACGGCTCTGCATGGAGGGATGACGGTGTACGGCGGCTGTCTGGTCATCGCCGTGTTCATTTATTCGTTTTTATCTACATGATGTTTCTACTTTCTCCATGACCCATTCTGTTCTCAGGGTTCTGACAGAATGATTTTTATTTGTTTCATGGATCCTCACTTTTGAGCACACACCTGCCTGCATGCAGTGTGAGATATTTATTATCAGTCACAAGTTCATAACTGCTGATTTTTATTGTTATTAATCGGTTCATCCCGAGGAGCTGTTGGCCTGCTCTGTTCATCGTTACACTGTTACAATCCGTAACCTCCGTTGTTCCTATGCACAGCAGCAGGTCTGTTATCTCAGCCTTTTTCCTCACCAGAGATAATTTTTCTCTGGTGCGCTGCTGCGCATGAAGCGTGTAATTACACACTGCATAATTACGCACACAGAAGGCTGAGTGATAAAATGTTTTTTGTGCAAGCAGGTGTTTCATATTTGTGTCTGAATGGACTCAGTGAGGCATAGACTACATCCTGCTTCGCCTTTAACCCAGTAGCGATAGACGTAAGGGCTGCGCCTATACTCATAGAATCCTGGGTTACAGTACGTAACCAACACTTTGTTATTAAGTTGTTGTTAGCTGAGCTTTTAGCCCAGAGGAAAGGAGCGGGTCGAGACAGCACGCATGCGCATTAAGTGAATGTACAAAATTCACAGCGCCGTCTAATGACCCGGCATGGTAACTACAGCAGATTCCTCCGGATGCATGTAAACACAAAATCCGTCCGTGTCAACGCGGATCTTTTCCTCTAATTAACACACGAAAAAACTTACGTTTTCCCCCACCATGTCCGTGCAAATAGGGCCTCAGTCTTATAAATAGCACCTTCTTATAGTGGATCAACCAGTTTGCTGCTGACAGCCAGATCTAGCTGTTCACATGATAAAGAAGGAGCATCAGCCAAACAATGGATCGTTAGTGCCTCATGGCTGCTTGCTATTCACAGAGGGCTGAGTGATACTAGCAATAATGGCATTGAGAGAGGCAGTTGAACACGGAGACCTCCACCTGTTTATTGATGGACAGGTTCTTTTCACTGATGACATCCTTCACTCCTCAGACCAACGTTCAGACGCATCATTACCAATGTTTTTTATTTGCCTTTCTTTATCAGGTGAACAGCTAGTTCTGGATGTCAGCAGCAAACTGGTTGATTCGCTATGTGAAGGTGCCACTTATAAGACTAAGTTTGTTGCAGCTCCTCTGACTGAAGGAAGTCTTTCAGATAAAAGATGAAACGTTTCAACAAGTTTTTATTCCTTGAATTCTTTCCAGAGGACCCAACAACTTAGTTAAATTTTTCTACCTGCATTAGTGAGCATGCATCAGGATAAAATGTAGCTTGTTCAGGATACGTCTGTCAATAAAAGACTAAAGCAAAAATAAAAAAGCTAAAGTAAAGAAAGTGCATCACATTTTTCAGATATTGTTGAAGCAAACTAAAGCTTTTTTTAATTTAAGGTCAGCTTCTTATCATGCAAACAAGTTTCAGTGCCACAAGTTTTCATTCAAAAAGCGTTCAATACAAAAACAACTGGACTTTATTTGTAACA
>NC_056508.1:15136094-15143371 GCF_014905685.2 Nematolebias whitei
ACAAAAAAACGAAGTCCAGATGACATGATTCAACCTTTTTTGTTGTTGTATGTAACTAAGGTTCTATGAATCCCGGATGACCGCCAGAGCTTCTCTGTCACTCAGAATCCTTGCGTTCCGCGAGAAGATTCTGTAGGAGCAGAGCAGCGGATGACGTCGGGCTATATAGCCTCTGATTGGTCATCCGTGTCACACCTGTGACTCCGTTGGTATTATTACTCGAACAGCGCATGCGCGAAGGGAACATTCAGTGCTTTCAGCACCGCCCTCTGGCAGTCATCCGGGATTCATAGAACCGTAGTTACATACGTAACTTTTGTTTTCAGTAGCTTTCAGTAGTTTTCAGTAGCTTTCAGCAGTTTTCAGTAGTTTTCAGAAACTCAGCAGCTTTCAGCAGTTTTCAACAGCTTTCAGAAACTGTCAGCAGCTTTCAGCAGTTTTCAATAGTTTTCAGTAGCTTTCAGTAGCATTCAGCAGCTTTCAGTAGCATTCAGCAGCTTTCAGCAGTTTTCAGTAGCTTTCAGCAATTTTCAGTAGTTTTCAGTAGCTTTCAGTAGCATTCTGCAGCTTTCAGCAGTTTTCACTTCAGTAGCTTTCAGCAGCTTTCAGCACTTTTAAGCAGCTTTAAGCAGTTTTCATTAACTTTCAGTAGCATTCAGCAGCTTTCAGCAGCCAGCATTCACACTGCGTCTTCACAGGAAATGCTTTTTTTTTTTGTTATTAAGTATTCTAAGTGTAGGCTGATGAAATATAGAAACTCTGCCTGCATCAAACAAACTGTACCTGTCAATATTTGAGAAAAGCATTTAGAAATCTAAACCGCTAAGTGGACGTGCCTTTCAATGAGGAGGACACCTGAAGCCAGCGGGACAACCACTCACGACACTGGTCAATATCAAGATCGTCAGAACTCACCCCCCTCAGGTAACAAGCCTGAAAAAGAAACGTGCTCTTACAATAATCGTGACACAGCAGCAGTTTCAGGTCGTGACCCGTTCTGCAGAAGGACACACATGTTTGAGTTCAGAGTCACTAAGCTGGTCGTGGCCCAGTCTGCAGAGGGCCCGGTCCAGCTGGAGCAGCTCCAGGGCGTGGAAGCTCAACCGCTGAGCGATCAGGAATTCCGGGAGGTAAGGCGTCAAGAAGAGCAGGGGGCTGATGCGTCTCTGATTGACCACAAAGACAAACACACGCAGAGATGTCCAGCTGCTTCAAGTCCTGGTGATTACTGAATGGTGAAGAACGAACACTGACCATGTGATGAACGCTCATCTGCTGTAGGCCCAGAGCAGCTTCAGAAAACAGGCTTCTGACTGCGAGGACTTCAGACACCTGAGGGTTTGCTCCACTTTGCACCTGAAGAAACACACAATTCCATTTTCCTGCTGATGTCGAGAAACGACCTGAACACCACCACACCTGCTGTTTTGTACACATTTAAAAAGATTTTAACTAAACTAATTACAACTGGAAGTTTGAGGAATGACTCTCAGCTACTACCACACTCAATTTTAGCTCAGTGTGTGTAACATTGGATGAGTCAGAGACATAAGTTTGGTGGCCATCTTGAATTGGGTTGACTCCAGAGGTTAACGCTGATGCCCTGTGTCGTTGAGGGATCCAAACATTGAAACTTCATAGATTTGGAGATGAGTGTTTTTCTGGGCTGAAAATGAAGCAAACCTAATTGTTTTTGGTGCAAGACATAAGACAGAGGTAGGTTTTTTTTTCTTGTCTGATATGGTACAGAGTGACGGATCCTGGCGAGCGAATGCAACAGTTTTATCCACCACCAGGTGCAGTGGTGGAGCCAGAGGGTGGCCAATGGTCGACACAGTTTAATCTTCACTACCACTAGACTGAACTGAATACAGCACCTCAGACTGAGGAAGTCTTTCGGATGAAAGACGAAACGTTTCTACAATTATTATTATTATTTTTTTTTTTTTGAATGTCCAGAGGACAAGATTGAACTTTTTTAGATTTTTCTACAAACTGGATTCCAAAATAGTTGGGACACTAAACAAATTGTGAATAAAAACTGAATGCAATGATGTGGAGATGGCAAATGTCTATATTTTATTCGTAATATAACATAGATGACAGATCAAACGTTTAATCTGAGTAAATGAACATTTTAAAGGAAAAATAAGTTGATTCAAAATTTCACAGTGTCAACAAATCCCAAAAAAGTTGGGACAAGTAGCAGTAAGTGGCTAGCAAAAGGAAATTGAGCATATAACGAACAGCTGGAAGACCAATTAACACAAATTAGGTCAATTGACAACATGATTGGGTATAAAAAGAGCTTCTCAGAGTGTCAGTGTCTCTCAGAAGCCAGGATGGTAAGAGGATCACCAATTCCACCATTGTTGCGCAGAAAGATAGTGCAGCAATACCAGAATGGTGTTACCCAGCGTAAAATAGCAAAGACTTTTAAGTTATCATCATCAACCGTGCATAATATCATCAAAAGATTCAGAGAATCTGGAACAATCGCTGTGCGTAAGGGTCAAGGCCGTAAAACTCTACTGGATGCTCGTGATCTCCGGGCCCATAAACATCACTGCACCTCAAACAGGAATGCCACTGTCAAGGAAATAACAGAATGGGCTCAGGAATACTTCCAGAAAGCATTGTCAGTGAACACAATCCACCGTGCCATCCGCCGTTGCCAGCTGAAACTCTACAGTGCAAAGAGGAAGCCATTTCTAAGCAAGCTCCACAAGCTCAAACGTTTGCACTGGGCCAGGGGTCATTTAAAATGGAGTGTGGCAAAATGGAGGACTGTTCTGTGGTCAGATGAGTCACGATTTGAAGTTCTTTATGGAACTCTGGGACGCCATGTCATCCGGACCAGAGAGGACAAGGATAGCCCAAGTTGTTATCAACGCTCCGTTCAGAAGCCTGCATCACTGATGGTATGGGGTTGCATGAGCGCTTGTGGCATGGGCAGCTTGCATGTCTGGAAAGGCACCATTAATGCAGAGAATTACAGTATGTTCAGGTTCTAGAACAACATATGCTCCCATCTAGACGTTATCTCTTTCAGGGAAGACCCTGCATTTTCCACACGACAATGCCAGACCACATTCTGCAGCAATCACAACATCATGGCTACGTAGGAGAATGATCCGGGTACTGAAATGGCCAGCCTGCAGTCCAGATCTTTCACCTATAGAGAACATTTGGCACATCATAAAGAGAAAGGTGCGAAAAAGAAGGTCCAAGACGATTGAACAGTTAGAGGCCTGTATTAAACATGAATGGGAGAGCATTCCTATTTCTAAACTTGAGAAACTGGTCTCCTCTGTCCCCAGACGTCTGTTGAGTGTTCTAAGAAGAAGGGAGGATGCCACACAGTGGTAAAAATGGACTTGTCCCAACTTTTTTGGGATTTGTTGACACCATAAAATTTGGAAACAACAGATTTTTCCCTTAAAATGATACATTCTGTCAGTTTAAACTTTTGATCTGTGATTTATGTTCTATTCTGAATAAAATATTAGATGTTGGCACCTCCACATCGTTGCATTCGGTTTTTATTCACAATTTGTTTAGTGTCCCAACTTTTTTGGAATCCGGTTTGTAGCAATAACAGCATTGTAAGAGGGGGACAGTTGAACACGGAGGCCTCTACTACCCCTGTTTAGTGATGGGCGGTTTCTTTTCACAAAGATGGCCTCCTTTACCCCTCTCTCAAACCATCGTTCTTCTCTATCAAGGATGTGAACATCTTCATCCCTGAACGAGTGGCCGCTGGCCTGCAGAGTCCTGGCCTGACGATGTTGATCTTCTGTGCTGGGCCATCCTTTTGGCCAGCAGCTGTTTAGTTTCCCCGATGTAAGACTGATCACAGCCCTCCTGACACTGAACAGCATACACAATATTACTCTGTTTGTGAAGGGGGACTGGATCTTTGGGATTAACCAGTCTTTGCCGTAATGTATTTTGGGGTTTAAAAGCCACTGGGACATTTATTTTCTAAACATTTCTAAACATCAACAAGTACAGATTGAACTAAGTCAGAGAATGTATTTGAGTTAGTTGTGGGACATGGTCTAACAAGGAGCAGCTGGTGTGTGTCCCACCTGATGACAAGGTCACCAGTAAATGGAACGGCAGAAGAAAATAATAAAACAACTCCATAAAAGAACTTCCAGGAATGAAGACATCAGTTTGAACTAATTTAGACAAAAAACTGAAAGAATGTTGTGACACGCCTCTGGGTGGAGCTTTTGTGCTTAAATACAGAAGAAGCTGAAGCTCCGGTCAGATGCGTCTTGGATTTTTGCTGAATCTCTGTTGGTTTGGGGTAAGAGCGTCTCCTTTCAGCTGAAAGCTTTAATAAATGTTGGTAATACTTTTTAACTTGTGTTCGTCTGTCTCTCCTCCCTGTCCTCTCAGCCAGCCGGTCAAAGCAGATGGCTGCTTGTCCTGAGCCTGGTTCTGCTGGAGGTTTCTTCCTTTTAAAAGGGAGTTTTTCCTTTCCACTGTTGCCACTGTGCTTGCTCAGGATGGGAGACTGCATCGAAGCCAAGATTCATCTTGTCTGCTGGATTCCTTAGATAGAGAACTACTAATTGGCTTTTATGTATGTGAATGTTTCTGTAAAGTGCCCTGAGACAACTTTGTTGTGATTTGGCGCTATATAAATAAATTGAATTGAAATTGAATTGAAACTTGAATCTCTCTGACTGATTATTGTGTCTTTTCTCCATGTATCTCCGAACCAATGAGAGGAACAGGTGAATAGGCTGAAAAGTCTGAGTGGTTGTGTTAATTTTCCTTGACACACCTCAGATTTCCAGTACAAAACAAACTCCTGTCATCTGCAGAAATATTCAGATGACTCTGCAGTGGTCAGGTGTATCAGAGATGGACAAGAAGTTGAGTACAGGGAACTGGTGGACCGCTTTGTGGCATGGTGTGGAAACGATAATCTCATCTTGAATGTGAACAAACCAAAGGAGATGATTGTAGATTTCAGGAGAAACAGGAACAAGACCAACACTATTTCCATCATGGGATAAGAATTGGAGGTGGTGGAGAAGTATAAATATCTTGGGGTTCACCTGGACAACAGACTGGACTGGAAATGCAACAGTGAAGCATCTACAAGCAGGGACAGAGCAGACTGTACTTCTTGAGGAAGCTGAAGTCCTTCAATGTTTGCAGCAAGATGCTGCATATCTTCTATAAGTCTGTTGTAGAGAGCGCTATCTCTTCTGCCATCATCTGCTGGGGTAGCAGCAACAGAACAAGTGACTTAAAAAAAGATCAACAAGCTCATAAAGAAGGCTGGCTCAGTTTTGGGGACTCCTCTAGAAACTTTGGAGATGATTATCCTGATGCATGCTCAATAATCCAGGTAGAAAAATCCAAAAAAGTTCAATCTGGTCCTCTGGACATTCAAAAAAACAAAAAACAAAACAAAGCAAAAAAATCTAGAAACGTTTCGTCTCTCATCCAAGAGACTTCTTCAGTCTGAGGTGCTGTATTCAGCTCAGTCTCTTAAATAGCACCTTTTCAGAGTGGATCAACCAGTTTGCTGCTGACAACCAAAACCAGCTGATCACATGCTCAAGAAGGACCATCAGCCTAACAATGGGTCATTAGCACACTGATGGCTGTTTACTACTCACAGAGGGCTGAGTGATACTAGCAATCACAGCATTGTAAGAGGGGGACAGTTGAACCCGGAGGCCTCCACCCCTGTTTAACGATGGACGATTTCTTTTCACAAAGATGGCCTCCTTTACTCCTCTCTCAAACCATCGTTCCTCTCTGTCCAGGATGTGAACATCTTCATCCCTGAAAGAGTGACCGCTGGCCTGGAGATGAGTGTAGACCGCAGAGTCCTGGCCTGATGATGTTGATCTTCTGTGCTGGGCCATCCTTTTGGCCAGTGGCTGTTTTGTTTCCCCGATGTAAGACTGATCACAGCCCTCCTGACACTGAACAGCATACACAATATTGCTCTGTTTGTGCCGGGGGACTGGATCTTTGGGATGAACCAGTCTTTGCCGTAATGTATTTTGGGGTTTAAAAGCCACTGGGACGTTATGTTTAGAAAATAAACGTCTCAGTTTCTCTGATACCCCCTCAACATACGGTCTGTCAGATAAATTCTTCACCCACTTTTCTGTCTCCCTGGCATGTAATTGACTACTGGAGTGCACAGCAGACAGCTCACCCAGCCGGAGACAGAGATTCTTGCCAGGGGACTGAACTTTGCGGTTGCACCAAGTACAATTCCTCTGGTGGAGATGATCACAGCCACAGAATCAGCCATCCGCAACAACAAAATGAAAGAGGGTGAAGCAGAACGGCTCAGAATCAAAGTTTCATCCTGCCTCAGCAATGCCAAACCACCACCTTCCAACATCAGTAGAGAGGAGAGGGACGCACTCATCACTCTTAGCAAGGACAAAAACATCATCATTCTCCCAGCAGACGAAGGAAGGTGCACAGTGATTTTGAACCAGAAAGACTATCATGAGAAAGTTATGACACTCCTTAGTGACTTAACCACTTATGAACCTCTGAAAAGAGATCCAGGAAGTGGTTACAAGAAGAAGTTAATAGATTGCCTGAAAAATTTGGAGCAGGACAAGGCTTTTGATCGTTTTCTGTACCACAGACTGTACCCAGGGGAGGCCACACCTAGTCTGTATGGTTTACCTAAAATCCACAAACAAGGTGTACCTTTAAGACCTATTGTTAGCATGATTAACTCTGTCACTTACAATGTTTCCAAATATCTGGCGTCTGTACTCATCCCTTTAGTTGGCAGCTCAGAACACCACATACAGAACACCATGGACTTTGTGGATAAGGTGAGGGATGTCATCATGGAGACTGATGAAACAATGGTCTCTTTTGATGTCACATCACTCTTTACGTGCATTCCTGTTGATGATGCAGTAGAGGTGGTCAGTTTAAAATTAAAATCAGACACCACTCTGAGCAGCAGGACCACGCTTTCCACAGAACAACTGTGTCAACTCTTGAAACTGTGCCTGCAGTCAACCTACTTCACATATGGGGAGCAATATTATAGGCAGAAACATGGGTGTGCTATGGGGTCGCCAGTTTCTCCTATTGTTGCCAACCTGTACATGGAGGAGGTAGAAAAGAGAGCCTTGACGTCCTTTTCAGGGACACCACCAAGTCATTGGTTCAGGTATGTTGACGACACCTGGGTTAAAATTAAATCTCAGGAAGTCCAACATTTTACTGACCACATCAACTCTGTGGATAAATACATCAAGTTC
>NC_056508.1:15143471-15149770 GCF_014905685.2 Nematolebias whitei
AGGACCACAGCTGCACACAGCAGGACCACAGCTGCACACAGCAGGACAACAGCTGCACACAACAGGACCTGTGAGGGCTTCTCGTTCACATAAACAACCAGGAGCCGTTTGAGATAGCTGTCCAATTCAAGGCAGAGTGGGGAAGCCAAATTCAGATAATTATTTTGGGTCAGGCAGCCTCTGCTTGAATTTCAGTGTCTGCCTTCGTAGTTCTGCTGGTACGTCTCAGTGGTGTTTCCAAACAGCCAAATTTTGTGGTCACATCGCCGGACCGAACTTGTAGCCTTCAAGGCCAAGAACTTTCAGCAGTTATCAGCAGCTTTCAGTAGCTTTCAGTAGCTTTCTGTAGTTTTCAGTAGTTTTCAGTAGCTTTCAGTAGTTTTCTGTAGCTTTCAGTAGTTTTCAGTAGCTTTCAGTAGTTTTCAGTAGCTTTCAGTAGTTTTCTGTAGTTTTCAGTAGTTTTCTGTAGCTTTCAGCAGCTTTCAGTAGTTTTCAGCAATTTTCAGTAGCTTTCAGCAGTTTTCAGTAGCTTTCAGCAGCTTTCAGTAGTTTTCAGTAGCTTTCTGTAGCTTTCAGCAGTTCTATTTCATCCCTCCTGACCGCCAGAGGGCGGTGCTGAAAGCACTGAATGTTCCCTTCGCGCATGCGCTGTTCGAGTAATAATACCAACGGAGTCACAGGTGTGACACGGATGACCAATCAGAGGCTATATAGCCCGACGTCATCCGCTGCTCTGCTCCTTTTTTCTTCTTGCACGCGGTTCAATTCAGGGCTTCAGCCCTTTGGACCTTTTCTGAACTTTTTACCGTCGTCGGAAGCCTGACTGCCCGTCTGCAGGAGTAGCATGTTCGCCCTCCTAGGGCTGCGACGGTTTAACCCTGTTCAAGGGTATTTTTGCTGTTTCGTTGGGGACTACGGCGGTTTCCGCCTCTCCCAACTTGCAGCATCTGACTACTATGTGTGTGATTCAACACCAGTGAGTAGTGTTTTCCTTATATTTCGCCGTTGGTTAGCGGTAGCGTTCGCTCCGCTCACGCTTGTTGGGAGACCTCCAACCACGTGGTCGGCTGGACTGTGCTCCGACGTTGTTTATGACTACTATGTGTGTGATTTAACACTGGTGAGTAGTGGGTTTTTGTTTACATTTTGCTATAGGTTAGCGGTAGCGTTCACTCCGCTCCTGTTTACTGGAGGCCTCCAACCGCGTGGTCGGTTGGACTGTGCTCCGAAGTTTGCTTATTACGTAGCCAGCTGAGTTCCTGGCCTTGTTTTCAATGGTGAAGGCGAGCATTCTCACCCCCTCAATTGTCCTCTTACCAGCTGAGCTAGCGGTGCTAGCCTCTCTGAGTTTTAACCTTGTTTTAATTGGTGAAGGTGAGTGTTCTCACCCCCTCTCCCAATTGTCCTCTTACCAGCTGAGCTAGTGGTGCTAGCCTCTCTGAGTTCTAACCTTGTTTTCACTGGTGAAGGCGAGCGTTCGCGCCCCCTCTCCCAATTGTCATCTCTTACCAGTTGAGCTAGCGGTGCTAGCCTCTCTGAGTTTTGGCCTTTTTTTGATTGGTGAAGGCGAGCGTTTGCGCCCCCTCTCCCAATTGTCTTCTTTTACCAGCTGAGCTAGTGGTGCTAGCCTCTCTGAATATCTTGGACATAGCTGGGTAAGGAGCATGGACGGCTCTCACTGCTGTACAGTCTGTGGAGCCATGCTCCAGACAGATGACGGTCACAACCTGTGTCCTGCCTGCCTTGGACATGACCATCTGGTGGATGCCCTGTCAGAGAACCCCTGCATGAATTGCAGCTTCATGTCGCATGCTATGAGGGTGGCCCGGCTGGCCCAGTTTCGCCCCAAACTTGGCGATGACCTCCCGCCTTCTGGGCAGGAGGCTCCACCTAGGCGCTCGAAGCGCCGGACTGAGGCCGCAGTCTCTGTAGCCCCTCCTGGGAAGAAGCGAGCCAGGTCTTATAGGGGCCACTCCACAAGGGTGGAGCAGCTCTCCGCTGAATTAGCGGAGATGAAGTCCCTTTTTCAGGTACGCCAACTGGGAACTGAACCAGTGGCAGCAACCGGACTCTCCTCCCCACCCATGCCTGAACTAGCTGTGGAGGAAGATGTGCTATCCTTGGCTGCCTCTCACTTTTTAGGTGAGGAGGACAGGCATTCATCTCAAGTCTCAGAGACAGCTTCACTTTCTTCTTCTCGGAGTGCAGTTAGTGGGTCGGGTGACGGCTCGATGCAGGACGTCATGCGTATGGCCCTGAGACAACTGCAGCTGGACGTCCCATAACCAGAGGCGTCCACCCATGGAAGTGCCTTCTTTAGGCGCGGATTGACCCCTCCTTCCTTTTCTGTCCCTCCATCAGAGGAGTTCCTGAGGGAGTTGCATGGTTGCTGGTGGGACCCCAAAGCCTTTGCGCGCCTCTCTGCAGATGGCCGAGTGTTGGCGGCCATGCATGAGCCGGCTGCAGCAGGCTTGGATCGCATGACAGCGATAGAACCTGCTGTTGCCTCTCTCATCGTGTCACCAGAGGAAGCTCTGCACAGTCATGTTCGGTGCCCACAAGCTCAGTGTCGTGTCACGGATGAATTCCTCTGCAGAGCCTATGCCGCCGGAGCGCGTGCTGGCCGCTTAAGTAATTCCTTGGCACACCTAATGCTTGCCCTCTCGGCATCCCTTCAGGGGACTAGTAGTGCGACGGCAGCAATGGGCTTTAACGGTGCAGCGCTTCAGGCCTTTGCACTAATGACAAGGGAGCTTGAGCGCGTGATGTCCTCCTTGGTCCAGGCTCGCCGACAGGTCTGGTTGGCGCAGTCAGGATTGACTGAGCCATGCCGTAGAACCCTCCGTAATGTCCCAGTGGTGCCGGGGGAGTTGTTTGGTTCGGCTGCCTTGGAAGCACTGGAACGGACTGTCCAGGCACGACAGAGAAGGCAGCAATTTTCTAGCCTTAGCAGGGCAATGCCCCCTCCACCTCCTCGGCATCCAAGGCGCCCGTCGGCTGACTCCAGCATGCAGCCGCCTCCTGGGGGTCATAACCGGCCGGGTGGTCCTTACCCTCATGCGGTTCAGCAAAGGCCCAGCAGGAGCTTTCGTGGGTCAGTCCACTGACCAGCTGGGCAGGCTCGGACCAGGGACTCTGGCTGCCGCCCCCCCAATGCCCCTAGGGGCCGTGGAAGGAGACGGTGATGCCATCAGGCCGACCGTCGGATATTTCTCCCACCAGCAGCTCAGCTATTGGGCTGCTCATGCCGTGGACCCATGGGTGGTTGCCACTCTGACCCATGGTTACCGGCTACAGTTCTGACGGCGGCCTCATATCTCATGCCGGGTCAAGATGACTGTAATTGCTGACCCGGTGAAAGCTCGAGCACTAGACCAGGAACTTTACGCCCTCCTGGCCAAGGGCGCAATAGAGGTAGTGGACCCTCTGCAACAACCCAGGGGCTATTACTCGACTTACTTCCTCGTGTAAAAGAGGACAGGCGGGTTTCGTCCCATTTTAGACCTGAGGGGACTCAACCAGTACCTAACGGAGCTGCCTTTCCACATGCTCACAACAGCAGAAGTCCTTCAAGCTGTCATGAGGGAAGAATGGTTCACATCTGTAGACCTGAAGGATGTGTATTTTCATGTGCCTATTGCGGCAGAGCATCGCCGCTTTCTCAGGTTTGCCTATCGGGGTCACTACTGGCAGTTTCGGGTACTCCCATTCGGGCTCTCTCTCTACCCAAGGGTGTTCACTCGGTGCGTGAAGGCAGCCCTCTCTCCTTTGCAGGCCTGCAGAGTGAAGATTCTGCCGTACTTAGATGATTGGCTTCTCTGCAACCCATCTCAGGCCTGTGCCTTTCATGACACAAACCGCCTGCTCGCTCATATGTCCCAGTTGGGCCTCAATGTCAACCTGGAGAAGAGCTGCCTGATCCCTTCCCAGACGACCACCTTTCTTGGGGTGGTTCTGGATTCATCTTCCATGAGAGCTCGCCCATCCGCTCAAAGGGTGGCCGGCATACTCCAGCTGGTCAATCGGTTCAGGCTGGGCAGGCAGCTCCCCTATGTTACCTTCCTGCAACTACTCGGCAAGCTGACATCAGTCACTCGGGTGGTGCCCTTAGGCCTGCTGTCACTTCGCCCCTTGCAGAGGTGGCTCAACAGCTTTCGCCTGGATGCCAGGCTGCACAGGCATCGCAAGCTCGCAGTGACGTGGTCATGTCTTCATGCCTTGACTCCATGGAAGGACGAAGATTATTTGTCCAGGGGTGTCCCCATGGGAGTGGTAGTGTGTCGCAGGGAAGTGGTCACGACAGATGCCAGCTCCATGGGATGGGGGGCTGTGTGGCAACGCAGAGCGGTTCAGGGCCGCTGGGGTCAAAGGGACCACTCCAAGCATATAAATGTGCTGGAGCTGTGTGCAGTGCACTTGGCACTCAGGCACTTCCTGCCTCACCTGGAAGAGAGGCATGTTTTTGTTCAGTCAGACAACACCTCTGTTGTCTACCACATCAACCATCAGGGGGGCACCAGGTCAGCACAACTTCTGAGAGTGTCCAGAGAGCTCCTGGAATGGGCCTCTCCTCGCCTGTCCACCCTGCAGGCAGCGTACTTGCCAGGGCGACACAATCAGGTCGCAAATTTTCTCTCCCGCCAAGAGTCCCCTCCGGGAGAGTGGTCCCTCCACAGCGACATAGTGCTGATGATCTGGGACCATTTTGGTCAGGCAGAACCTGTTTGCGACGGAAGAGTCGACTCAGTGTCCCCTATGGTACTCTCTTATGGGGGCGTCAGGTGTGCTAGGCCAGGACGCATTGGCTCATCCTTGGCCAAGGGTCCTTCTTTATGCCTTTCCACCCCTTTCTCTAATTTGGCCAACCTTTCAGAGAGTCCTCGAGGAGGGCCACAGGATGCTGCTGGAGGCTCCGTATTGGCCTGCGCGACCATGGTTCCCACTGCTACGAAGTCTATGTCAGGGCGTCCCATGGTGTCTTCCGACCAGAAGGGACTTGCTGTCTCAGTTGGGGGGACTGATATGGCACCCCAATCCTCAATGTCTTCGGCTGTGGGTGTGGCCACTGCAAGGCTAGGACAGCAGCTGACTGGAGTTTCGAGCCCCGTCAGACGCACCATCCTGGGCACCAGGGCACCCTCTACCCGTCAGCAGTACGAAAACAGGTGGCGCCTGTTTTCCCAATGGTGTTCTGATCACAACAAGGATCCAGTCTCCTGTACAGTACCCACCATTCTGGAGTTTCTCCAGTCTCTACTTGGTAAGGGTCGCTGTCCTTCGACGCTTAAAGTTTATGTAGCGACAATATCATCTAATCACGCTGGCATTGATGGCTGTACGGTAGGGAGCCATAATCTAGTCTCTCTTTATCTGCGTGGTGCCCGTAGGTCACACCCGCCGACAGCTCCACGAGCACCAGGTTAGGACCTTCCCTTGGTTCTCGAAGCTCTGTGCCGTCCTCCTTTCGAGCCTCTGACGCAGGCGGACCTCAAGTGGCTTTCATGCAAGACGGCTTTTTTGTTGGCTATTGCCTCAGCAAAGAGGGTCAGCGAGCTACATGCTCTCTGTCAGCTCCTCATGTCTCAGGTGGGGCCCTGAGGGCTCGTGTGTTACCTTGTGGCCAAACATTGCATTTGTACCAAAGGTGTTATCTCACTCTCACTCTAACCAACCATTGAGACTGGCACGTTTTCAGCCTGCGCCTGGTGAGGGGTCTGGATTATTGTGCCCGGTGAGGGCACTGGAGGCATACGTTGCAGCTACTGTCGTGATAAGACATTCAGACCAGCTGTTTGTGTTATGGAGGCCCTAGGTTAGGCTGTCCTCTTTCCAAACAGCGCCTCTCCCACTGTATTGTGGACGTCATCTGCCATGCCTATGCTGCAGGGCCCGGCCCCCTGCCGGTCGGCTTGAAGGCTCACTCTACCAGGAGTGTCTCCGCTTCCTGGGCTGCCCTGAGAGGGGTTCTGCTGGAAGCAATATGTGCTGCTGCATCATGGGCTTCCCCAAGCACGTTCACCAGATTTTATAGAGTTAACGTGGCCACCCCTCATTCCCTGGGCCAGGTTCTTCTACAAGGGTCCTCTGGGCCTCCTCAGTGAGGTGGGTGTTTAGGATTCCTTGTGACATTGTTGGTATTAGTCATTCAGTGCTTTCAGCACTGCCCTCTGGCGGTCAGGAGGGATGAAATAGAACGAAAGTTACGTATGTAACTAAGACACAAAGTTTGTTTTCTCAGTCATCCAGGTATATAACAACAAAAAAGGTTGAATCATGTCATCTGGACTTCGTTTTTTTGT
>NC_056508.1:15149870-15155112 GCF_014905685.2 Nematolebias whitei
TTTTGATGCTTTTATGTCAATTTATACTTATACTCACTTTATATGCAGCTTATCTGTCCAAAGTCAGGCCTGTGCTGCAGATGTGTTTTGGAGTAATTAAGCCTCCGGGGGATGCTCTGACCATGGATCTGACCCATCTTATGGTTACAGTGACCCAGAGTTTGATGTAGACAGGTCTTTCATCCACCCACGACTTTGGGTTTGAAGGACATGTTTTTATGAGCCATCGCTCTGTTGCACAGACTGCTTTGATGATGGAAAACATGTTTTAATGAGATACCGACTTTCTGTCTGTCCTCCTGACAACCATCAAAACTTGTTTTTCACTGCTCTCACGCGATCCGGTCAGGGAGGGGTATATAGGAGGTGTGACAGGCAAGGAGAGTCAGAAGACTTGCTGAGGGCCAGCGCGCGGTGCCCAGCAGTTTGGTGTGATTTCCTGTCATTGGGTCGAAGGCTTCCCGACTAAGTGTCAACGGTGAGAGGACTTTCATATCAATTTGTGTGTTAAAAGTGTACGAGTGTACATGTTTTTGCTTGGCTGTTTTTCTGTGGCAGATTAATAAAATGACACTATTATTCTAGCAGGACAGTCTACTTGTGTTTCATTTTCCTCTTGTGTGAATTATCGGGGCCGACCGTTCATGAACCTTGTATAAGAAATTTCATAAAACACAGTGCCTGGTACTTAATCTCTCTTTCCCTCAGCTTCTCCTCATATGAGTGAGCTTGTAATGACAGCTGAGCTTGTGAGAGCTCCTTCTCACGCTGTAACTCATTTGCACAGGTCTCCTTATCCAATTTAGACTGTACCTCGAGTTTGAGGTACTCCTCTGTTTCGCTGTTTAACCTTATTGCAAGGTCGTCAGCTTTGTTTGCCTCCTTATAAAATGTTGCCTTCAATAACTGGCAACTGGAAAGAAACTCCAAGATGACGCCGGTGTGTAGGGCTGCCCGTCTCTCGCTCTCTGCTTGTATTGTATTTTTGTTATTTTTACAATGGTTGGTGCAGTGTGCCGAGTCATATTTTCAGTATGATTGTCGGGCACTTTTGGAGCTCCGTACCTTTGCTGAAATGCCTGCAGAGTTTTTGTACAGCGGCCAGCACTCTCCTCCACCGGTCCTGTCTGAGATTCCTGCATTCCTTCTGCGTGACCCTGGCCTTTCTCCATGGAGGAAACGTTGCAGACATCGTGGGAAGCGTGCAGGGATTTTGGTGAAACTGAGGCAAAGTGTGGATTATTCTATCAGGACTCGCTCTGGATCTGATCATCTCCTCTCTGACCTGTGGTGCTCCCGGGGCCCGGCTGCTGGCCAGCTGCCCGCGCGCTCAGTCCATGTAAACACCTGGAGTTGTTTATCTGTGCGCCGCACCAGCAGACCTGGAGGAGCTGTTCTCCATAACCTGCGCCCGCTGGCGCACGCTTTTCCTTCCACGGCTGTGTCTGCGTTGGACCCTATCAGGATGTGTTTAATCAACGCAAGGTCTGTTTCCCACAACAACAGTTGGATTTTCTGTTCGTCACGGAATCTTGGATTTCTGATGGTGCCTTGGTGGAATTACTACCTCCAGACTGTCTGTGTTTCAATGCCCCGCAGCCATCAGGTCGGCGAAGGGGGGGGGGGGGGGGGGGTTATTAACAGTTTTTAAAGCAAACTTGGCCTGTAAACAGTTGTCCATCCCGGTGTCCCACGCCAGCTTTGAGCTAAGCGTCTTTGAACTCGGACACTCTCCTATGGTTCTGTGCATGCTCGTCTACCGCCCCCCTCGATCCAAGGACTTCATAAATGAATTCTCTGACTTTTTGGCTGATATCACACAGAGATACACTCACTTTTTGTTTATTGGTGACTAATTTGCATGTGTGTTGTCAGGAGAAGCCCTTAGTGAAGGACTTTCTGGATTTATTGGACTCTTAATTTAACTCAGCAGGTAAATGGTCCCACCCAAGAACACGGTCACACGCTGGACCTCATTTTAACACGCGATGTCTCTGTGTCTAATTTGAAAATCGGTGACAATGTTTTTTCAGATCACATGCCTGTATTGTTTGACTTCACCCCCCCTTGTCCTACTGCTAAGACATGCGTTCCTACACGTACTACGCGTTTCATTAACCATTTCACTGCTGCTCGTTTTAATGAAGGTTTTAACTCTGAGAGGATCGAAAAGCTCTCGGTGTCTCTTACCACTGAGGAGCTAACCTCTCAGTTCAACTCTGCCTGTTTAAATGTTCTGGACCGTGTTGCTCCCCTTGAAACCAGAAAAACAAAACTTAGATCAGAGCCTTGGCTGAATGACGTCACTCGAGCCGTTAGGCAGCAGTGTCGCAGAGCTGAATGAAGGTGGAGGAAGGACAGGCTGCAGGTTTCTTTTCAAATGTTAAGGGAGAGTTGGCGTCACTATCAGAAAACCGTTAAAGCTGCCAAATGCAAATTCTTCTCTGATTTAATTGTCTCCAACCCCCACAACCCACGAGTTCTTTTCCCCACCCTGAACTCAGTTCTACACCTCAGTGAGCCTTCACCTCTGGAAGCCTCAACTGAGCTGTGTGAAAACTTCCTCCATTTCTTTTTAGAAAAAGTGGCAAACACCCGGGCACTCATTTCTCCACCAGCTCATGATCTGTCCATCCCATCTCAGTGTGTGGCTGTGTTTGACCACTTTGAGCCCATCTCTCTGTCCTCTCTGGAGCAGGTAATGTGCAGCATGAAGCCATCTGGTTCCCCCTTTGATGTGGTCCCCCCTCGACTACTAAAGGAAGTTTTTCCTACTCTGGGTCCTTTTATTCTCGCTATTCTGAATAGCAGTTTATCCTCAGGTGTGGTGCCAAAAACTTTTAAACATGCTGCTGTCCAGCCCCTCCTGAAAAAACCTAACCTTGACCCCTCAGTCATGTCCAACTTCCGGCCTGTCTCCAGACTCCCATTCACCTCTAAACTACTAGAAAAAATTGTGGAGTCTCAGTTGAAACAGTTTTTGGGGGATCACGCTATCCTAGAGTTATTCCAATCTGGCTTCAAATCTCTCCATAGCACTGAAACTGCTCTTCTCAAGGTTTTTAATGACATTTTCATATCCACAGATGCAGGTGATTCTGTGCTGCTTGTCCTATTGGACCTTACATCTGCTTTTGACACCATCGACCACAAGATCCTCATTTCTAGACTGGAGCAGTGGGTGGGCATCACAGGGTCAGCCCTTAAATGGTTTGGGTCCTACCTCTCTGACAGGACCTTCTGTGTTAATATCAAAGATTTTAGTTCGGCATCGACAGCGCTCCAGTGGGGGGTACCGCAGGGGTCCATCCTTGGTCCCCTTCTCTTTTCTTTATACCTGCTGCCACTAGGTGCTATTTTCCGCAAACACAACATGCCCTTTCACTTTTACGCCGATGATTGCCAAATTTACTTCCCCCTGAGGCACAGAGGCACACGCTCTATTCAGCCTCTTCTTGACTGCCTGGCTGACATCCGGGACTGGATGGCTTTAAACTTCTTAAGCTTCAATGAGAAGAAGTCTGAAGTCATGCTGTTCCATCCCAGTGGCTCACTCATGAACCATGACATTGACCTTTTCTCCCTAGCCCCGCTAGAGAAACTAAAGGTCACTAATCTGGGGGTGATAATGGACCAGTCCTTAAAACTCAACAGTCACGTAAACATGATAGTCAAATCCTGTTTTTTTTTCAGCTGAGACGGCTGTCTAAGCTGAAGCCTATACTCTCCAAAAAGAACCTTGAGACAGTGATCCACACCTTCATAACATCTAGGCTTGATTACTGCAATTCACTTCTGTTTGGAATCTGTCAGTCCTCCATTTCACGTCTACAACTGGTCCAAAATGCTGCAGCCCGATTTTTAACTGGTACAGGCTATAGAGAGCACATCACGCCAGTTTTGGCCTCCCTGCACTGGCTACCCATTCACCTTCGGATCCAGTTCAAAATTCTCATGTATGTTTTTTAATCACTGAACAGTTCCGCCCCATCCTATCTCACTGATCTTCTGCAGCCATATGTCCCACCGCGCTCTCTGAGGTCAGCAGACCAGATGCTTCTCTCAGTCCCAGAAACCCCTCGTAAGCTCAGAGGTGACAGGGATTTCTCTGTTACAGGTCCACGACTGTGGAATGAATTGCCACTGAGTGTCCGGCAGGCTCCCACACTCTCAGTCTTCAAGTCTCGCTTGAAGACCCACTTCTATTCTCTTGCCTTTAACATGGTGTGATTTGTTTTGGTCCTGTCTGTACTCTACACTGTTGGCCTTTTTAGTTAGCTTCTGCTGCTATTTGTATCTGTAATTTTATTTTATGTTTTCCTGTCTGCTGTACATGTTTGTTTTCTCTTGTACAGCACTTTGGTTGGCCTTGTTGCTGTTTTAAGTGCTCTATAAATAAATTGGTATGGTATGGTAAGGTAATAAGAGTGCTAACTTAGCCAGCTGGTCATAGCTTGACTTTGTTCTGGCTGTAGAGGTCACACCCTCTGCAACATCCTTCAGCTCGTCCAATAACTCTTTTGAGTTCATGCTGTCCACCTGTTCACTATATGGATTTAAGGATTCTGTTAGCAGCGTTAACGCCCTCTCTAACCAATCCGTCTCCTCACAAGGAGTAATATCCTTTCTGTCACATCTGCCATGGTTATTCACTGTCCAGCACTTATCTGGTTAAACAGTTGCCAACTTTAGAGTTTTTAACAGGTAAATATTTGTATTTAAGTGAGCAGTGAGTTCACACACTTTTTTAGCTCTGGGTTCAATCAACAGTACTGTTATAAGCCAACTTTTTCAAATGAATGGGCACCAATTCGTAGGATTTACCCCAATGCATGAATAATCTAAGTAAATGTCTTTTTAGCTAGTTACTTAATGTGCTTATTTTGTAACAGATACAAGAGCCAGGCCATTTCAGGGTTATTTTACTCCAAAGCACTTAAAATTAAATAAACCTGCAATTTTTCTAAGAAGTGGTTTTGATGAGTTATTAGTAAGTTAAACTTGTTTTGTTGTCGAGTCTTGAACTTGACATGCTGTGCTAAGCGTGCCTGATATGTACAGTCCAACACTTGCTGAAGTGTGGTCTGATCTAGACATGTTGTTAGTTTCTGTTTAATGTGATCTTCTTTGGCCTTCAAGGCCTCACTAGTAAAATTGGTCTGTCTCACCCGTTCATTCAGCAGCTGGGTCAGTGGCTTCTGAAGGATCTTGCTTGCCCTGTGCCCGCTGACTGACGATTTTA
>NC_056508.1:15155212-15156494 GCF_014905685.2 Nematolebias whitei
TGCTCTCCACTGCACACCTGTAGAAGGAGGTGAGGACTGAGCTTCCCAGACCAGCTCGCCTCAGCCGTCTGAGGAAGTAGAGTCTCTGATGAGCTTTCTTGATCAGGCTGGTGGTGTTGTTGCTCCAGCTGAGGTTGTCATTCATGTGTACACCCAAGTACTTGTAGCTGGAGACCACTTCCACCGCAGATCCTCTTATGTTCAGGGGGGTGTAGATGTTTTTGTTCCTTCTGAAGTCCACAATCATCTCCTTTGTCTTCTTCACATTGATGTGAAGTTTAAGATGAAAGTTTGTGATGAAATGTTTACATAAATGAGCATTTAACCCCCCAAAAATGGTAACATCGCCCGTGAGGCAAGGTTGTTGAGGAAACAAACAAACAAAAAAAAAATAGTGGCAACATGGACAAAAAATGGAAACATCTGGGTTAAGGTTAATGAAGGATCACAAGCTAAAATGATAAAGGAACTGAAGGATTTAGAGAAAATTGGATGAATTAGTTAGGGAATAAATTGAAAAGTAAAGTGAAACAACTTGGTACATATGCAATTAATAAAATATGGATGTAAATTAATACAAACACTATGACAAGAATACAGATGAAGACTCTGAACATAAAATATACGATGTAGATGATCAGTTTTGTTCAAATTTCTCTCCAGTAATCAAATAATGTGAATATTATAATGAAGAGCAATTTAACAATATCAACAGGACAATAGATGACCTTTCAATTATTCATATTAATAGTAGAAGTTTAAGTGCAAAGTTATTAAATATAACAGATTTAAAACAATTACACAGAATATTCAGTATACAGTATATATATATATACAAACACACACACACACACACACATATAAATATATATATATATATATATATACATTATCTAGATCACTGTCATATATACATATCAGTGTTTCCCCTAGTTAGCGTGCCATGGCGGGGTGCTCATCTCATCCATGTTTTTTGCTGATGGGGGGGTGGGGGGTGGAGACATGTCTGAGCGCAGCTTGTACTAACAGTTTTTGAGCGAGGATGCAGGGCGTTCAACATGAGGGAAGAGGACTGGAAAATCATTTATGGAAAAATTCAACTTTTGGGGGTTTAGAGTTGACAGACTAAAACTAAATCAGTGCAGGTCCTCAGGTGGACCTGCAGAGGGTTAGAGTTCCTCTAAATGTTTCTGTGCTCCTGCTTCAGGTTTATTAAAACTCATCTTATATATACTTACATATACATATACATATACATATACATATATATATAAATATATAT
>NC_056508.1:15156594-15157150 GCF_014905685.2 Nematolebias whitei
CTTCTGAAGGATCTTGCTTGCCCTGTGCCCGCTGACTGACGATTTTAGTTCCAGGCTCTTGGGAATGATGCCACTTTGTCGACATCTGAGGTTGAATCGCAAGTGGTTCCTGTAGTCTGCCCTCTTCCTTGCTGTTTTCTCAAACTCCAGGACAGCGGTCACTCTTTCAGGGATGAAGATGTTCACATCCTGGACAGAGAGGAACGATGGTTTGAGAGAGGAGTGAAGGAGGCCATCTTTGTGAAAAGAAATCGTCCATCATTAAACAGGGGTGGAGGCCTCCGGGTTCAACTGTCCCCCTCTTACAATGCTGTGATTGCTAGTATCACTCAGCCCTCTGTGAACAGTAAACAGCCATCAGGTGCTAATGATCCATAGTTAGGCTGATGGTCCTTCTTGACCATGTGAGCAGCTGGTTTTGGTTGTCAGCAGCAAACTGGTTGATCCACTCTGAGAAGGTGCTATTTAAGAGACTGAGCTGAATACAGCACCTCAGACTGAGGAAGTCTCTCGGATGAAAGACGAAACGTTTCAAAAAAATTTTTTTTTTTTTTTT
>NC_056508.1:15157250-15158095 GCF_014905685.2 Nematolebias whitei
AAAAAAATTTTTTTTTTTTTTTTGTTTTTTTGTTTTTTGTTTTCTTGTTTTTTGAATGTCCAGTGGACCAGATTGAACTTTTTTGGATTTTTCTACCTGGATTATTGAGCATGTATCATGATATTTTGAACCACTTTGGCCAGGATTGCCTCAAATTAGTAAGATAGTTTGAGAAAACAGCAAGGAAGAGGGCAGACTACAGCAACCACTTGCGATTCAACCTCAGATGTCGACAAAGTGGCATCATTCCCAAGAGCCTGGAACTAAAATCTTTGGTCAGCGGGCACCGGGCAAGCAAGATCCTTCAGAAGGCACAGACACAGCTGCTTAATGAACGGGTGAGACAGACCAATTTTACTATTGAGGCCTTGAGGGCCAAAGAAGATCACATTAAACAGAAACTAACAATGTGTCTAGATCAGACCACACTTCAGCAAGTGTTGGACTGTACAGATCAGGCACGCTTAGCACAGCATGTCAAGTCCAAGACTCAACAACAAAATAAGTTTAACTTACTAATAACTCATCAACACCATCACTATTCCAATAACAACACATTCAGTGTAGGACAACACTCCAGTAGTCAATTACATGCCAGGGAGACCGAAAAATGGGTGAAGAATTTATCTGACAGACAGCTCACCCAGCCTGAGACAGAGATTCTTGCCAGGGGACTGAACTTTGCGGTTGCACCAAGTAGAATTCCTCTGGTGGAGATGATCACAGCTACTGAGTCAGCCATCCGCAACAACAAAATGAAAGAGGTTGAAGCAGAACAGCTCAGAATCAAAGTTTCATCCTGCCTCAGCAATGCCAAACCACCACCTTCCAACATCAGTAGAGAG
>NC_056508.1:15158195-15162488 GCF_014905685.2 Nematolebias whitei
AAATGCAGGGACAAATAGAGGAAAGGGACCATATCAGATCTGGCAAATGGATTTCATTGGCCCTTTGCCATGTCACAGGGGTGTAGATATGTATGTACGGCTGTAGATACATATTCAGGTGTGTTGGTGACTCATCCTTGTAAATATGCAAATCAGACATCTACTTTAAAATGTCTTAGTATGATGAAATAATTTTATGGGGTTCCCCTTCAGATACAAACAGATAATGGGACCCATTTTACTGGAAAACAGGTGAAAGACTGGTCAGCTGAAAAACATGTTGAATGGATTTATCATATTTCCTTATCATCCACAAGCTGCTGGGCTGATTGAGAGAGAGAATGAACTGTTAAAAGGAATGCTGAGAAAATTAAATGAAAAACATGATTTGACAAACTAGAAAGTAAATTTGTTGCAGGCTGTGTTTCAATTGAATAACAGAACCATTGTACCAGGCACCACTCCTTTAAATTGATGTGGAAAATTGATGACAGAGCAGAGCTGCCTGTCAGAGCAACTCCTGGATCTGCTGGACTAGATCTGAGGACTCTAGAGCCAGTGATATTGATTTCAGGTCAAATTCAAGTTATAAAATTGGTCTGGGTCTGCAATATCCCAGAGGTAGGAGAAGAAAAATGGGTGACTGTATCTGTAAACAAATGTTATATAAGAGAAAACTAATGATTCTTCCTCTATCTGTAAGCAATACTTTTTGCCTCTACAGCTTGATGTTTCATTGATCTTTGCGGACTGGACGATCAAGGTCGCCCAGAGGACAACATGAGAAGCTGGTGACAGGTGCCAGTCAGATGGGAGTCCAGGCTGTTTGGGCATCACGTGCCTTGTCGCTGATGGTCAACGCCTCATCAGCAACACCAGGACGTGTCTTGGAGGAGGATCAGGTGTTCACGTTTGGTTGAAAAGATGCAAGCAAGATCAGAGTGCAAAGTAACTTCACATGTTTGAAACACAAAAAGCTGCCTGATAGGGCACAACAGTTGTGCCCTATGTCAAGTGTCGGGCATGCTACAACAGGGAAACCATCCCAGTGGTACCTAAAGGATGTCAGATTAGAATTGTGTGGCAACCCCACTGTGTAACATGTATAAGAATGGTACATGTAAACCAGATGAAAAAAAAAAGAAAAGTACAAAGTTTGATTTTACTGCCAATTAAGGAGGAGGAGGAGATGTGCTTCGTTGGCAGTTACCCAAGTTGGAGTCTGGATGCCATCAGTTGTCATGACCCAAGAAGAAACGGTCAAAATACTGATAAAAGAAATAAACTGGCAGCTGAAGATGTGGGGGAGCACAGAAGAAGTGCTCTCCAACATAATTGAAGCTTTGAACTTGTTTTCCTGTGTACCTTGCAATTTTTCCATGCACAGCAGCAGAAGGAGCGCTTTCAGAGGGTGGTGACCACATCGAATCATGATTGAGTGGAGGAGAGTATGGAACATTTCCAGTTCCTACTAGGTAATTTTGAAACCTGAATTGACAAAATGTAATGAAGGCAACCACAGTTATGCAAATATCACATTTTGCCTTTAATAACTGTACAAGGACACTGGTTTTTAAAAAATACAGGGTGAGTGGTTTGAGCCACAGACAAATCTCACATATGACATGCAATTACGCGAGACAGCTGATAAAGGAGTGATATGTATGCTGAAATTAGGTCATGTTAACCCATGTTTAACCAGAGACAAGGTATTGTGTGATTGGACTCATGAACTAGGCTAAAGCAACAATAAAAAGTCATCCTCAATTACCTGAGGTGCCTTTCTCTGGATGTGTGTATGGTGTACATCTGTGGACTTGGAACAACCAGACTTATCAATTAACTAATTATAGTTCCACCACTCGACTAACAGAGGTACCATGGCAAACTTTGCACGTACCCTGGCGAGTCTCCCTAGACCGTTTCAAAATGCGCATTGAATGGGTCTATGGAGCTGAAACGAATGATTGAATCTCATGAGTCTAAACGTGTCTGATCTAACAGTGTCCACCTGCATGGCTCAAAGAAAGGTTTTTACATGTGGCTAAACTAATAGTGTAGATGTCGGCTCACCATTGGTGGGATATATTTGCAGGAATATTATCTACGGCGCAAAAAAAAAATATGCAGTATCTCTTTTGCATGTTTAGTGAAAAGAAGAATAACTAGTTTGATCTATGTATCTCTGTATTAACTTGGTGTATTTTGGGAACTTGTTTTTATATTAGGAGGGTTTAAAAAAAAGAATTAATCAAGAAATTTATAATACAGCTTGGTACATGGTTTGGTAGGGAAAAAACTATAATCACACTCGAACCTGAACACCTACCAGATGTTTTGATTTACAATGATCGTGTCAGTGGGAATGTAATAAATCAAACGTTCCAGGGGTTTGAAACTCGTCTGAATTATCTTAACTTTGTGAGTGAGTTTATTCAGGATGAAGTTATGAGGTTATTCCCAGAACAATTTCAATTTCAGGAGAGTGATTTTCAAAATTAAAGAGTTGTATTATGTTTTACATGCCATAAAGGCAAAGGGTGGAATGAAAGTTACCTTTATGCCTATTCAAACATATATTTTGTGTGTGTTACTTATCAGAATTAAATGTCTAAATTGCCATAAAAGGCAAGGGTGGAATGATATAGGAATGATTATTTTTGATGCTTTTATGTCAATTTATACTTATACTCACTTTATATGCAGCTTATCTGTCCAAAGTCAGGCCTGTGCTGCAGATGTGTTTTGGAGTAATTAAGCCTCCGGGGGATGCTCTGACCATGGATCTGACCCATCTTATGGTTACAGTGACCCAGAGTTTGATGTAGACAGGTCTTTCATCCACCCACGACTTTGGGTTTGAAGGACATGTTTTTATGAGCCATCGCTCTGTTGCACAGACTGCTTTGATGATGGAAAACATGTTTTAATGAGATACCGACTTTCTGTCTGTCCTCCTGACAACCATCAAAACTTGTTTTTCACTGCTCTCACGCGATCCGGTCAGGGAGGGGTATATAGGAGGTGTGACAGGCAAGGAGAGTCAGAAGACTTGCTGAGGGCCAGCGCGCGGTGCCCAGCAGTTTGGTGTGATTTCCTGTCATTGGGTCGAAGGCTTCCCGACTAAGTGTCAACGGTGAGAGGACTTTCATATCAATTTGTGTGTTAAAAGTGTACGAGTGTACATGTTTTTGCTTGGCTGTTTTTCTGTGGCAGATTAATAAAATGACACTATTATTCTAGCAGGACAGTCTACTTGTGTTTCATTTTCCTCTTGTGTGAATTATCGGGGCCGACCGTTCATGAACCTTGTATAAGAAATTTCATAAAACACAGTGCCTGGTACTTAATCTCTCTTTCCCTCAGCTTCTCCTCATATGAGTGAGCTTGTAATGACAGCTGAGCTTGTGAGAGCTCCTTCTCACGCTGTAACTCATTTGCACAGGTCTCCTTATCCAATTTAGACTGTACCTCGAGTTTGAGGTACTCCTCTGTTTCGCTGTTTAACCTTATTGCAAGGTCGTCAGCTTTGTTTGCCTCCTTATAAAATGTTGCCTTCAATAACTGGCAACTGGAAAGAAACTCCAAGATGACGCCGGTGTGTAGGGCTGCCCGTCTCTCGCTCTCTGCTTGTATTGTATTTTTGTTATTTTTACAATGGTTGGTGCAGTGTGCCGAGTCATATTTTCAGTATGATTGTCGGGCACTTTTGGAGCTCCGTACCTTTGCTGAAATGCCTGCAGAGTTTTTGTACAGCGGCCAGCACTCTCCTCCACCGGTCCTGTCTGAGATTCCTGCATTCCTTCTGCGTGACCCTGGCCTTTCTCCATGGAGGAAACGTTGCAGACATCGTGGGAAGCGTGCAGGGATTTTGGTGAAACTGAGGCAAAGTGTGGATTATTCTATCAGGACTCGCTCTGGATCTGATCATCTCCTCTCTGACCTGTGGTGCTCCCGGGGCCCGGCTGCTGGCCAGCTGCCCGCGCGCTCAGTCCATGTAAACACCTGGAGTTGTTTATCTGTGCGCCGCACCAGCAGACCTGGAGGAGCTGTTCTCCATAACCTGCGCCCGCTGGCGCACGCTTTTCCTTCCACGGCTGTGTCTGCGTTGGACCCTATCAGGATGTGTTTAATCAACGCAAGGTCTGTTTCCCACAACAACAGTTGGATTTTCTGTTCGTCACGGAATCTTGGATTTCTGATGGTGCCTTGGTGGAATTACTACCTCCAGACTGTCTGTGTTTCAATGCCCCGCAGCCATCAGGTCGGCGAAGGGGGGGGGGGGGGGGGGGT
>NC_056508.1:15162588-15168635 GCF_014905685.2 Nematolebias whitei
TCTAGTCTTGGCCCCACTCAGAATATTTAGCTCATCAGTTTTTCCAAACTGAGGTGTTAACTTTTTCCACAGAACCCCTCTTGAAAAGAGCTGAACTTTCACTTTAAATGTGAAACAACATATGATGCACTTCCTTCAAAGCAGCCAGCTTAACACATCCCCTTTTAAGTGCTCTGATGACATATTTATTTCTAGACATTTCAAATCCACCCTTTTCCCCTTAAACCATCTTGACTTTAGGCATTTTAATTCATCCTTTGTAGCCCAAAATGTCAATGTTTGGGCCTTTAATGTTAACATCAGGTGTTTTAATTTCTCCTTTGACCTTTGGCATTTTAAAATCAATATCACCTTCAAGTTTGGGGCCTTTTAATTTAACGTCAAAATCTGGGCTCTCTAATTCTGGACCTTTGATGTTCAATGTTGACAATATCTGCTGAAGGTTGATGTCAACTTCTGGTCCTTCTACTTTTGCCCCTTTAATCCAAATAATGGCTTCCAGCCCTCAGCTCTTCTGCTGACACACCATCCATCTCAGCTGCAGGCACTCCTGCCTGTATTAATGCCCTCCAGAAAGCAGAATGGGCAGGTTCCTGCATGTTTTTTCCGGCCGTCCCTTCTCGGCCCACGACCCATGGATTGACTAAATGTTTTTACACGGTTTTCAGCTCTGTGTTCCAATCTCCGAGTTCCAACACTCTGAATCTACAACCCAACGCACAGCGAGCGCATTCCTTAACCAATCTCTGCTTGCACTCCCCTAGGGTCACCCAATGCCCCTGTAAATCAGACCAATCCGATGCTATCTGTCGGGCTGTCTCTACACAAACTTCAAACGACGGTCTCGAGTCTTGCAAAGCTCTGACTCGATGCGCTGAATTCATTACCTGACCTCCCCCTTTATCCAACAGCCTAGATACTCGAGCATCTGTGGGTTGTGATATTTTAGACAAGTAAACAACCTCCTTGTCTCCCCAGATGCCACCGTCCCAACTCGACGGATCCCATCCGTTATCCAACCTTGCAACATAAGCTCCGACTCGCTCCGGCGAAACATCACGCTTCTTCTTTCTAATTTTTTCCCTTTTAAGCCTGCATATTTGCCCGACTGCACCCTCACGCTGTTTCTGCAGTATGCACTCTGTCTGTGCAGCAGACAACAACTGCCTCTGTTGCAACCACCGCTTATCTTTCTCCTGAACTTCCTCCACACACTTTTTCCATGCAGTCGCACAAACCCACATTCGGCGCTGCAAACCAGACACCGGCGCTTTCTTTCTCTTGAATTTTCCTCACTTCAATTGGTACACCTGCTCCACCGCCCCCTCAACTACCCTGCTCATTCTCCCAAACTGAGCACCGAGCAACTGTATGTGCCGTTCATTCAACAAGCAGGCGGTCCTCACATTATTGTTTGCTCCGTTGAGCCTGTGATTGTATTTTCTGACTTTCCTCATGCAGTTTTTTCCCCAGGCTACTGCACACATCCTCATATGACGCTGAAGCCCTGTCACTGGTGCCATCTTTCTGACCTCTATTGCCTGCAAAGTGGTCAAAACATCACCCGGACTATCTGCTTTCAGAAAAATTGTTCTAACAACTAGGATGGGCTTCTTCCCACCTCTCAAACAAAATACTAACAACTGGGATGGGACTTCTTCCCATCCCGGTACAACTTTTTCTCTGTTCCCCTCACGCCTCCTCAGGTGTCTGGATCAACTTTTTTCTCCGTTCAGCTCACGCCTCCTCAGGCGTCTGGATCAACTTTTTCTCCGTTCAGCTCACGCCTCCTCAGGCATCTGAATCAACTTTTTCTCTGTTCAGCTCACGCCTCCTCAGGCGTCTGAATCAACTTTTTCTCTGTTTTTAAACTCTCACACAAAGGCTTGGGGCGTCCCCCTCACCTCTTAAACACAAAGCCAAACAAAGTTGGATAACTCTCCCAACCTGGCACAACCTCTGTGGACTCTTTGTCCAGATACACTTGCATCAACTTTTTTCCTCAACACTCTTTTCCTTTCGTTTGAACATGGTGCAGCCGTTCAGAATTATTTATTTATTTTAATAATATCCCATCACTCGTCGCCAAAAATGTTTTATGAAATTTCTTATACAAGGTTCGGGAACGGTCGGCCCCGATAATTCACACGAGAGGAAAATGAAACACAAGTAGACTGTCCTACTAGAATAATAGTGTCATTTTATTAATCTGCCACAGAAAAACAGCCAAGCAAAAACATGTACACTCGTACACTCTTAAAACACAAATTGATATGAAAGTCCTCTCACCGTTGACACTTAGTCGGGAAGCCTTCGACCCAATGACAGGAAATCACACCAAACTGCTGGGCACCGCGTGCTGGCCCTCAGCAAGACTTCTGACTCTCCTTGCCTGTCACACCTCCTATATACCCCTCCCTGACCGGATCGCGTGAGAGCAGTGAAAAACAAGTTTTGATGGTTGTCAGGAGGACAGACAAAAAGTCGGTATCTCATTAAAACATGTTTTCCATCATCAAAGCAGTCTGTGCAACAGAGCGATGGCTCATAAAAACATGTCCTTCAAACCCAAAGTCGTGGGTGGATGAAAGACCTGTCTACATCAAACTCTGTGTCACTGTAACCATAAGATGGGCCAGATCCATGGTCAGAGCATCCCCCGGAGGCTTAATTACTCCAAAACACATCTGCAGCACAGGCCTGACTTTGGACAGATAAGCTGCATATAAAGTGAGTATAAGTATAAATTGACATAAAAGCATCAAAATAATCATTCCTATATCACACTGTTTTCAGGTAATGATGTTCTGCAACGAAAGTTGCAGCTCACATCGAAAGATCTGGACGAGTGCAGATTGGAAAAGGCGGCGTTAGTCCAACAAGGCATGCGTTTGCAAAGTGAATGTCATACATCACAGGAATGCTTAAAAGCCTGTGAGGCGAAACTAGCCACTGCAACAAATGAGATTTCTGACATGGGGCAAGGTTTTCTGGAACTCAAAGATGAACAAGGTCAGAGTCCAGGTCACCCACCACCACCTCAGAAGGATTTTGCTGTACCTCCTGCTCTTAATCCCATTCCGTCACCTCCACATGTGTCCAGTGACACACCTCCACGTGCAATTTTGGTTCCTAGGATACCGATAATACAGCCTTTGCTCCAAATTTCGGATTTGCACAAAATTGCAAAATATGTCAATCGCTTTGAGCCAGGGCCGTTGGGTTCAACTGACACTAAGGCCTATCTGAACAACCTTGACTTCCAATTAAGAAGCTATCCCAACGCTACAGTTGAGGATAAAGTAGGTTTGATCAGGCTCACTTCATCCAGGACGGTGTTTTCCTTCATAGAGCGTCAACCTGATGCCACAAGAAAGGATTACCGCCTGTTATGTGCTGCTCTTATGAAAGAGTATTCCCCTTGCGTGGGACCTGGCAGTTATCCAGCCGCCGACAATGTCATGCAAGGTAAGAATGATTACACAAGGGCATATTATTCCAGGATTTTGCAGGCTTATTTTGGTTACAGGAACGAGGCCAACATGGAGGAAGAGGAACCGTTTAAGTACGTGTTCAGCAAAAATCTCCACCCTGACATAAGGATGTCAGTGCAAATGATGGCTAATTTCAAAGAGAAATCCATCAGTGAGATAAAAAGTTCTGCTGTGAATGTTTTTGAAGCACGTTCATAGGCCAAAACACCCATTGAGGTGTACCCAGGTGAGAGGATTCCTGCCCAGTCATTAGAATTGGAAGGGACGAGAGCTTCGACTCCCCCTCCCAAAAAAGGCGAGAGAATACAAGGTTTCCCAGCAGCCAAACCACAACAGGTGAGTGCCCCCTGGTCCAGACGAGATCCTAAATGGTTTCCCAAGGAACCAGAGGATGAACGATCATACCAGAAGGGGGGCGAACGCCCTGAGGGTAGAAAGTATGGCACCAAGAGTGGCCCATACAAACAGGGATCCCACCAGGAACCCCAAAGGGGGGGGGGGGGGGGGGGTACTGTTTCCCCACCACGTCGGGCTGAACAGCCTGAGATGAAAAAGAAACAGCAGCAGGTCCAGAAAGAGAACCGCAGTCCTCTGAGCTCGGACAAGACAGACAGGGTGCGTCGGTTGTTGTACTTGTTGGAAGGTGTTGCCACAGACAAACAACCTAATGCTTTGTTTGGCGATATCATTGCTGATAAGTCAGAGCACACAGAAAACACCGTTACTGCTGTCAGAGACAGTCACCATGACGCTGTTGTTGTAAACTCTGATACGCCCTCACCTGAGATAGGGGGGGGGGTACAATCACACGTCACCGACGGTGACCCGTCACAAACTGAAACCTCAGAAACAGCAACAGCTGTGCTAACGGTTCAGTCCAAACAGGGTGACACAAACAACAATGCTGCCGCTGTCATGGACAGCCACCAGGACCTTGTTGTTACAAACAATGAGAGCTCCTCAACACACAGTGGGGGGGTGATCTCATACATCAGTGACAGAGGCCCGTCAAAAGCCAAACTCTCAGGAGCAGCAGCAACTGCACCAACGGTTCGGAAAAACCAGGATTACACAGGTGAAGGTAGACGTGAGAAGAAACGTCGGCCAAACCCTCCAAGGTTCCTGTGTAACCTGATCAGAAAGGGGGTCGCTGAGAAAGCTTACCTGTCAATCACACTTGAAGGGGTCATCACACATGAAGCCCTACTGGATGGTGGAGCCGACATAACTATTATGTCAGCCAAACTGTTCGAGGAGCTCAGGACTGCTGCTAATAGTGTTCACAGGGGAATACCTCTCATAGAATGTGCTATAGGGCTGCAGGGCCTCGCAGAGGCTAAGACAACCCTAACAGCTATAGCTATGGTTCACATGCAGGTTGGCGAGATGACACTATACCACTCGGTATATGTGTCTCCGGTTGACTCATTCCCATTTTTGGTCGGTCAGGATTTTATAAATCGCTTTGAAGCGATTATAGATTATGGTGAACAGACAATGTGGGCTAGAGTGAGCAAACCCTTGCCAATACTCATGCCTCCTGAGACAGTCACAGACTGCCCAACAGCAGGCACTGCAGAAGGCACCAAGGACCTCTCGACAGAGAACACAGTCCTGGTAAGTTATCCTTCAAAAGCATGTGGAACCGAAAACACCCAACCGGTGAACCCGACTCTAACTGAACAAGTAAGACTCATCTGCGAGCTGAAACAGTCAGGGCCCACCGGATACTACCTACAATTGGTAGTTCAAGGTGTAGAGATCCAAAGATCCCACGCCAAAGATGCTGTACTGTCGCCGGGGACAGGTAAACCAGCTATCAAGGACGGAGCCGTGGACGGCCCTCAGTGGTCCTCTGACCCCTCCGGGCTGCTCGCAACTCTGCCAGTACAACCTACAGCCGAGGTAATGGCAGTCACACGTGCACAGGCTGCAGCCAAGCCGGCTGACAACACAGTCTCTGTACAACCCGCGCTGACTGACTCAGACATCGTCCAACTTCAGAAGTTGGATCCTGCAATAAACTCGATGATGCTGTCTTTGACTGACCCAGAGAAAAACACTCCGTCCGAAGAAGACCTGGGTTCCAATCCAGACCTTAAAGCCCTCTTTCAGCTGCGCAAACAGCTAAAACTACTCAAGGGTATCCTAACTTTAGCCCATGGAGCGACGTCCTCACCCGTGTTCATGGTCCCCCATGACCAAAGGGGGATGACGTTAGTTAGTGTAATGTTACCAGACGCGATAACGTGATCAAATCTGACATTCAGAGTGAGTGACGCACCGAAACGTCGTTTTCTAGTTGCTTAATCATTACTTTTGTCAATGTTGAAACGTTGTTTTTCTGGTTGCTTAGTCACTATTTTTGTCGATGTTGAGACATCGTTTAATTGGTTTTTGGTATTGTTTCTGAACACCCCCAGCAAGAATGAATGTTGTGTGTACTTTAAGTTAGAGCCTAAGAGGACTTTAACTATGCCAATATGCAGTTCATTTCTTAAAATTTAATCTTTGCGGAGTCAATGTAGATTAATGCTACCTTAAGTACCATAA
>NC_056508.1:15168735-15171274 GCF_014905685.2 Nematolebias whitei
GGCTAGCTAATCTGTCAGTTGAGTCTCGCCATAGACTACAAAACATTTAGGGAAAAACCAAACCTCAAGTCGTTTGTCTAAAAGGACAACAGACAATTGAACCAAACTATATTTTGCCATGTAAATCTAACTTAAACCAAGTTAGGAATGGAAAAATAGTTTGGAATGCCCTTCTATAGGTATAAATCCCTATATGAAAATTTTTCAGCATGACCCACCCTTTAAACTGGTAACTTTAGCTGATCTAAACCATGATAGTGTAATGAAGATAATATGCGTCTGATATTATCCATAATTTAAACGGATTCTTTCATTTTTCTGGACTGAGTAATATCGTGTTTTGAATATTAAATGTGGACAGAGACGTGTTTTATCTTTGACCCACCACAACAGTGAGTCGTTTAATTAGAAACGATTTAAAACACATCACACATTTACATTAATTGGCAAAATTGATTACAATAACACAGCTTAATTAATGACCCTTGCATGAGAAAATCATGCGGCCATGATTATCTTTTGCAGCTTTTGAAACCAACAGACATTTCTGAAGATATCTGCACCTAATTACTGGCAAGATAGAAGTTTAAAGATGGAAAAATGAAGTTTAAATGGAGAGAGATGGATGAGGAAAAAGTGTCTGTATAACCAGAACAGCACGCTCCTTTAGACGCAGCTTAACCCACGGTACACCGGCAGTTGAAGATCGACTCTTTTACCTTTCTGAAGATATTTCAGTTCCGGCGTAAAGTTCCATTTCAAGCCACCTTTCAGCGTCTCCGTAAGAACAGCTGTGACTTCAGGAGTCATGAGATCATCACAGAACAAACTTCCTCATTGTTCAGAGCGTTCGTCGGGTAGAGCCACAGCGAGACGTCGTGGCATCGACGGACTCTTGTCACTCCATTAGAAACTGTTCGAACTTCTGTTCTTCTGAACTTCTCTCGTTCAGGAACTTCTGGTTCGAGGTTCTCCCTGGAACTCTTGTTCTGCTCTGGAACGTTGTTCTTTCTGGAACTAGGAAGTGTCGACCCTTTTAAAGAGGTCACTTCCGGTTCCTTCTGGGAACTTCCTGATTGGTTGAATTAACCAACCGGGGTGTGGTTTTTAGTGACGTCAGAGGGTCACTACATGTCAAGGAGACAGCGTAGATGTTTAAAAATATAACAGAAAGATGTTTTGAAACAGACAGACATCTAGGAGCCAGTTTCCTTCTATCTATCTGAGAGAGTTAAACATGACATTTCGTTCCGATAAACATGTTTTTGACCGTTCTCTGACTTTTGACCGACATCACTCCTTCTCATTTCAGACAGAAGATCAAAAAATGCACAATTACTCTGTAACAGACATTAACTTGATTTCTACTTTGAATGAGGATTAAAAATCATTAATACTGTTTCACAGTTGATTTAAAATGAGTAGTTCACTTCAACATTTAAAATGGTTTGAACTAAACACACTTTGATTATCAAGATATTGTAAAAATAGTAATGACAATAAAAAAGAGAGTGTTCTTTCAATTGATTAGTGCATGACACACTTAGAAAGTCTCTGGATGAGCTTAATTTGTATTTCTGGACTCAAATCAATGAAATAACAGTTTCTGTCCCATGAAGGTCCTCAGGGTCAGATTTTGACCTGAGGCTTAGTTCACTACAATAGCTTACACACCAGGTGCATATAGGGTTAAGGTCTTATGTAAAATCCCACTCATAAGCCCAACTAAAACCACATAAATGCATGACACGTAGAACCAGAATGACACCCACTGGGAACCACCAGCAGCAACCTTCGCTGAAGGGACCTACAACTCCAACTTGGGTCTCCAATCTCCATCCAGTGGTCGCCTCTGCAGTTCAATCCAGGGAACTCTTCTGCATGCTGATCAATCAACACCTCCAATCATTGTGGATTTATCGTTGTGGATTATATGACTTTTTCCAATGGATTACAGACTCTGTTTCCAAGTGGTTAAAGCATTGCTACAATGGAATTACCAACAACATTATGCAATTACCAACAACATAATGGAATTACCAACAACATTATTGAATTACCAACAACATTGTGGAATTACCTAAATCGTTGTGGGATTACCTTCTTTGACTTTTGATTTCCTCTTGCTGGATTACATCAAGCTCAAGGACATTCGGAGGTGTAAGTTCATGTTGGAATTCATCCCCATGGACAGGCGATGATTTCCAAAGGGGGGACTGTAGTGGACTAGGCCTCCGACCAAAACCTGCCTCTGAAGACCTTCATGGGCCATGAACTGTTATTTCATTGATTTGAATCCAGAAATACAAATTAGCTCATCCAGAGACTTTCTAATTGTATCCTGAAGTAATCAATTGAAAGAACACTCTTCTTTTATATTATCATTACTATTTTACAATATCTTGATAAATCAAAAGTGTGTTTAGTTCAAACCATTTTTAAATGTTGAAGTGAACCACTCATTTTAAATCAACTTTGAAACAGCATTAATGATTTTTTAATCCTCATTTAAATTAGAAATCAAGTTAAATGTCTATTT
>NC_056508.1:15171374-15180807 GCF_014905685.2 Nematolebias whitei
CGACCTCTGGGATAGGACCGCGCCGACTCCAGTATCGGATGCATCCATCTCGAGGATAAACTGCCGTGCGGGTGTAGTGGACTAAGCCTGATGTCAAAACTGACCAGATGGACAGAAACTGTCATTTCATTGATTTGAATCCAGAAATACAGTTTGACCCATCCTGAGACTTTCTCTCTTGAATTAATCAAGTGGAAAAGACAATTCTCTATGATCATTACTATTTTACAAATGTTTTGATAATCAAATTGTGTTAGTTCAAACAATGTTTACATGTTGAGGTGAACTAGTCATTTTTATCTACTTAAACAGTAGTAATGATTTTTATTCCTCAATTCAAAGTGAAATCAAGTTAGAGTACATTACAGAGTAATGATTCAATTTCTTGATCGTCTGCTTTGAAAGTGAGCAAAGTTGTAAGTGTGTTAAAGTTCAGGTTTCGGTCAACTAAGAAGTTTACTGAAAATAAATGTCATGTTTAACTTTTACAGCAAGATACTGAGTAGAGACGCCACTAAGACTGGTTTTCTCCAACAATCTTTCTGTCTGTTCTTAAACAATCTTAATCTCTATCCTTGACTTTCCATAACACCTTACATCACAAACCACACCTCTGTTCTGGTCCATCCACCAATCAAAAAGCTCTCAAATGAACCGGAAGTATAGCCCGTTTAAATGTGGCAACTTCCCAGTTCAACAGAAGAGTTCCAGAAGAGTTCAAGAGTTGTGGAATCCAGAGTGCAGGGAGTTTGGGAGTCCGTGAATGCAACCGCAGGCATTCATGGATGCTGCTAAACCAAACAAGCTGAACCAGAGACGATTTTGGGAATTATAACTTCTGTTTGGATAACCTCACACGACTCCTAAGGTTTTTAGCTGTTCTCACGGAGACGCTGAAAAGAGTCAAAAGAAGAGCTCTACACCGACGCTGAAGCTATCGTCTGCAAGGTAAAAGTTCTATTTCGACCAAGCGTACCGTTGGCCCAAGCTGATTTCAATGGAGCGTGCTGTTCTGGTTAAAACAGACAAATTCCCTCACACATCTCTCTCAGATAAACTTCATCTTTCCATCTTTAACTCTCCTATCTGCTAGAAAATTAATCCAGATGTTTTCATTAATGTCTGTGGTGTAACAACGGAAAACCATGGCCGTATGGTTTCCTGGTTGTAAAAGCTGATTAATTATGTTGTTGTTTTCATATTCTGCCAAATTAATGTAAATGTTTGATGTTAAACTTTGATTCTGTAAAATAAATGACCGCATTCATTTTGATGGGTCAAAGAAAAATGACGTCTCACGTTACATTTCATTAAATTCAATGCACGTTTTATCCAGTCCAGAAAGATGAGTGAACCCGTTTTATTTGATGAATATATCTAAGCATCTGTTCATCTACACGGGGTCTGGGTGACAAAGGATGGGAGCAGACGAGAATAAATCCTTTAGCTTACCAAAAGCAGCGTCGGCCTCTGGAGTCCATTTAAATGTTCTGTTAGTGGAAGTAAGCTGAGATAGGGGTGTGGCGATGCGGCTGTAGTTCTTGATGAAACGTCTATAAAAATTTGCAAACCCCGGGAATCGTTGCAGCTGTTTCCTTGTCTCTGGGACTGGCCACTCCACCACTGCCTTAGTCTTCTCGGGGTCAGTTCTGAAAAAACCCTCCCCAAAGATGAACCCCAAAAAGGACACAGATGAGGCATGAAAATCACACTTCTCACCCTTCACAAAAAGCTGATTCTCATAGAGTCTTTGCAGAACTGCTCTAACATGGTTAACGTGTTCGTTCTTGTCTCTTGAATAAATGAGGATGTCGTCGAGGTAGACGAAAACAAAGTCCCCAATAAAATCCCTTAACATGTCATTAACCAAAGCCTGGAATACTGCAGGAGCGTTAGTGAGCCCAAAAGGCATCACCAGGTACTCAAAGTGACCCAACGGGGTTCTGAATGCGGTCTTCCACTCATCACCTTGTCTAATGCGAACCAAGTTATACGCATTGCGTAAGTCCAATTTAGTGAAGATGGTGGCTGGTTGTAACTGCTCTTGGATGGAATTGATTAGTGGAAGGAGGTATTTGTTTTTAATAGTGATGTTGTTGAGTTCACGGTAGTCGATGCAAGGACGCAGAGACTTATCCTTCTTGGTGATAAAAAAGAATCCTGCACCTAGAGGTGAAGTTGATGGGCGAATAATCCCTGAGTCGAGGGATTCCTCAATGTATGACCTCATAGCCTCCCTCTCAGGACCGGAGATATTAAAAAGGCGGCTAGAAGGCAGAGAGGCTCCCGGAAGGAGATCGATGGAACAATCGTAGTGGCGATGTGGAGGTAGTGATAGGGCCCGCTGTTTGCTGAATACAGGAGCTAAATCGTGGTACTCGGATGGAACACCGGACAGGTCGGTCTCACAGGACTCTGATTTGGGCCTGGACATGTTTGAGACCCCTGATCGAAGACAGCACTTTAAACATTTGTCGCTCCACCTCTCTACCCTTCTCAGTTCCCAATTAATGTGGGGATTATGGTTCTTAAGCCAGGGGTACCCAAGGATTAATTGAGAGTTGGGTGACTCGAATACAAAAAAGCTAGTGGTCTCATGATGGTTTCCCGAGGTTATTAAATGAAGATCTGCCGTCTTAAAATTGACCTGGGCCAAAAACTCCCCTGTAACCCCGGCTATAGAGATCGACTCAATCCCCTTGACTGGAAGGGAGAACTCTTTAACCAAATCTTGAGTAATTAAATTTTGTTCGGCGCCCGAATCAATTAAGGCTGTGACTGCGAAACGATTTTGGTTGATTAAAATTACTGTAAGTAAGGTAAGTCTCAAAGAAGGGGAGATTGATGCATTGCCCACCCGTATCTCCCTCTTTATTGGTGGACGTTGGAGTTTCCCTGAAGCGGGCAGGAGGCTACAAAGTGCCCGTTCTTCCCACAATAAATACACAAGCCCAATTTTCTACGTCTCTGCCTCTCTTGAGGAGTCAAACGGGTACGACCAATCTGCATTGGTTCGGGCCGATCTAACTGTGTGTTCGAAAACTCTCCCTGGGACTTGTAATCTTCTGGGGTGGAACTGTAGTTGTAAGCCCCACTCAGCAGTTCTGCGGAACCGGAAGGATTCTGGGAGTTGTAGTCCCGCTCCCTACGGCGTTCCCGGGAAGCGTTCGTCGAGGGAGATCGCTAAGTTAATTAGCGCGTCGAAACTAGAAGTCTCATCACGAGCGGCGATCTGATCCTTCACATAATCGGACAGTGAATTCAAAAAGGTACCTTGAAAGGCTCTGTCGTTCCAACCTGTTTGAGCCGCCAGGATGCGGAAGTCGAGAGCATGTTCGGACGCCGGTCGCCGGCACTGCCGTAATCCCAACAGACGCTTCTCGGCGTTGGATTGCTGCAGCGGACGGTCGAAAATCCTACAAAACTCGGTGAGTAGAGAGTCAAAAGACACAGTCTCTAGTTCATGGAGGTGCAGAAATGAAGTAGCCCATTTTAGAGCGTTTCCCTTGAGTTGACTAATGAAGAAGTTGATTTTAGCAATGTCGGAAGAATAATACTGGGGAGCCCCCTTAAAAGCGAGTTTGCATTGTAACAGAAAACCTCTGCACTGATCAGGGTCTCCAGAAAAATGTTCAGAAGGTTTAATAAACAGTTGTTGGTTTGTGGATTGACTTACAGGGCTGAATTCGGTAGGAATCGGTAAAGGCGAAGCTGCGGCTGTGGAGGAAGGAGAAACAAGTTGACGGTTAATAGCATGAACCATGCATCCTAATTCCAGTAAGTTTGACTGGGTGCTTTGTTGTTGGGCCATAATCTTCTTAAGAACCTCTCCAAAATTGTCCATGTTCTCAGCATTAGCGGATGATGATGCTTGTTCGCTTCTGGTCTCGTTCTGGGTATAGTCTGGCTGGAGCATTATCTGTTATGATTCGGACAACCCAGTAGGAACGAGAACCAGAACGATACAAGTCTCAAATAAGCAAAACAGTGTTTATTATTTACAGTGAATTAGTTGACTTGTATATACAAAATGGTGGCCTGGGATTCCTGAAAAAGGGAGAGACAAAGTCAGGTCTAGGAGTCGAGAGGAGGCAGCTCAAACGGTGGAATAAATTGTTTCGTCTTTCCTTACAGGTAATTCCTTGTGGGGTGAGGTTGTGGGGGAAAATCCCAAGGCAGGCAAGTGGTTGGAGGGCAAAGGCAACAGAGGCGAGACTCCGACACAGGAAGAACCAAGGGCCGGATCCGAGATGACCAGAAAACTGTAGACACAAAAAACACGGTAAGATATCCTTTTCATATATTCAATATACTGGCTAGAGGCACAACTACCAGGAAGGAAGTAATGCTCCAGCGACGAGAAGAGCTTGACTGCAGCCTTATGTAGCCCAGGAGCTCGTCAGGTAGATGGTCGTCAGCTGTGGATGATTGGCGGCCATCTTGGAGCTGCAGCAAGTTCAACTCTTACACCAGCGGTGGTAGCTCACAGACCGTCCCTCTGACGAGAGAGGCGGGAACCGGGTCGGGGACCCGCAGCTACGGGTCACGTCTTCCGTGATAGAGTGTTGACTGCCCATCAAATTAGACGCCATTAATAATTTAGTTCAAAGGGAAATGTGAAAGTCTGGGACTTAGGTAGTTTTACAAATTTCCTGTGATCAGGGATCACATTAGGGCTAGGACATTGTCATAATTATTTTTGTGCCGTGTTTTCTATGATGTGTAAAGGCTTCAAGGCCGGAGGCGTTGAGGGAGATGAAACAATAGGAAAAAGAAAAAAGAGGGGGGAGTGAGCATGTTTGAGTCTGTGTGTGGGGGCGAAGCGAAGGGTTACTTTTTTCTTTTTTCTGTGTTTGTGTCTGTGGGTGAGTGGAGCTTCCATATCCTGACCGAAAGGGGGCGCTGTTGTATAAGGCAAGGACAAGTCTGTACTCATAACACAGACTTGTGAATTGTTTTGTCACAACGGGGCCAGCAGTGAATGAGAATAAAAATATTTGAAAGCCTGAGTGTGTGAACGTTGTCATCAGGTGTGGAACTCATAAATGAGAAACATGTGACTCCTGTGGAAAGTCTACAGGATCAATACATAAGTTAAGAGCATATTGGTGAACAATCTAAACGATATGAAACAATTTTGAATATGAAATAAGTATAAACGCGCACGATATATGGGAATTATCAAAAAGAAACAGAGGCAATTAGCTAAAGACCAGCAGACCAATAGCTAAAACAAGCAGAAATATTCTTAAAGTACCAGAAGTAAGTGGGTAGAGCTTGGTTTTCCTGAATTAGGCTGTAAAAGTTGGATCAATTTAAAAAGAAAGGTGGAATTAGATGATATTGGCATGAAACAGCTAAATAGTATCTGAAATGTAAGCAGAAATATCTGAATCTTCCAAACATTAGCTGAAAGGAGCACAATGTTCAGAAATTAGCAGAAATAAGTCAGTAGAAGTACAAAAACGTTGAAGTAAGCTGAATACAGCTTAAAAGAGGGAGGAGGACATACTCTGTCTGGAGATGGTACATCATCAGGCAGGCTAGGAAGCAGCTTGACAGGTGGTCAGAGGTTGGACAGCAGAGAGGAGGTCGTTGGCTGAACATTCTTAATGCTCTCATTTTAGGGGTGATCTTGGCAGGAGGAGATCTGAACGCCATTTTCAGTCACTGAACGTTGGAAGAGAAATGTAATACATCGTTTGAAATAGGAAGAATAGTCAGCAGCTGATTAGACTACAGCTGTCGGAGGCCAGACATAAACGGGGATAAGAGAGTGAGGTCAAAAAACATTTGTGTGTTCAATCAGTGTCAGAGGTAAAGGAGGAGGCAGTGACCTCTGGAACAGTTGATCTTGTGCAATGGTTTGAAACTCAGGGCCAGAGGGCCAGAGGGGGACATCCCGTGTACGAGCGGTAATTAACCGACAGATGGAGTCAGAGGGAGTCAGCTGGAGGTATTATTGGAACAGCTCGATGTGTGGGAAGATGAAGATGGCAGACAGCCACTCACTGAGCGGGCGAGGGACAGAGGTAAATTGGTAACAAACGTACTGAACAGACATGCAAAGGTAGAGAGCTGCGGACAGAGAGCTGCTGACATGATGCAGAGAAGGAAGGTAGATGGTTGAGGCGTCAAAGAGACCAAGTGGAAGAGCAACAAGGCTTGCAGCATTGGTGCTGGGTTTAAACTGTTTTATCAGGGTGTGGATAGAAAGAGAAATGGAGTAGGGGTGGTCTTGGAGGAAGTGAGGAGTAGGTCTGAAAAAGGCCTAAGAGGAGATAAGGAGGATGATTCGTTGTGGTGACTTCTGAAAAGGGAAAAGCCGAAGGAAGAAGGAGAAATAAACATCGTAAACAGGTCAAAATTAAGTTTAAGCATTTCTGGATGACACATTGTAAACAAATTAGCCAAAATTTCTTCTTGGAATTGACAGTAACATCAGTTAATAAATTCAACTAAAAAACAACAGAATGTAAAATAAGTAATAAACAAAATCCTTGACACTTGTAAAATGAAGAAAAAATTTATTCTGCTCAAAGAAACTCTTAACTAAACACAAATTGAAATGCGTGGGTTAAATAAATCAGTCTAAATGATTTTATCACATATTAAAAAAACTAAACTCAAATTGAAATGCTTGGGTTAAATTAATCAGTCTAAATGATTTTATCACATATTGAAAATGTTGTCTAGAGTTTAGGAGCTGTTTCCTTCTAAGAGCAACCTGAACTAGGTTATTTATGTGAAAACAACAATTCTAGTGGGTAAATGAAATGACTTTGAACATCTTGAGATTTCACACAGGTCCTAAGAGTGCATAAGGAGAACAGAGATGAGTACATGGTGAGTTTAAGAAGTTGTGCTTTGTGAACAAAGGTGCATGTAGACGTTTTGTGCAGTGCTAATGGTCTCTGTGATGTCTTGAAGTGTAGACATAGTCTTAATTGAATTGAATTAGAAGAATTTTGTTTAGGATGCAGTGAACAGGAATAGTTATGAGATGGAAGAATTTGCAGATTTGTTATACAACAAGCAGTGATTACATATTATCATGCTGCCTAAACCTTTACAAAGTCTAAATGGATAATGTGGACCTGAGAGTGGTCCTCACTGTCAGGTGGTGAGTCAAAACACATATTCTAAAAGATTGAAGACATTATTTTGAATGAAATATTTTATGCAGTAGGCGTAAAGAATTGGATTGCGCAGTGTTTAATGAAGGTTTTCACTCTTATGTAATTGAGTGTTTAAAACATCTGTTGTGCAATCCAGGACACCAGAATGACTCTGTTGAAGGTAAACGCTGCGGTCCCAGAATAGAACTGGCTAACAAAGGATTAATGTTGATAACAGATGCTTAAGGTTGAATCAGACTTTTAATAATTGGATTGTTTATTTTTCCTTCTCAGCAGCCTGAGAAGACAGAGCTGTGGATTGGGGAGGTGAGTCTGGCTAGGCCCACAAAACACATACAGGTAGCCTTCAGATACATACAGCATCCATCTGAGTGTTGATCATGACCCTCTAGTGCTGGGTGCCGGATCGGATACCAGATGTGTTCAGGTGGACGCTGAAGTTGGGTCTGGGAAACTGACCAATGGGACGGTTCAAAGAAGCTGTCAGTCGAGCACCACTGACACAACAACAAAGAAATTGTCAGCCAAGCAATATAACTTTTCACTATGGAAACAAAGCAAAGATCTATCAGTCCAACAACAAACTGAATTAACTGTCCAGAGGGGGTCCTGGATTTTGTCAACAGCGGGAACATCCAGTCAAGTCTCGCTGTATGCTGAGCTATGAACTGCTGCACAAAGCTGAACTGGTCTCCAGACCAAGGGAGACAAACTGAAGACAAAAAGGATGAAAGAAAAGCTGGTGGTCCATCTGTCCAAGGTCACTAACATCAACTGCAGCCTGACGGAGGTGTCAACCCCACATTTGGTCTGTGATGGTCATCCGAGCGCCTTGGTGTCTTGATCAAAACTGCAGTTGGCTTTGATAATAATCACTCACATAGGCTCATTTTAAGCCAAAACATGACACAGAAGTACTACTGTGGGGGTGCTAGATGATTTGCCCTTTTCCAATTGCTCTGAGATGAAAATTGTTTTATTACCTCTAAACCTAATAGGACAAATGAATAATGCTCCCCACCCCTGAGCAAAATATTGACTTTTTAACTTTTCGTTTATACAGGTCACAAAGTCTCATTCCAGAGAAAACTGTACCTGAGACCTGAGTTGGATTGAGTTCACTAATGTTTTCTAAAGTAATACTAAATGATTGTCTTTGCCTTGAATGAGCTCATTTGGTGGGTCTGGTTTGATACAAGGGATGAAATTTATTTAATGGTTAACTCTTTGGAAAATTATATGAGAGCTTGGGTTATATTTGGCTATTTTTTTGCCAAACCTGGATTGAATAACAGTAGGGGGAAGATTAAAACTACACCATATTTTATATTTCTGAAACTAATACTCAGACTGGGTGTTAGTAAATTACAGCCGGTAATACTTCAGATTTGAAACAGAAAACTGTTTCAAAAAGGGGGAAGGTGAAGGCTGCTCTTAGCAGGAAACAGTTCATATAATGATTAGATCATTACAAAATATACAAAACTAACTTCTTAGGGTTTTATATTTAAATTGAACAGTGTAGTGGTCTGGATGGTTCCAAAAAGCCAGTAGTAAGTCTGAAGCGTTTAAAGGATCATTTAGGATAATCACATTGACATTTGAAAAGTGGAATAAATCAAAAGCCTACAAAACAACATTGCACTTGTATATATTGGTTTAACAAAAGTATTTTTCTCTTTCTTTGTTGTAATGTGTACAGATTCCAGAAAAGGGGGACGCCCCTAGCATCAAAACACAGACTCCTGAAGTGGATTTGAGCAAAGGTTAAGGAGAAATGGGGTGATTCGGTATTTTTAAACACAACTGACTTGACTGACTGGACTGGACTTAGTTTAATTGGGCTAATAAAAGGTTTCATGAACAAAGTATTTTAACCACATGTTTTTTTTTTTCTTCCTTGCTCCCCTCTTTCGCACAGACAGGTACCTGGAGGGAAGATTAAATTCCTCTTGTTTCCACGGTGTTATATGTCAGTTGTTTAAAACTTTTAAGGTTATATTGTACTTTGATGTTGTCAGCGCAAGCGTTTAATGAAGTTACTTCCACAGGCTCCAGGAGGAGGGAGGCCGGCGTGGGGGATTACTTATTGCAGGGTGTTGTTGTGTAGGGGTGTTGTAGTATTATGTTTAACTTTGCTTATTGTAGGTAGATCCGTTGACTGCAAAGGCTTGGAAGGGTGGAAGACGGTACTAGAGTACACAGGTATCCCTGGAGAAGTCCAGTATGTACCTCATTTCAGTTTCAAGTGTATAGATGAATGTAAGAATAGCATTTTATTTCAGTTTTACAAG
>NC_056508.1:15180907-15183570 GCF_014905685.2 Nematolebias whitei
AAAAAAAACGAAGTCCAGATGACATGATTCAACCTTTTTTGTTGTTATATACCTGGATGACTGAGAAAACAAACTTTGTGTTATGTGATTTAGTTTGACTATCATATATAAAATGTGTACTTCTTCAAAGTCCTACTAGCTTCTTAAAACACAGCCCTGTAGTGAACATGTCGGGTCCCTTTGACTTACACTCAAACAATGGGGCTTCTGGCTCTTCTTCATGGAACGGAAACACTCAGCCCTAACTGTGACTTCTCCTGCCTCCTTGTTTGAAACTAAGATTTGTGTTAAACAGAAACATTGTAGAGACAAAACACTTAACGTTTACTCAACAATTTTGCAAGATTAGCCATGTTAGCTGTGTTATATGTAGCCTATATGAGGCAGTTTGGTGAACTGAAAAACAAATACCGACTTACCTTCATAGTTATTTATGTAGTTGGACACATAAAGCTTAAATCCTTTGTCCTTTTTGGATGTGGGCGCTTTCGAGGACGTCTGAATAATTCTGTAGACATCATTAACAGACATTGTCGGCAAGTCCTGCAGCGAACGCGTGAAAAACGCCATTACTAACACTGTGTTGCCTGAGAGCCGGAAGTGTTCAGCGTGGCTAATAAATGCGGAAGCGCTAGAACGGAAGTCCGTGGCATGTAGTCCATCTGGCACGCTGACATGCTAAGGTGGTAACGGAGCGGGAGTCTTTGTCAGAATCTTGGTTTTTCTTTTTTCAAACCAATTCAAAGCTGTCTAAATGGTAGGATTGCACACATTTTGGCCATCCATCCATTATCTTTACTTGCTTATTCCATTTTGGGTCATGGGGGTCGCTGGTGCCCATGTCCAGCAATCACTGTGCGAGGGGCGTGGTACACCTTGGACGGGTCTCCAGTCCATCACAGGGACACATAGAGACAAACGAAACAACCAACCATTCACTCGCACCTAGGGACAATTTAGAGTTACCAATCAGCCTAACATGCATGTTTTTGGTCTGTGGGAGGAAACCAGAGTACCCGGAGAAATCCATGCATGCACAGAGAGAACATGCAAACTCCACCCAGAAAGGCCCCTGGACCGGGGTTTGAACCAAGGACCTGCTCGCTGAGAGGCAGCAGCTCTACCAGTTGCGCCACCATGCTGCCACACATTTTGACCATTGGGTGAAAAACATCTCAGAAGCCAGTTTGTTTTTGAAACACTTTTACCTCTTAGGTCAGGTAATGTGCATAAGATGACAACTCCACGCACATGCATGAGCATGTTGAGCTTTTATGTGATCCGTCATGTCGAGCTGAGGATTACGTCACCAAGTGGTACTTTGAAATAAATGCAGCTGAAGAGCATTGATTAAAAAGTTTGTGATAATTGCATATTGTCAAAATGTGATTAATAGATGCTTTATATATGGGTCCCTTGAATGAAATGTCAAAAATATAATCCTTCAAAATGTTTTGAAGCACTTTTCTGAGCGGAACCAACACTGGTTTGTAGCAGAAAAGCCTTAAAATGTTGCTACTTTCAATACTGGATGAAAAAAATCCTGATATCCAAATATGGGTTGAGGTTTCCTCTCTCAAATGACATTAATAAATCTTAGTTATATGGAAAAAATAGGATTCAGACCAATTTTCACATGCAGTGATCCCAATTAGCATGACGAATGCAGCAGTATGTCTGGAAATGCTCATGATATCAAGTTCAAATCAAGTTTGTCATTCGCCTCACGTGGTACATGAGGTGGAATGAAATTATGTACTCAGGATATCTGGATGATCCAAGTATCAAGAAGTAGCATAAAACACTAGCAATCTGAAATGTACTTTGTTCATTTTGACTTAACTCAGTTTGACGTGATGGTCACCTGCAACGTGCAGTGACAAGCGTCTGATGAAAGGAATATTTAATTTGTAAATATTCAAACAGCTCAGCATTCATTTAGTTTTGACGTGTTTCTCCACTCGGCCTTTTCTCACAGCACTGATAGATTAGTTCAGTTAGCACGTTATTCAAGTATTAATGTGCATAATTTGAAGTAACTTTAGGAGCTTGTAATTACTGCTTTGACGTCAAAAGCAAAGTTTGACAAAGAACAGATTTCTTTGCCTGTGTGTGTAAGTGTTGGATTAGAGGGAGAAAATAATTCAATTTTTCTATCCATCCATCCATTTTCTTCCACTTATCCGGGGTCGGGTCGTGGGGGTAGCAGCCTAAGTAGGGAGGCCCAGACTTCCCTCTCCCCAGCCACTTGGGCCAGCTCTTCCGGGGGAATCCCGAGGCGTTCCCAGGCCAGCCGAGAAACATAGTCCCTCCAGCGTGTCCTGGGTCTTCCTCTGGGTCTCCTCCCGGTGGGATGTGTCCGGAACACCTCACCAGGGGGGCGTCCAGAAGGCATCCTAAACAGATGCCCAAGCCACCTCAACTGGCTCCTCTCGACGTGGAGAAGCAGCGGCTCTACTCTGAATCCCTCCCAGACGATTCTCACGATTTTTTTCTCTGTAAATCTTAGGCGTACAGTCATTAAAGCTGAACACATGGTTCAGTGTATTTAAATATTCTTGGTGGGGTTAACATTAACACTAATAAAATATTCTTATGACACGTTTGCAAAACTCACAGTCACTGATACATTTTTATTAAGATATATATATATATATATATAT
>NC_056508.1:15183670-15193441 GCF_014905685.2 Nematolebias whitei
CTTGATCAGGCTGGTGGTGTTGTTGCTCCAGCTGAGGTTGTCATTCATGTGTACACCCAAGTACTTGTAGCTGGAGACCACTTCCACCGCAGATCCTCTTATGTTCAGGGGGGTGTAGATGTTTTTGTTCCTTCTGAAGTCCACAATCATCTCCTTTGTCTTCTTCACATTGATGTGAAGGTTATTCTCTTTGCACCAGCTCTCCAGGTGTTCCACCTCTTGCCTGTAGCTGGACTCATCATTGTTTGTGATGCATCCCACCACCGCTGTATCATCTGCAAACTTTACAATGCGACAGCCTGGATGGGTAGGTGTGCAGTCATACGTGAGCAACAGGAGGGGGCTCAACACAGCCCTGGGGGGAGCTAGTGCTGAAGGGTATGGTGGAGGAGAAGTTGTGGATCTTCACAGAATGCAGTCTGTTAAGAAGTCCAGGACCCAGTTGCAAATGAAGGGGCTTAGTCCTAGTGCAAGTACAGGTGCTAATCATAAAATTAGAATATCATGGAAAAGTTTATTTATTTCAGTAATTCCATTCAAAAAGTAAAACTTGTCTACCTCAGACTGAAGAAGTCTCTCAGACGAGAGACGAAACGTTTCTACATTTTTTGTTGTTTTGCTTTGTTTTGGGTTTTTTTGAATGTCCAGAGGACCAGATTTAACTTTTTTAGATTTTTCTACCTGGATTATTGAGCATGCATCAGGATAAAACTTGTCTATTATATTCATTCATTACACACAGACTGATATATTTCAAATGTTTATTTCTTTGAATGTTGATTATAACTGACAACTAATGAAAACCCCAAATTCAGGCAGCACGGTAGCACAACTGGTAGAGCTGCTGCCTCTCAGCGAGCAGGTCCCTGGTCCAAATCCTGGTCCAGGGGGCCTTTCTGGGTGGAGTTTGCATGTTCTCTCCGTGCATGCGTGGGTGTTCTCCAGGTATTCCAGTTTCCTCCCAAAGACCAGAAACATGCATGTTAGGCTGATTGGCAACTCTAAAATTGTCCCTAGGTGAGAGTGAGAGAGTGACTGGTACGACAGATGAAACCCATGTCTTGCATACATCTGTGCGTGGTGGTTCTTGAAGCGCCGACTCTAGCTGCAGTTCACCCTTTGTGAATCTCCCCCACATTTTGGAATGGTTTTGTTTCACCATTCTCTCCAGGGTGCAGTTATCCCTATTGCTTGTACACTTTTTCTACAACATCATTTCCTTCCCTTCGTCTCTATTAATGTGCTTGGACACAGAGCTCTGTGAACAGCCAACCTCTTTAGCAATGACCTTTTGTGTCTTACCCTCCTTGTGCAAGGTGTCAATGGTGGTCTTTTGGACAACTGTTAAATCAGCAGTCTTCCCCATGATTGTGTAGCTACAGAACTAGACCGAGAGACCGTTTAAAAAAAAAGGCATTTGCAGATGTTTTGAGTTAATTAGCTGATTAGTGTGGCACCAGGTGTCTTCAGTATTGCACATTTTCACAATATTCTAATTTTCTGAGAAATTGAATTTGGAGTTTTCATTAGTTGTCAGTTATAATAAACATAAAAAAAAATAACATTTGAATTATATCAGTCTGTGTGTAATGAATGAATATACAAGTTTAATTTTTTTGAATGGAATTACTGAAATAAAATCAACTTTATCATGATATTCAAATTTTATGACCAGCACCTGTATATGAGCCGTTTTCTCCCTTAAATACATCAAAGACTGTTTTGTAGTGAAAGCACTCACTACCTCACGTGATGCACGTACAACATGAAGATCAGACGTCTCACTCCGATTGGATGGAATTCAAATCCAAAACATTTTAACAGTTGTTGGCATGAATTTACTTAAAACTATGAACTATGAACTTATTCATCACCTCATTTATGTAACTTACTCACGTGATGAACTTATTGTCTTTGAACAAAAGCAGCACAGTGGGACTAATTAAAGCTGATTAGCTTAGTTTCATGGTTGCTAACAGCCACGCTAAATAAACAAGCCCTGCTCCACTTGCTGTTTACTGAGATTCTTGGGGATGATGAAGCAAAAAAAAATAATAATAATTCAGCCATTATATCGGTTATCGGCGGTCGACTAACCCTCCCAATATCAGTTTTGGCAATAGCCAAAATTTCCGTATCGCTCGGGCTCCATTATTTACCGTGTGTTAAAATGAGTCATTTGAGATGAAAATAAAGTCTCTTCCAAACATTTCCCTCTTTTTGTGCTGGTGCATGATCTACTTTCAGCCCGGATACGGAAACGCGGAGCTCTTACGTTCTTTGGTTACACCGAAAAAAACATGTACACAACTTATATAAAATAAAAAGCACTGATGAGACAATCGAGGTGCATTTACCAAGAAGTTTGAGAAATAATTAAAAATAGATGTACACAGAGATACAGAGGCATCTTGGAAAAGCTGCTACAGTCCTGTGCTCATGTTAACACGACCTCACATTCAAACGTTGAGCAGGTTTTAAAGCAAACGGACGTACCAGCTCTGGAGCTCAGCAAACGTCTGCTTCATCCTCTTGATGGAGGAGTCCATCTCCTCCTTCACCACCATCCTGTAGCGGGTCAGGGACGAGGTGCACCTCTGCAGGTCTTTCACCGAGCGGTCGATGTTAGGAGCTGACGAGGAGACAGTAAAGTCGACTTATTTTTCTTACAGCGCTCTGTCCTAGGACACATTTCGTCTCGAGTTAGCCGTGTCTGGGCAAGGGTTAGATCTTTTCACTACTCTCTGTAAACTACAGCCACCATGAAAAATAAGAGGTTAAAGCTTCTAACCCATTTTCTTTACTCGTGATGATCCTTGCTCGTCAGTGCTGGATGCCAACGAGGAGGAGGGGGGGTGGAAATTTGAGCCCGTCTTGTGTCGTGGTTTGTTTCCTCTGGGAACTTGGTGATTTCTCTGTCCCTGCTGGGAAGCAGGACTCGGAGCGCTACCTGGACTTTCTGCTTCTGCACCTGTAGGGAAACAAAACAGCCTCGTTTCAGTCAGTGGGAAATAAATCCAACCACATGGATTATTCTGCATTTACTGATAACTGGAATGCAGCTAATGAGAATTTAACTGTAGGAGGTGGGCCGTACAAGACAAAGACTGTTCCTCACATTACTGTTAATTGCTGGTCTACAGAGCTCACGTGAATATACGCTGCGCACGCTAATAAATAAAATAAAAATTCCATAAATTGGCTGCAGTATTGTGTAAGCCGCGGGGTTCAAAGCCTGAAACAAAAAGTAGGAGCTTATAGACCGGAAAGTACGGTAGGTAGTTCAATACAAGGAATAAAAGAAACAACTCTGTTCTGTTCAGTGTCCTGAGATGACTTCTGTTGTGACTCGGCGCTATAGAAATAAACTGAATTTTGTGATTTTTGCCTCTACAGCTACCGAGCTGTAAAGTAGTCATGAGCCAAATAAATGTTTGCCTTATTTTGTTAAATTATGACCATTTATATTTCAGCTCACACATCTGGGACTTCTCTCGTCCAAACCAACTAGATCAAGAAAAGAAAAAAAGAGTATGCTCAGTCATCCAGGTGAACAAATCACGTCATCTGGACAGATTCTTTGTGGAAGAAAGGTTTCGTCGTTCCAACAGGATCTCTGGTGGCAGGCCTCAGACTGACGAGCTCTTTCACATTACTACACCTACCTCAAAACATCCAGTTCTTTTTAGATAGAAAAGGAATAAACAAGTCTGCTTTACAAATGAGAAGATTAAACTGATCTTCCCAGAATGAGCATTTATCCAGATCAATCAAGACATCTCTATCATTCGCACGGTTACTGTTGCTCATGTTCGACAGGTCTTGTGTTTACCGGTGGTTTCGGACGTAGCGGGTTCAGAGTCCAGCTCGGCTGCATCCAGAGAAGCAGAGTCCAACTGCTCGCTCAGCGAGTCCAGAGACTCTCCGTCCATCACCGACCCGTTGGCGTGAAAGCCGTTGATCTCGTCCTTGCCGTCGTCGGGCGACATGGCTTCGGGCGGAGCGGGCTCTGCAGGGACCTCCGGCTGAGGCTTGGGCTTCTTTTTCTTCTTGGGCTGGACACGAAGACAGCAGCGTCAAAAAGACAAGAACGAGTTGGACAAAATGATCTCAGTACAAACTGCATCTACATCCAGTCACTACAGAAACATTCTGAACACATGAAAGAAGCAGAGCTGCTGTGAAGAGTCTCATTAAATCCTCTTTTCAGTCGACAACTTTTTTTATGAACCCTCTCGTTTCTCTTTAACAATTTCTACAAGTTACACGAGCTGGGTCCAGTTTTAAAAGGACAACGAGGTCTAAAATACCGGAGTACTTCCAGTTAGCCGTCAATACATAGTTCTCATGTGACGCAACATCCGGGCACTACAGTCTCTAATCATGTAGCTGCAGACCTGACCGAGTTAGTTCATCCAGTGTTTTAAAACTCAGGAAATGTGAAGGACCTCAAACGGAGGAACGATGTCGAGTCTTGGAAACATCAACAATCTGCTCCCATCACTTTTACTCCAGTAAGAAAAAATTATACATTAGTCATTTTGTTAAACCATGTCAGAGCATGTGTGCTGTTCTGACAGCTCTCCCTCTGGGACCGTCCTCCGCTGCCCGCCCCGCGTCTCCTCCTTGGCTGGCTCTCCCTCCTTCTCGACAGCAGCAATTTTCTGCATCCATCTTTCTCTTGGACATTTGTCAAAAGTATCAGTACTTTGGTCTGTCTGAACGCCATCATGATCGCCGTCTAGCGCTTGCCTACAAAAATGGCGGAAAAGTGGTATTGCACAATACCGGTCGAGTGTGTGGGAACTTTGTATACTGGGACGGTTTTCAGGCTCTGGACGGTTTCCTCGGCCAACAGCAGACAGGAGCTGAGGAGATGGAGGAAGAACTACACTGGTGTCCTTTAAGCTGCACGATGCTCTCTGAAGTTCTGCTCTCTGTATGCCATGATTGAAAAGAAACTTTTACAGCAGAATGTGGGGCCCATGTGCGATGACGCTGTTCCACCGTCACGTTTTGTTCCTCCATCTGATCACCATCTAACTTCACCCGTTTTCCTTTTATTCTGTGACTTTAAGCAACAATATTTAAAGTAAAGCTACGAGCGAACATCCTTTATTCTTATAATCGGACTCTGTTCATCACAAGAAGCACTCCGACGGTTCAAATCTGCTGCACTCTCGACAGAAGAGATGCACCCGAGTGTTTCTGGAACCATCGGACCTCTGCATCACAAGTTCTCATAGAATCCATTAATGAAATGTGAAGATTAAACTAAACTAATGTTGGTCTTTAATATAACCTTTTATACAGGTGGGTCGGCTTAGATTTTCCTTTGACGGGCAGACGTGACTGAAGGTCACTAAATATTTCTCAGTTTTATTTTTACAGTTTGCTGAAAGACTAGATTTTAATATATAAATAAGAGCTTCAAGTTATTTGTCATTCAGTTTATTTATATAGCGCCAAGTCACAACGGAGGTCACCTCAGGTCACCGAACAGAAACATTCATAAATAAAATAATAATTTAACATCATTGATCTGAGGAGCAGACTGCTCCGAGTTTAACTCCATCACAGACTCATCTTGAGCCGATACTTTAAACTTACATTTTGTTCTTTAGAATGTGGACAAAGAGACTTGAATTAATTTGTGGTGAATTCAAAATAAAACAACAAATAATAATGTTGATTTTTGGAGAAAATTGTTTAAATAAAATAAAACTAGTCAATAGATGCATCAAAATAAAAGCATTGAAAAGAAGGATTATAAAGCCTGTCGACTCATTTTGAAAACAGGTTTTGAGACGCTCACCTTCTTTTTGCCGGTGACATTCCACTCCTTGAGGATCTCGTCTGCGCTCCCTGCGGCAGAAAGCACACACACGCACACACACACACACACACACACACGTACGCTCAGTCCACGTCCCAGGTACAAGCTTCGCAAATACCTCCACAATAAAAGAATGCCGTGTGGCGTTTTTTGGATGCCTCAAAAAAGAGGAACAAAGCAGCGTGACGTGTGAGGACAACCCTCTTCTATAATTAAACCTGTGAAACTGCGTGCACGCAGAGCATGACGTGCACGATGAGAGAGATGAAAGAGCTTCTCAGGGTTCACAACACAAGCGTGACATGCCACGACTGGTGCACAGAAACAGCATGAAGCTTCAGGACTGCACGTGGAGTCAAAGTGGAAGCGTGATGAGCTGAAGATGAACGATGCACTCGAACTTAAAGTAAAAACGAGTGCAGCTGCTGCTGGTGGGGGGGGGGGGGGGGACATGGCTGCTCTACCACTTCACGGTGAGAACACGGTGAGAACATGCTTGAGAAGTTTGAGCTCAGATGGACGTCCTCATACCTTCCAGGAAAGCCTGCACCGTCTTGTCCACGCTGTTCTCAAAGTGCTGCAGCACCAGCACGATCTCGTTGTTGCTTTTGTTGGGGACGACTGCCCTCACGGCGCTGATCTGCGACGGGAAGAATAAGATCAAGTCAACGCAAGTTTACACTGTAGGCACGGACAGCGAGGTCACGTCAGGTTTACAGACTGATGCGCTCGTCTTTAGTCGACGTCGAACTTGAAGCTTTCTGTAACTCATTTTGAATAAACTCTTGTCAAGTTTCTCCTCATTTATTTGAACTATTCTACATTTAACTTTCCAACCCCTGGAAGGGCGGGCACAAAACGTGCCCCCACCAAAGGAAAACTATTAACCGCCTTATGTTTTGCTCCATTCTAGATAAACAGCTCACAGGAGCTGATGAATTTCAAGCAGTCTCTTTTCTAGGCGGTTCAGGTCGTTTATGACAAAGTTACTCAGCAACACAAGTAAATATTCTCATTGCAACACTTAAAGCATATACTCCATATTTACTGCTGCCAAAGTGCAGCTCAGTCAGTGAAGCTGAATAATAATAATAATGTTAGCAGCTAACTCAAATGATGTCACTTCCTGTTTCAGATTCCACCCGTCTCACCTTCTCCTTGATCCTCTCAGCCGTTCCTCCCTGGGACATGACCATCTTGGAGCGGGTGTCAAACACCACGCCGGCTCCATCTGTAGATAAAATACACAAAAACACAATCAGTCGTCTCCGCTGCCGAGGCAGAAAGCTGGATTTGCAAGTCGCTGCTGAAACTCGTTTGCAAAACAAAACCAGACGTTCGCTGAGATTTGCAGGGAAGCTTTAAATCTTTACGCCTCGTCCAAAACCAGAAAACAATCAGTTTTTGTTTGTCGTTTCTAAAACTATCCTTGTAAACAAGTCAGTTTTAAAAAAACAAACAAAAAAAAAAATAAAAAAATTTTATTTACATGGAAATACTAAAAGCATCCAAAACGCTCCTGTAAATATGCCAGGCCTGTATGTGGCGCTGCAACGTTGCCACATAAAACACACCAAAAACAGGAAACGAGGTGTAGAGCATGCCCAGAGAAATCACAGGTAAGGTAGGAACCAGACAGCCCACGATTAAAACTGGAAACACTCCAAGAAGAAAAAGACAAACGAGCAGGGCGCCGATGTCCCCCGTCGCCGAGCGATTTGAACGGTGAAGGTTTGTGGTTTTCAAGACGAGTGTTTTCTAGACTGGAACTGAACAGGGAACAAGTAAACCTGAATGTTTTTGCTGCAAAATGTTCAAGTGGAGAAGAACAGAGGTAGTTTCTTTGTATTAACTGTTTTGAATTGTCCGAGGCAGCGCAGTGACGGAGCCTGGAGGGAAAATTTATCCACAACCAGAGCAGTGGTGGAGCCAGGGAGTGGCCAAATGGTGGCCATTGCCCCCATAGATTAATCATAAGCCACCCCAATCATTTTAAGAAACTATACTTTAAAGCAATATAAAAACTAGGAAGCATTTTCCTCAAATGACTGGAGTGACCAGTTTTTTTTTGTTTGTTTTTTTTTAAATTTATTTAATTTATTTATATATATATATATATATATATATATATATATAGTGGTGACAGCCATCTTGGATTTAGATGAGGTAACCCAATTTTTGATGGTGACCTGTGTTACACCTAGAACGGTATTTAAATACTCGGTCTTTTAAAGCCGTTCTCATGACCCACATGTTTGATGTACTGCAGTGTATTTCTGCAAAGTTTGTTTATTGATCTGTGGAGAGAAATATCCAATAAAATGATACAACTCTTTTTGGCCTTAATGTATTTGGTGTAAAGTTATTTTAGTGTTATTGTTGATCAGCCTCGTCGGTTCACTGAAGTAAAAACATGAAGCACATGAAAGGTTTTGTTGCAGTTTATAAAGTGACACAATCTGTCATTGTGTTGTTGCCGTCGGTTACGCTCGGGGTCAGAGGTGCGTCTGTGATGTCAGTTTTCAAAATGCTGTTTTAGGTGTCCACACGACAACGTCACTCTGGAACCAGTTTTTGAAAAATATGGTTTAGTGGATCCCAAAACAGTTTCAGTGTGGACTGAAAGAAAAACTTTGTGGGCGGGGCCTTGAATACATCAAAGACAGATTTGTGCTGATACTTAAAATAGTTTTGTTTCATGCATGTGCGCAGACACACTGAAAATGAAGACGCAGCATCAGTGAAGCGCGGTGTGGGGGTGGTTGTTGTCAGTCTGCAACCGATTCAAACTAATAAACATAAATAAACAAATATAAATCTTTAAAAAAAAAAAAGGCATCCTGTAGAAGCTCAACCTTTTTTTTTTTTTTAAATCACAGCGGGTAAGAAACGTCTGATGAAGCAGCTGATCCATCCAGGTCTCTCTACAACGCTGAGTGAGAACGTTCAGAACAGTCCAAAGTTCATCTATAGCCATTTAAAGACGGCAGAATGTGCTGAGTCTTTGGAAAGTTGTTTTCCTTCATGAAGGGGAGGCCGGTTATCGTCTCTGGAAATATCTAAAGATCAAATTCTCTGTCCAGATGTGCATCCTTATTAAAACTACTTCAATAAATACAAACAAGGCCAGCACACAGCAGCAAGTCTTTTACATTTAAAGGAAAGTGGGTGAAGTTTCCCCATCACCTACTGGCTGCAGGGTTCCATTGCTTTTGTTAGCAAAATATCTCCAGAACAACTGAACACATTTCAATGAAACTTTCAGAGTGAAAACTGAACGAATCCATTAACGTTTGGAGTCAGCCTGATTCAAGATGGCTGCCACATCCAACCGAACTCAAAACCCCTAAAATGACTTGAGGTTGTCAGATTTACAGACAAGACCTGAAACTTGGTGTGGTAGTAGACCACAGGTACTTGCAAAACATCATCTGAGTGATAACATTTGTCATCAACTGTTAGCAGTCAACACCTCAAACACTCGTTTATTTTACAGAAACAGCAGCACGGTGGTGCAGTTGGTAGAGCTGCTGCCTCTCAGCGAGCAGGTCACCCCGGTTCAAATCCCGGCTGGGGGCCTTTCTGGGTGGAGTTCGCATGTTCTCTGTGCATGCTTGGGTTCTCTCCGGGTACTCCAGTTTCCTCCCACAGACCAAAAACATACATGTTAGACTGATTGGTAACTGGATACATCACAAACGAGTCCAGCTACAGGCAGGAGGTGGAACATCTGGAGAGCTGGTGCAAAGACAAAAACCTTCACATCGATGTGAAGAAGACAAAGAAGATGATTGTGGACTTCAGAAGAAACAAACACCTACACCCCCCTGAACATAAGAGGATCTGCGGTGGAAGTGGTCTCCAGCTACAAGTACTTGGGTGTGCACCTGAATGACAACCTCAGCTGGAGCAACAACACCACCAGCCTGATCAAG
>NC_056508.1:15193541-15230090 GCF_014905685.2 Nematolebias whitei
TGGATGCATCCGATACTGGAGTCGGCGCGGTCCTATCCCAGAGGTCGCTCCTGGATGGCAAGGTACACCCTTGTGCATTCTTTTCCCGCCGTTTGTCCCAAGCAGAGAGAAATTACGATGTGGGCAATAGAGAATTATTGGCCGTTAAATTAGCTTTGGAGGAATGGCGCCATTGGCTTGAGGGCACAGAGACTCCCTTCCTGATTTGGACAGATCACAAGAACCTTACATTTTTGAGAGAGGCTAAACGGTTAAACCCCAGACAAGCACACTGGTCCTTATTTTTTAACCGTTTTAACTTCACGCTGACTTTCCGACCTGGTACTAAGAACATCAAGCCTGACGCTCTCTCCCGACAGTTTTCTCCTCCAGACACTCCTGAGCCTGTTGAGGGCATCATCTCCCCGGTCTGCATTGTCGGAGCCCTTACATGGCCTATTATGAGAGAGGTTCGTGAAGCCCACCTGACGGAACCTGATCCTGGCACTGGTCCCCCTGGCACTTTGTTCGTCCCCTCAAATATGAGGTCTAAGGTACTCGACTGGCTCCACACCAATAGACTCTCGTGTCATCCCGGTACAGCACGTATGCTGTCTCTTACGAAGAGACATTTCTGGTGGCCCAGTCTTTCTAAGGATGTCAAGGACTTTGTTGCGGCCTGCTCCACTTGTGCTAGGAACAAGACCAGTACTCAGCCTCCTACCGGTCTTCTACAGCCTCTGCCAATGCCCAGCCGTCCCTGGTCTCATATTTCAGTGGACTTCGTCACCGGGTTGCCCCCTTCAGAAGGTAACACCACTATTCTGACTATCATTGACAGGTTCTCTAAAGCAGCACATTGCGTCCCACTACCCAAGCTCCCGTCAGCCATGGAGACAGCTCAGATCTTGGTCCAGCAAGTGTTTAGGATTCATGGCATCCCTTCAGATGTGGTCTCTGACAGAGGACCGCAGTTTATTTCCCAAGTTTGGCGTTGTTTCTGCAGGACATTGGGGGCGTCCACCAGTCTCACTTCGGGTTATCATCCTCAGTCAAACGGACAGACTGAAAGGTGCGATCAAGAGTTGGAGACCACCCTGAGGTGCATTGTGGAGCGTAACCCCTCAGCTTGGAGTCAACATCTTGTGTGGGTCGAGTACGCCCACAACTTGCACACCTCCTCAGCCACAGGTATGTCACCTTTTGAGGCTTCACTGGGCTATCTCCCTCCCTTGTTCCCCAGTCAGGAGACAGAGGTGTCAGTGCCGTCTGTCCAGCACCACTTCCGCCGTTGTAGACGTGTCTGGCGCCAAACAAGGACGGCTCTACTTCGCACTGCAGCTCAGAATAAGAGGTTCGCGGACCGTCACCGTTCCGCCGCACCATCTTATCAGGTGGGCCAGAAGGTGTGGTTATCCACTAGAGACATTCATCTCAAGGACACTCCCAGGAAATTGGCTCCTCGCTTCATCGGTCCCTTTACCATAGATAAGATCATCAATCCCTCGGCTGTGCGCCTACAGCTCCCCAGCTCCTTGAGAATCCATCCCACCTTCCACGTTTCTCAAGTAAAACCCGTTTCAGAGAGCCAATTGTGCCCTCCTGCCGATTTGGTATTGTACACAGATGGTGCTGAGGGAATCAAAGCCGGTGGAGTTTCAGGGATGCCAGTGCACCTGTGTGGCAGGTACAGTCTTGTGCAGCCATGTGGCAGCTCTGCTGTTCCAGATGGCTCACTACTCCCAGTTGAAGCTTCCAGCTGTACCTCCAGTCCTAAGCTGCACAGATACCGAACAGAAGTGGCATAAACCAAGGACAATGGTAACTACATATACATGAGTCTTTAATCCTGTTTATGAATTTTTGTTCAATATTTACAGCAATGTTGTTTTTGGATGCAGGGCATAAAACCTGGTCCAGTAAATGACATGGTCGTCCTGTCAGCAAGACCAAGAGAGAGGAAAATCTTTGAAGGAATTAGGTTTGTTTTAATTTAAAGACCACAGACACACATGCACAATGACACACATGCACAATTTTTTTAATTAATTTAATTTAAAAACAAAACAGAACACATTTGTACAACAAAAACTTAATTTAACCACTTAAGTTTATTTTGTGGGCAGCACGGTGGTGCAACTGGTAGAGCTGCTGCCTCTCAACGAGAAGGTTGCCGGTTCAAATCCCAGTCCGGGGGCCTTTCTGGGTGGAGTTTGCATGTTCTCAGTGACCCAAAATGGAAGAAGCGAGTAAAAGATAATGGATGGATGGATGGAAGTTTATTTTGTACTATATTAGAAATACTTTAAAAATGCAAATAAGTAAATAATTCAACTTCGTTTTTAAACAAGACAATAATTTGAATCCCTAAAATACAATAGCATAGGCTTCATTTAGTATTAATTTTATCATTTGAATATTCATTTCTTGTTTATGACATAGTTTTCTTTTCTTTTTCTCAACAGAAGCAACTTGTATAAAGGTGCTACCAGCCCTCTTCCACTCATCTCCACCCTAAGGATACAGGATGTGTACAAGGGACTTCCAGCTGAAGAAGCGCCAATGATAACCACAATGGCTGTCTCCAACGATGTCCCTCTTGTTGACTCTTTGTTTGGTCCGGTACAAGAGGGAAGCGTTCTGTCATATCAGCTGCCAGCAAGGATAGTTCCCAGGACCCGTCCACACCAAGACACCCCTTCTCCCCCACATCTTCCACTCTTCAATTACAGGCTTGAACCCTCCACCTGTGAGTATGTTTGTTCAGACCAAGAGCACCACCATATGACGTCCCTTGAGACAACATTAGAGATGTCTCACAAAATTGAGAGCAGCACGCGGGAGCAGAGTTTCTGTGCAGAGTGGCACCAACTAAGAAAGTGTCGTGTTACCTCAACAAGATTTAGGGAGGTCTGTCACACCAGGGGTGACAGCTCTTCTGAAAATCTTGCCAAAAGGCTTCTGAGACCCTCCAATCCAAGGGTGGGCAATTATTTTTTCCATGGGGCCACATGAGAAACAACAAATATTGTGGAGGGCTGGCACAAATGACTTTTTCATTCAACCTTTATTTAGACGGTAAATCCCATTGAGCCTCGAGGACTCATTTACAAGAGAGACCTGATTTCAACTTAACTCAATACTGCATAATATTAATAGTATTTCATTATTAAACACAGTACATAGCACTGTTTTAACAAGCTGGTAAGAGTATTTGTTATGATTAAGCAACGAAAAAGCGAGGTTTCCTTACAAAAAATGTCATTTATTCAAATAAATTTCCCAGTACAATGGTAAACTGTTAACATTTTTACCATTTGTGACGTTATATTAGTGATTATTTTCAGTCACATTCACCCCAAAACTCATTTTGAGTTTTATATACTGCTGGAAAAAGTTCTTAGCTTTGTAAATATATCACAATATTGTCTTTGTACTCCAAATATTATGAAACATCATATAATAGTGATCGTCACTGAACTGTGATTTCGAGTCCCGGTTCTTTACGTGCCTACATTTGTAGTCTAAACATCTCATTTGGTGTTTATCAGTTCTTTTTTCTTGTTTAGTGAGAGAAGTCTAGTCTCTGTTGGGCTTTAACGGAAATGTTAAAGTCAGGTTGAAGGTCTAAGGTGGAGATGTGAAGCAAAGCTGACATCAACAGTGAGAGAGGATCTATATCTGGATTTGGTTAACTTCATTTGTTTACATATGCATTTTGTAATTCCCCTTACGGGGGCCGGTCAGAGTCAACCAAAGGGCCGCATGTGGCCCTGGGGCCGTACAATGCCCAGGTCTGCTCCAATCAGACTGCTGACATGCGGCGGGGGCTTGCCTTAGAGCCAACAGCAGTAGAGGAGTACTGCAGGGTAAGGGAAGTCAACCACTACCCCTGTGGGTTCCTGATCCATCCTGACGCACCATGGATGGGGTCATCACCAGATGGAATTATTTACGATCCTGAGGAGCAACAACCGTTTGGCCTTTTAGAAATAAAATGCCCAAATGTGACAAGCTGGGTGGACTGCTCTTACATAATGATTAGGGATGGTAGGCAGACACTCAAACGAACACATCCATATTACTGGCAGATCCAGGGACAAATGTTGATTTCAGGGTGTGACTGGTGTGACTTTGTCATTTACACGGAAAATGACATGTTCATTGAGAGGGTTCCTCGTGACATGGAAGTACTGCAAACCATAAAACAAAAGGTTGACCATTTCTTTTTTTATTTTTACCTCAGTGCTTGCCTGGTCAATTAAAGTGGCATTGTAAAGCTAAACCTTTGAATATACAGGTCCTTCTCAAAAAATTAGCATATTGTGATAAAGGTAATTTTTTTCCATAATGTAATGATAAAAATGAAACTTTCATATATTTCAGATTCATTGCACACCAACTGAAATATTTCAGGTCTTTAATTGTTTTAATACTGATGATTATGGCATACAGCTCATGAAAACCCAAAATGCCTGTCCCAAAAAATTAGCATATTTCATCCCACCAATGAAAGACAAGTGTTTTTAATACAAAAAACACCAACCTTCAAATAATCATGTTCAGTTATGCACTCAATACTTGGCCGGGAATCCTTTTGCATGAATGACTGCTTCAATGCGGCGTGGCATGGAGGCAATCAGCCTGTGGCACTGCTGAGGTGTTATGGAGGCCCAGGATGCTTCGATAGCGGCCTTAAGCTCATCCAGAGTGTTGGGTCTTGCATCTCTCAACTTTCTCTTCACAATATCCCACAGGTTCTCTATGGGGTTCAGGTCAGGAGAGTTAGCAGGCCAATTGAACACAGTAATTCCATGGTCAGTAAACCATTTACCAGTGGCTTTGGCACTGTGAGCAGGTGCCAGGTCGTGCTGAAAAATGAAATCTTCATCTCCATAAAGCTTTTCAGCAGATGGAAGCATGAAGTGCTCCAAAATCTCCTGATAGCTAGCTGCATTGACCCTGCCCTTGATAAAACACAGTGGACCAACACCAGCAGATGACATGACACCCCAGTGACTGTGGAAACTTGACACTTGACCTCAAGCAATGTGAATTATGTGTCTCCTCTCTTCCTCCAGACTCTGGGACCTTGATTTCCAAAGGAAATGCAAAATTTACTGTAATCAGAGAACATAACTTTGGACCACTCAGCAGCAGTCCCAGGCGAGATGCTTCTGATGCAGTCTCTTGTTCAAAAGTGGCTTGACCTGGGGAATGCGGCACCTGTAGCCCATTTCCTGCACACGCCTGTGCACGGTGGCTCTGGATGTTTCTACTCCAGACTCGGTCCACTGCTTCCGCAGGTCCCCCAAGGTCTGGAATCGGCCCTTCTCCACAATCCTCCTCAGGGTCCGGTCACCTCTTCTCGTTGTGCAGTGTTTTCTGCCACACTTTTCCCTTCCCACAGACTTCCCACTGAGGTGCCTTGATACAGCACTCTGGGAACAGCCTATTCGTTCAGCACTTTCTGTGTCTTACCCTCTTGCTTGAGGGTGTCAATGATGGCCTTCTGGACAGCAGTCAGGTCGGCAGTCTTACCCATGATTGTGGTTTTTAGTAATGAACAAGGCTGGGAGTTTTTAAAAGCCTCAGGAATCTTTTGCAGGTGTTTATAGTTACGTCGTTGATTCAGATGGTTAGGTTAATAGCTTGTTTAGAGAACCTTTTCATGATATGCTAATTTTTTGAGACAGGCATTTTGGGTTTTCATGAGCTGTATGCCATAATCATTAGTATTAAAACAATTAAAGACCTGAAATATTTCAGTTGGTGTGCAATGAATCTGAAATATATGAAAGTTTCATTTTTATCATTACATTATGAAAAATAATGACCTTTATCACAATATGCTAATTTTTTGAGAAGGACCTGTATGTGATTAAATATATTGTTAATACCTGAGTCATGTTCCTTTTATTTTATTTTAGTTTTAATTAGTTAGAGTTATTTCTGTTTAAGGTCTGATACAATTTATTCTGTATGAAATTTGCTACTTGACTGTCGTAATAGTACCCTCTTTGCAAACTGCTTCTGTTTCAACATTTTGTGCTCTAGATGAGTGGCATTATTTATTTTTATTTTTTTAGCAAGAACAGTTGATACTTTTTGGAGTTCCAGGAAGAGCCATTGTTAGTGCATTTACTGTAATTATACGATTAACAGCATATTACTTAACATAAAATATTTTTCATGTATTTATTCATTTTATTAATTCCTATTATATTTATATATATATAGATACCAAAAGAAAAAAGCAAAATCATGAATGAAAAAGAGTAGAAACTTATATCTGCCCCTGTAATCATGCTACGGTACTTTGCAGGCATTTGAAAAGATGCATTTTAATGTCCCACATGAAGGCTTGACTTATATGAAAAAACATTATATAATAACTGATGTAATGGAAAAAAAGTATAAGAAATGTAGATATTTATGAATATGATTTACTTTTATTTTAAATACAAAAGTAACAAAATGAAAAGTAAATATATAGTATACTTTCTTGCTATTACTCAGATGTCAGGCTTCTTTGCCCAGGCCTTTACTAGTGGGCCATTTTCATAATTTGTGAGTAGACAAGCAACAGTGAACAGTTGGTTGATTATCCCAAAAACACCAAGGGGAATTTCAGAGTCAAATAACTTGTGCTCTTTGACTCGGCGAATGAGGCGCTCCACATGCACCCTGAGGTGTGCTATGGCCTGGGTCTCTCTAACTTCCACTGCAGACATCTGAGACCTGCCAGAGAGAAATGCTGGCCTGTACACTTTGCAGGGGACAATGTCATCAATAAGAAAGCCTCTGTCCACCATAACAGCCATCCCTGGTTTTAACAGGGTGAGGAGACCAGATTCACATGTGATCTGCTTGTCACTGATAGACCCGGCATACAGTCCTGAGATGAATGTCACTGCCCCATGAGGTGCAATCCCAATCAGCCCTTTCAGAGTGCAGTGGGATTTATAAGATGAAAACACCTCACTCTGGAGGAGAGGGGAAGATGGGCACTGACACTTCAGCTCAGTGCAATCAAGGATGACTGTAGTGTCAGGGTAGTCTTTGAAGTCTGCTGGTAGATTTTTGCGTATCTGGTCCTCCGGTATCCAGATCCTAATAGAACCTAATACTGTAAATAAAAAGTTGCTCCATGTTTTCATGATCCGGCTGACAGTGGACTGATGGACACCGTACCGGTCAGCGAGATCCCGTTGCTTGGATCCAAGGGCAAGGTAATTTAAAAACATAAAGAACTCATCAATGGGCTGCAAAGTACGAGTTGAAGGAGTGGAGTTGAGGGCAGTTCCTCTCAGTCCTTGGCGAACACTGACCATGGATGGCAGAGAGGGCTCAATCATGGCCCAGAAACGCATCAGGAGGTCATATGATGCAAACCTAAAAATACCATAACAATTAGTGTTCATATTTAACTACACAGCACAATCAAAAACAAATTAAACACCAGGCCTCGTTTTGAGCACTATGCTGTAATACATATGATCAATTTAGAATATATATATATATATATATAGGCACAGACACAAACATATATACATGCATACAAATATCTATATAAATATGTGTGTATATATATATATATATAGAGAGAGAGAGATGTGTGTGTGTGTGTGTGTGTATAATTTTATATTTAAGTTGCATAAAATAATTTTATAGTCTGTGTAACACAAACGCACGCACACACACACCTACCTTGTGTAGAATCTAATGTCATTGTCGGAGGTTGCAAAACGGTGAATGCCGAACCGCTGCCTCAGCGTCAGGCTCTCAACCTGTTCCCGTAGCTGGCGGATTTCCTCCTGGAGATTATTATTTTCCTCCACCACTAAATCCACAACTGCAGGGTCTGGAGTAGCGGCATATTCGTGATCCTTAAGGACGTCTACACTGGCTGCTGTGCCATCTTCCTCCTCGCTGTCTTCTGGAGGTGGTCTTTCTCTTCTCTCCCAAACCCCGGGTCTTGGAGGTGTAAAGAAGTAATTATTCCACTCAAACAAAGCAGGTACAGCTCCCTTTTTTACCTCCGTCTTCCCATTTCTGATGCTGGCTGTTGAATGTCCTCAGGTTTGAAATGCCGACTACATACGCGAGTGTGAGCTTTTATAGCTAAATTTTCCCTGCGGATAGCCACGATCCATTGTCGCCTTAACTCCTCATCAACAGGAAAATGAAAAAAACTAACTACTCTGTTGTACCTACTGGTTAGTGGACACAAGGGCACACAACAGAACTCACTTGTAGTACCAGTAGCTCGCAAATGTTTTACTTTTAGAGTCTTTTTCATGTCTACTTCTAGAAACTAATGATAAAAACAATAACAGAAGGTAGGAGCCGGAAGTGATCGACGTGGCTTACTTTTTAACGGAAGTACGTCACCACTACCCGTGGCATATAGTCCACTAGGGCGCTACGTTTGGTGAAAATCGTTTTACGTTGATGGGATTTTGCTGACGGAAACACAAAATCAAACTGAAACAACTGAATGTAAAGGCACTAAATAAAAGTAGAGAGCTGGCAGTGTGGTGTTAAAGTAACTTCTGTCCTTCAGTCGTAGAGAAGTCTGAACCAGAAGAATCCTTTTTATCGGACACCACAGGTTTGTATCATCTCGTGCTCATCACGTACTCTTAAAAGACTAATAAAAAAAATGAAGTTGATTTATTGGCCTTTCAACAAACTGAGTGAAAAGACTAAATTTACTCATCGTAGGGTTGTGGGAGCCAAACTTTAAACGAACACATGAACCACCTGCAAGTCATTAAATCTGAACAGCAATAAGAGCGAGCTGCCCCTGTAAGCTTTATTTCACATTGGAAGAACATTTTTGTTTTTGAGCATGCACACCTCCGCTGAAGTTCACTAGCAGTCAGAGCATTCATACCTTTAGCTGTTAGCTAGTTAATAACAGAAGGCTAAACTCACCTTCTAAAAAGGTACGAGCTGAAAAAAAAGCTGGTATCGATGTTGCGCTGTTGGTTTTAAATAAAAGGAAAAATAAATTTCTGCAGCAACTTTCTAAAGCTGCTCATTCTGCTTATGAACTTTTTTTGAGTTGCAAGCACAAAAGCAGTTTTATGCAAACTAAAAACAAGCAATAACAGCAGCCAGTGGTCACATATGAAGAAATGAACAGCACTATTGCATAGACGAATATCAGGCCGAGTGAAAATAAACCTGTCTGCACTATGTTAAAAAAAAAGCACCACTGAACAGTGTGTCGTGTTGTAAATCCAACTAACTCTTGGAATTTTCTAATAAAAACTAAACATCGAGCAAAGAATTCTTCATACTGTTTTTGGCTGCATTAAACAAAAAAGTGTAGGTTTGATTTTTTTTTTAATTATCTTCACAAAAAAACTGCATCAAAATTCAGAGAATTACAAGATAAAAAGTATCTGTGGTATGTTTTGGTACAGTATCTGTAGAAATGTTGAGGGATATTCACAGATTTGATAATTAGATGCATTTAGAGATCTTTTCACTGAACACTGTTTTTCACTAAGGCTGAACTTACACGTTAAAAGTTATAGTGTGGCATCAAGTGCCATGTTAAGATGGCACAACACTTTAATTTTGTGGCACGATTGATTTCAAAAAGGCAATCATTTCAGTACTGGTAGGAGATGGTGTGGATTGTGCTCGTGTATGAGGGAACTAAAAAGAAGAAAATTAGGAGCTGACGTGGTTGATTGCATTTCTTCTCCCTTTCACTGTAAAAGCGCACTGTAAACATTTCAAGTGTGATTCCTGTGATGATGTAGTGAACTAAGCCTCAGGTCAAAACCTGACCCCGGGACAGGAACTGTTATTTCATTGATTAGAGTCCAGAAACACAAATTAAGCTCATCCAGAGACTTTCTAAGTGTGTCCTGCACTAATCAATTGAAAGAACACTCTCTTTTTATTATCATTACTATTTTACAATATCTTGATAATCAAAGTGTGTTTAGTTCAAATCATTTTTAAATGTTGAAGTGAACTACTCATTTTAAATCAACTGTGAAACAGTATTAATGATTTTTAATCCTCATTCAAAGTAGAAATCAAGTTAGATGTCTGTTACAAAGTAATTATGCATTTTTTGATCTTCTGTCTGAAATGAGCAAGTTGTGATGTCGGTCAAAAGTCAAGGAACGATCAAAAACATGTTTATCGGAACGAAATGTCATGTTTAACTCTCTCAGACAGATAGAAGGAAGACTGGCTCCTAAATGTCTCTGTTTCTTCAAAACATCTTTCTGTCTGTTCTTAAAACATCTACTCTGTCTCCTTGACATGTAGTGACCCTCTGACGTCACTAAAACCACACCCCGGTTGGTTCGTTCAACCAATCAGGAAGTTCTCAGAGGAACCGGAAGTGACCTCTTTAAAAGGGTCGACACTTCCTAGTTCCAGGCAGAACAACGTTCCAGGGAGAACAAGAGTTCCAGGGAGAACCTCGAACGAGAAGTTCCTGAACGAGAGAAGTTCAGAGGAACAGAAGTTCAGAGCAGTTTCTAATGGAGTGACAAGAGTCCGTCGATGCCACGACGTCTCGCTGCGGCTCTACCCGACGAACGCTCTGAACAATGAGGAAGTCTGTTCTGTGATGATCTCACGACTCCTGAGGTCACAGCTGTTCTTACGGAGACGCTGAAAAGAGTTGAAAGAAAACTCTACACCAAAGCCGAAACTATCGTCTGCAAAGGTAAAAGAGTCGATCTTCAACTGCGAGTGTACCGTGGGTTAAGCTGCGTCTAAAGGAGCGTGTTGTTTCTGGTTATACAGACACTTTCCCTCACCCATCTCTCTCCATTTAAACTTCATTTTCCCATCTTTAAAACTCTTCTATCTGCCAGTAATTAATCCAGATATTTTCAGAAATGTCTGTTGTATTTCAGTTGCAAGTGAGAAATCATGGCCGTATGATTTCTCAGTGCAAAAGCTCATTAATTAAGCTGTGTTAATTGTAATCAATCTGCCAATTAATGTAAATGTGTGATGTGTTTTTAAATTGTTTAAAATAAACGACCCACTGTTGTTGGTGAGTCAGAAAGATAAAACACGTCTCTGTCCACATTTAATATTCAAAACACGATATTACTCAGTCCAGAAAAATGAAATAATCCGTTTAAATTATGGATAATATCAGACGCATATTATCCTCATTACAATGAACTGAACCCTCTGCGTGGCTCTCGTGCATCCTGCAGTAGTGTCACACTCCTGCCAGCCTCGTGTCATCGTCTCTTCCTCTTTATCCTCCTCCTCATCATCCCTCTTTGGCAGTAGTGGTTTCTTGAAGTTTACTACGATGCAGCTGTGCAATACCGTTTGTTCCTGTCCTTGCTGCCAGCTCTACTCCACTTAACTGATGCTGAGCTGTGCAAACCCAATAAGTTTAACATCATCAGGGATCTCAGACTCCTCCACACCAGATGCCTGGAAAGAGGAAAACATCACAAATCATACCATTAAATTAAAAATAAACTTTGAATATCAAAATCTGTAAAAACAATTAACCATATTAGACATTACAAATGCAGGTGAAAGTGTGTTGTTACCATGACCTTTGCCACGGTAATTAACTCATCCCCCCACCCCACCCACTCCAAGTCCTCAGACTCTGCATCCTGAAAGGTGGACATGTTGGGTGGATTAAGGAGATCCTCAAAATGCTCCTTCCACTGCTCAACAATATCCTGAGTCCAGGTCAGCAACCCCCACCGAAACTAACCACAACCTGGGAAGAGGGTAGGGCTGTATACTGAACTGAGGTTCTTTTATGATACCAACCAAACTGCGTCGGTCGGTGTATGGATTGAAACGTCACTCTTCTTTCGGTGTCAAGTTTCGGTGATTGGCTGTAACATGACACGTGGTTTCAGCATGCAGGCAGGTAAAACACAGCTATATGGCAAACAGACTACGTGTTTACACCTAGAGCTGTATAGAGCTGCCGTACAGCCGTATGTCTATGATGCTGATGACGTCCACAGACAGGGTTCACGTGTGCAGCGTGTGTCGTTGAATGGCTTTAATTTAAGAGCAGAAAGTTGCTCCGTGTTTGACTGCAAGGAGAGAGGACCGCAGCCTCCTCCTCTCAGCATTTAAGTCAGCCTGTGTATGTCAGAGCCTGAACAGCCTGATTCAACATTTCCACGACAGGACTCCTCTTCGCACCGAGGACGGAGCTGTATCTGGGATTTCAGCTGGTAAGTTTATGTTTGTTAACTTTACTGCAGCTTAACACGTGCAACGTGTAACACTAACTTTAAAATATTAGTGTGGAGATTTATTTTGTGGCTATCTAGGTAGTTAAATCAGAAGCTAACTAAAGACTGACAGTAACAGATAAAGATTAGATTGTAAAAATGTGCACATCCATCGGGTCAGCTGATTAAACAGCTCACCTAATGTTCACTGTTTATGTTAATGTTGTCCTCACAGGAGGTTCTGACCCTGATGTGAGGACAAAAGGAAAAAAGAACAGTGAGGTGGGGGCCACAGGACAGTCACAAACTTTGTTGTTAAAAGGTTGCTGCCTTTTTCTACAGTGGAGGCTGCATGGTGGAGGTAAGTTAAACTGTAAATGATATTGTTGACCAGTTAAACTTTTATCTCTCAGCCTAGATAATGGTTTTTGAGCAATAATAACACAACCATGTTATTGTTGATGTTTTGTGTTCTAATGTCAATGAGGGAGATGATCAGAGCCCTAAACCCCAGAGAACCACAGAGAAGATTCAGGAAGAGACACAGAGGTACAGAAGTCTGCATCAACCCTAACCTCAGTGAATCCAGTGACCTGGTGGTGGAATGTGAGGGACAATATGTCAGTGCTATCAAACTTGGCAACCACGTATCTGTGTGTGCAACAAGCATCATCCAAACCCTCAGAGTGAACATTTTCTACTGCTGGAGACACCACCAGCCAGGAGCGGGCTTGTTTGCGTCCAGAGAAAACAGACATGTTGATTTTTCAGAAGGAAAAACTGTTAAGTGAAAAGGTCCTCAGTGTGTAGCAATGAGCCTTAGACACTGACGTGTTACTGGTTTGCAACTGTTCTTTTGACCTGAAAATTATTTGTTTATTTTTATGTAAGAAAACTGCTTGGAATAGAAAAATACCAAAGTTAAAAAATAAAACTCAAGATTTGTACTGTAATGTGTAACATAATTTTCTTCTCCTTAGATCTGATGTTAATTATAAAATTGGTACAGAAAAAAGAACGTCCAGGAACCGACACCAAAGTGACGGTACCGACACAGACCGATTTTTTTTTTCAGAAAGGTACCCAGCCCTAGAAGGGGGTCGCTTTCCTTTTCTGATTCACCGAATGGCTTGCCAGAACCTCCTCAAGGCCAACCGAAAGTCCTTCTCCATGGCCTCCCCGAATTCCTCCCATACCCGAGTTTTTGCATCCGCAACCACCAAAGCTGCAGTCCTTCTGGCTACCCTGTAACTGTCAGCTGCTTCAGGAGTCCTCTGGGACAGTCACGTCCTGAAGACCTCCTTCTTCATCCTGATGGCCTCCATCACTGCTAGTGTCAACCAGCAAGTCATTTGGTTGTCACCACGAGAGGCACCAATGACCTTCAGGCCACAGCTCTTGGAAGCCTCATCTGCAATAGAGGCCCTGAACATGGCCCATTCAGATTCCATTAATTCAGTTTATTTATATAGCACCAAATCACAACAAAGTTGTCTCAGGGCACTTTACAGGAACATTCATATACATAGAAATACATAGAAATTCCATGTCCCCAACCTCCCTTGGGACATGTGAAAACCTCTCCGGAGGTGTGACTTAAAGACTGCATGGTCAAAGGGCCCCACCAGATGTTCCCAGTTCACTCTAACTATAAGTTTGTTTACCATGTCTGTCCGGCAGGCTTCCCCGTCATCAGATTCAACTCACCACAAGGTGGTGATTAGTTGACAGCTCTGCCCCTCTCTTCACCCAAGTGTCAAAGACATAGAGCCACAGGTCCAACGACACGATTATAAAATCGATCATCGACCTTTGGCCTAAGGCGGCCTGGTACCAAGTCCACTTATAAACCACCCTATGCTCAAACATGGTGTTCGTTATGGACAGCCCGTGTCTAGCACAGAAGTCCAATAAATGAACACCACTCAGGTTCAGATCAGGGAGGCCGTTCCTCCCAATAACATTGTTCCAGATAACTCCCATCATTGCCCACATGTGCATGGAAGTCAACAAGTAGAACAAAGGAATCTTAAGATGGCATCCCTTCCAAGACGCCATCCAGGGACTCCAAAAAGTCCAGGTAATCTGAACCGATGTTTAGTGCATACGCACAAACAACAGTCAGAACCGTCCCACCAGCAGTCCAAAGTCGCAGACATACAACCGTCTCATTCTCCAGGGAGAACATCAACACCAAGGCATTCAGTCAGGGGCTTGTGAGTATCCCCACTCTTGCCCGACGCCTCAATCCCTGGGTAACTTCAGAGTAGGAGAGAGTCCAGCTCCTCTCTAGGAGTTCGGTTCCAGAGCCAAAGCTGTGAGTAGAGATGAGCCCAACTTTATCTAGTTGGTACCGCTCAAATTAACACACATCCATAATTTTCTACATCCCTAGAGCTAGTCTATGCCACCGAGAGTCAGCATGGCCAGGGACCCTCCCTTGCCTGCCGAACGGCATCCATCATACTGGACCTTGATGCAAATCCCCACAGACAGGGGACCTGACCTCTTGTCATTGGATACCCTACCAGGGGCTAATGTCCCAGACAACATAGCCCATGAGATCACCGGGATACTCAAACCCCTCCACCACATTAAGGTGGCGATTCTGTGGAGGAGTAATGGTAAATGGACTGTACTTCTACAGCACAGCTGTAGCAAGATAGAAAGCTATCTTATCAAGATACTCAAAGCTCTTTACAACACAATCTGTGCCTCATTTACCCATTCATACAGCACTCTACTAGATCTATAGAAAGAATAATCAGTGCTTTATCACATTCAAACACCAATGAGACACATCAGTGGCAGTGAAGGGTTCAGTGTCTTGCCCAGGAAAACTTCAGCATGTGACTGCTGGTGGAATCGAACCTCCAACTCTCGCATTGGAGGACGACTGCTCTAACCACTCAGCCACAGCCGCCTCAGGGGTGTGTATATATGTGCAAATGTGATTAGTTTGCAGTGTGCGTCTCTCCTTTGAGTGCAGCGTGGACCTCTGTGATACTGACCACCTGTGAGTGCGTTGGGAAGGAAAGCGGCTCACAGCTGAGCCACTGCTGTAGGTCCTCTTCTGACCCAGCAGTTGTGATAGCTGTGATTGGTGAGTGGTGCTTTATCTGCAGACTACAGGTTTCTGAAAATACTAGAAAATGTTGCTATATTTGTTATTAGTTGTTTAAAAAACATGAGTTGTTAAAGAGGTCTGAAAAAACTGCTAAATTGGCAATACTGCTCACACCTGGGCTCAGTGTACATCAGAAAGCACAACCCACCATGCTCTGCTCTGACTGGGTAAAACCATGCCTCTGGTTCGCTTTATGCATCGATAGCAGCATCAGGTTAATCCCTGTATCATTAGATTGGGTGACTTGGAAGGGAGCACAAAAAAAAGTTCTATTTCATATAGGCTTCGCCCTTTAAGGCTATCGCTAGTGGGTTTATCCCTATGCGCGCAGCGCATCACTGAAAACTTTAGTCCACGCCCACCTACTGTGTGGGCCTCATCCCCGGTCCGTATAAATTACAGTGAGACCGGGTGATCGGCTCCCATTTTTTCTTCAGCCAGCTAGCTAGCACTGTCAGAAGAACGAAGAAGGAAAAATTGTCCAGCTTTGACCGGCACAACCTTTGCTAAGGATGCCTGGGTCTCCGCCATGCCAACCTCCTTCCATCCCGGTGAGCTCTTCCTCCCCAAGAAGAAGCAGAGACTGGCAGCCTTGTTCAAGGTAAGCGCAGGAGTAATTTTCCGTGGCAGGCCGCTACCCGATGGACGACGCCATCGCCTTTTTCCAAAGTTTTTTTCCTTGCGGTAATCGAATGATTTCCTTGAAAAAGGCGATGTTAGCAGCAGCCTCGCTGAATGTTTTTCCGTGGAGGGCCGCTACTCGCTGGACGACGCCACCGCCTTTTCTAACGTGTTTTTTTCTCAAGGTGAATCGGATGGTTCCCTCAAAAAAGGCATTGTTGGCAGCGGCTCCGCAGAGTGGTTTTTTTTCTGTGGCGGGACGCTACGCACGGGACGACGCCACCGCCTTCTTTGACGCAGAGTCACGCAGTAAATCAAATGATTCTTCCGAGAAAGGTGATGCGGAGCTGCCCCCTCCCTCCTGGAGAGCGTAGTGACGAAAGACAAGCGGCCGAGCGGATGCTCAGCCACCTTGGATCTTCCCACGTCGGCAACCATACTGCTCCCATCCGTTGGCGCCCTCCTCTCGGAGCTGCCCAGCATAATTCAGGAGGATGTTAACACAAGGGACTTTCCGTCCCTCACCTCCCTCTGCCCTGATGGAACGATCTGGTGGCAAGGTTGGCTCCGCCCCAGCTTGTCGCCCTGACCCCATCTGGCCTCGCTGTCCAGCTGTGACGTCACACTGGAACGAGGTTGCAGCTGGGCCCGGCAAGCTGAAGACATCCGTCTCCACCTTCGCCTCCATCAGAGCATCCTGTGCTCCAGCATCAACATGTGGCAAGGAGGCTGCACAGCTGCAGAAAGAAAAGCTTTGCAGAGAGTGGTGAAGGCTGCACAGAAATCTGTTGGAGTCAGTCTCCCCACCATCACAGACATCTACACCTCCAGATGCAGGAAGAGGGCCACCTGCATCATGAAGGACCCCACTCACCCAGCACACACACTTTTTGCCCCACTCCCCTCAGGCAGGAGGTTGAGGAGCATTAAGTGTAGAACCACTAGACTGAGGAACAGCTTCTACCCTGAGGCTGTTGGACTCATGAATCTCTAACCAGAATAATCACTGTGAAAAACATCACATCATGTTGCTGCTAATCTGTTTCATGTTGCTGCTAATCTGTTTCATGTTGCTGCTGATCTGTTTCAATGTTGATGTGTTCATGCATGCTCATCTGCTCACACAGACTCGTTTATGTTTGTGCTGATGTTCAATGTAATGTTTTTATGCTACTAGTGCTTAGTGTATATTTAATTGATGTTTTTCTTAGTTCATATCTTAGATGTTATTACTGTTTTTCCTTTTCCATTTTATTGTTGGATGTAACTGGGACCCTGTGTACATAATTTCACTCCACCACATGTACCACATGAGGTGCGAATGACAATAAAGAAACTCTGACTCTGATCTCCAGAGTGGAGGGTTTTACCGATCTGTGTTTTTCCCTCAGTCCCCCACCCCCAGAGCCAAGCCTGGCGGTGGCACTTGGAGCAAAAGCTTCCAGGATGGACCAGCAACCTGTCCCTCCAGGGAAGCATGACCAGATGGTGACAAGGTCTCCAACCAAGCTCACCAGTGCTCATTCCAGATGGCCGCAGCGAACAACAACGTCGCCCTGCTGGCCTACAGTATCTCTAAAAGGCTGGAGGAAGCAGACCTGCTGGAGGAGACAAAGAGCTCTCTCTGTAAAGCCGCTGATGTCATCTTAAACATGTGCCACCTCTGCGGTCTGCCTGTCCCGCATCGCTGCCTGGATGACCATGATCCAGAGGACCACTTGGCTCCACCTCTCGCCATCCTTGTCCGAGAGGTTGCAGAAAGACCTGCTGGAGGGCCCCATCACCCCAGAGGTGCTGTTCGGGCCTACTTCAGGATCATCCTTGAGAAATCGCAGAGGTCCGAGGAGGTCTCAGAGACTGTACACCATCTGGTGACGTCACAGTCCTCTTCTCATTCCCCCGGCCGCTGGAGGGACCGCCTTTGCCAGCAACAGCAGCAGAGGCGCTCCACAGCTACGGCAGCGACTTCACGCGCCCCGCTCCTCCGCCGGCCCACTCCACCGGCCCCCTCCACCAGGTAACAGATCCTTGAGGGGAATGTACGTTTTTTGATGATGTATGTTTTTGATATAAAACAGAAACACCCCTGAAAGTAAAGTTTCATCTGAGACTGTCAGATCAGCTGATCTCACAGCTGCCTCCTCTTCACACATTCCCCACACAGAACGAGCCAGTAACCTCTAAACAGCATTTTAAATGGCACCGCAGTTCAGTAAATATCGCAAAACACTCATCTGCCACGTCAGCTAAAATTACGTTTTTTCAGCAGACCGAGTCCGGTAAAATCCCTCGTTTTTCAGCCAGAGCCCGTTTTTAATTTTTGCTGTTTTCTGCCCACTCACAGCGCAGCGGGAGTAAACGTGTTTTCTCCACAACAGCTGCAGCCTCCACCGAAATGGCGTCTCACTCAGAAAGCACTCACGCCTCCTCTCAGTACGCGCCGGCTCACCTCAGCTCTATGCGAGACCGCAGCCTGGGCTCAGCACAGAGGCACACATACAGCCCTTTTTTCTGTCGGAACCCTCCTTGGGTTCCCCTCGGAGAATCTCCGGAGCGAGTGATTGTATTAAGGGTTTTTAGTCTGGTTGATGTTCATGAGAAACATGACACAACACAAATGCGTGCCCGCTCTCCGAGCATTACTCAGAGTGGCAGCGAGTGTGTTCCCTGGACAGATGGATGGACCGTCTGATCAGCAGGGGTTACATGCTGCAGTTCGTAGTTCAACCACCACCGTTCAGAGGGATTATAGAGATGGTTCTGTCTTCTCCAGAACAGCGCTCGTCTCTCCAGTCAGAAGTTCAGGAATTTCTGACGAAAAACGTGATTTCCAGAGTTCCCAAGGGAGAGGAAAATACGTTTTTTTTGTCCTCCCACTACTTCCTGGTTCTGATAAACCCGGAGGGATGAGATCCATTCTCGACCTGTTCATGTTCAGCAATTCGATCATGGGGAGACAATTCCACATGCTGACAAACAGCTGCTGGAGAACTTCACCAGAACGACTGGTTTTCACCTCCATAGATCTGAAGAGCGCATATTTTCACATTTCCATCACTCTGAAACACCCAACGCACAGTCTCGAAATGCGTGGAGATGGCTCTGCAGTCGTTACACATGCAGGAACGAGAAATCTTTTTATCTGGACGATCTGCTCTTATTAGCTCGGTCCAGTTAGAAAGCAGTCGCACACACTAAAACGGTAGTGTTACACCTGCTAAACCTGGGGTTTTTATAAACTGGGAAAAACTTTCGTTCGTCCATCCCAGATTGTTTATCTGGAAGTGGAGCTAAACTTCACTACAATGAGAGCCCGTTTATCATAGCTGAGAGTCGAAGCTCTGTCATCTTAGCTCCGCCGTGGCAAACCCAGCTCTGCCGTGTCAACCCTGCAGCATAGTGACAGTTCTGCCTGTCATGCGACTCCTGGGACGATGTCAGCGGCCCACATCGTGGTTCCGCTGGGCCTACTTCACATGAGATGCCTTCAGAGATGGTTCGCCCGCCTGCGCATAGATCCTGTGCGCCAGAAGAGGTGAATTATCTTTGTCCCCCCCTCCGTGAGAACTGATCTGAATCAATGGGGAAACCCCCTCATTCTGTCAGAGGGAGTTCCCATCAGCAGGCCTACATCACACATCTCAGTTTTTCACAGACACGTTCTTGTCAAGATGGGAGGAATGTGTCTGTCCCAAACAGTGGGAGCACAGTGGCTGGACCAAATGTCGCTTCACATCAACCTTTATTTATACAGGTAAATCCCATTGAGCCTCAAGGACTCATTTACAAGAGAGACCTAAAAATAAATAAACATAAATGTGATATAATGTTTTCACGGTCTGAAACGTGACTCAGCATTTTGTCCCTGCTGCGGGATCAGCATTTTCTGATCCACACAGACAAAAAGGTGACGACAGTTTACATAAACCGCCAGGGAGACGTGCGCTCAGCCCAACTGTTACACATCACAAAACAGCTGTTGTGTTGGGCACACAAAAAACCTGCTCTCCATCAGAGCAGTGTACATTCCCAGCATCCTGAACAGGCGAGCGGATATCATGTCGGTCCCCGCCACAGATACTGGAGCCTCCATCCCGAGCTGATTTCTCGGATTTGGAGCAGGTTTGGCCGAGCAGCAGTGGATCTGTCCGCCACACGGGAGAAAGCCCAGTGTCAATTATGGTTCTCACTGAGTCCATAAGACGACCCATCGTTAGGAGTGGACGCCTTCGCTCACAGCCCTTGACCAAAAATGCTCCTTTATGCGTTCCCTCCAGTCCTGCCGATATCACGGACCCTGGACCGGGTCCGGGAGGAAGAACCGTCAGTCATCCTCGTAGCTTCAGAATGCATAAGCGCTCCGTGGTTCCCGAATCTGCAGCAACTGATATCAGGTCGGCCGTGGAAACTGCTGGGGGGGGGGCCCTCTCCTCCAGGCAGGAAGAGTGTTCAGGAGTTACCTAGAAATAGGTCAGCACCTTTTGGTCTGTCCGCTGAACAGATCCATTTAGAAAAGATGGGCCTCCCACAGGATGTGGTGCATACATTCAGGGTGCACAAGCTGCTTCCATCACAATGCTATACACATCAAGTGGACAGTTTTTCAGCGCTGGTGCTCAGAGAAAGGCATGGAGGCCATCTCATGTCCACTAGGTGGCATGCTGTCCTTTCTGCATCAGCTGATGGACAGAGATCTAGCGTTCAGCACAATTAAAACTTGTGCTGCAGCTATTTCTTCCTGTCATGAGGGCTTAGGTGACAGAACAGTTCTTAATCACCCGTTGATGAAGCGCTTCCTGAAAGGTGTACGGAGACACAGACCAGTGTCATGTCCACTAGCTCCACAGTGAGACCTAATGATGGTCCTGCACGCTCTGATCAAAGCACCTTCTGAGCCTTTAGATCAAGTTTTACTTAAATTTCTGTCATTTAAAACAACCCTGCTGTTAGTTCTGACGTCGGCAAAGAGAGTGAATGATTGTTTGCTCTCTCTGTTGCTCCCTCATGTCTCAGAATTCAAGCTGACGGCAGTTCAGCTGTACTGCGTTTTAACCCTGCTCTGAAAAGCATCACAAGCTCATTCAGATCGAGAGTGATAACCTTGGATGGGTTTTATCCTCTTCCTCATAATTCTGAGGAGGAAGCAACATATCACCTCCTTCTGTCCCATGCACGCATTTTTCATGTTACGTGGCACACACGGCCACACTGCGCCGCTTTCAGCGTATGTTCGTGAATTACAGGGACAGCTCTTCAGGACGTCCTCTATCCACCCAACGCCTCTCACACTGGTTGTGTGAGGCTATTTCTGAAGCTTACAGTTCATCTGGACTGGATCCTCCAGAGAATCTCAGCACATTCCACCAGAAGGTTTTCATCCTCCATGGCTCTGCATGGAGGGATGACAGTGGAGGATATTTGTATGGCGGTTGCCTGGTCATCGCCATGTTCAATTATTCGTTTTTATCTAGGTGATGTTTCTACTTTCTCCATGACCCATTCTGTTCTCAGGGTTCTGACAGAATGATTATTTGTTTCATGGAGCCTCACTTTTGAGCTCACACCTGTCTGCATGCAGTCGCAGTGTGAGATATTTATTATCAGTCACAAGTTCATGATTTTATCGTTATTAATCGGTTCATCCTGAAGAGCTGTTGGTCTGCTCTGTTTATCGTTGCACTGTTACAATTCGTATCCTCCGTTGTTCCTATTCACAGCAGCAGGTCTGCTATCTCAGCCTTTCTTCCTCACCAGAGATCTTCTCCGGTGCGCTCCTGCGCATGGAGCATGCAATTACTCAGCGAGTAATTACACACACAGAAGACTGAGTGATGAAATGTTTTTTTTGTGCAAGCAGGCGCTTCATGTTGTGTTTGAGTGGACCCAGTAAGACAGACTATATCCTGCTTCACCTTTAACCCACTAGCAATAGCCTTAAAGGGCGAAGCCTATACGAAATAGAACGTTGGTTACGTACTGTAACCCAGATTCTATGAGTATAGGCGCAGCCCTTTAAGCTCTGGGCCTCACTGGTTCCTAAATGGCTGAAAAAAAAAGCTATTTGGGAGCCGATTACCCGGTCTCACCGTAATTTATACAGACCGGGGATGAGGCCCACTCAGTAGGTGGGCATGGACTAAAGTTTTCAGAGCTGCGCTGCACGCGTAGGGATAAACCCACTAGCGATAGCCTTAAAGGGCTGTGCCTATACTCATAGAATCTGGGGTTACAGTACATAACCAACGTTTTGATGATATAAATCTCTCTGAGAAACATTCCAAATGCTTCACAAAAATCCCTATGTATACAAGATGTTGCAACGGCATGAAAACATACTTACCAGCTTAAAGGTAACATTTTTGTTACTTTGAGGATCATCAACAATCTTTTGCAAATTGGCAGCAACTACACAGAGCAAAAAGAAGACTTATTGATATACATAATATAAAGCCATAAACTATAAATGTGCACTCAGATAATAGATCATCAACATTTACCGGTATATACCATGAATTAATTCAGGCTGTTGACTAACTTGATTACTGATAACTTATCAATGACTAAGTCCCTCCCATCAACCAGGCCAGCCGAGACCAACTCCTGAGAAACCCCATCGGCACAGTCTGATGACAGAAAAGACAAACACAAGAGGTGAAAAACAGAACAAACAAATAAACAAGGAGCCTCGGAGCATTCTCACCTCTGCCTGGCATGAACTCAAACCGGATGTCATTGAGCTCTTTCTTGGAGTTCCTCAATCTAAGCACGAGGTTGATGGAAATATTAGAGTCAGCTAGACTCTAACATGGCACAGCAAAAAAAAAAAAAAGTATTAAAACCAATAGTATCAAAGAAAATGACAATAACGACATCAAGCTCACACCTGAAAACAAAAGAGAAATCAGAGTATTATTGTTATGCATGTTTTAGTAGAAAAATCAAGAATATATTAAACACCACTGGTATACTTCAAGAATAAAAAGAGTACCGCATACAGTGCATCATACGCCCATCAACAGACTTGTACAGCAATCTACAGTAGTGCTTGAAAGTTGGTGAAGCCATTAGGATTTTCTATATTTCTGCATAAATGAGGTAAAACATCACCAGATTTTCACACAAGTCCTAAAAGTAGATTAAGAGAACCCAGTTAAATAAATGAGACAAAAATATTATACTTGGTCATTAATTAATTCTAAAGAGATCACAAACTTTCAAGCACTACTGGATGGCAATGGCCTGGGCAAGCAGAGGCCTTGTATGTTGTCAGTTAAGGTCAGGACAAAAGAGAGTTTATGTATGTACAGAGTAGAGACAATCCCATATTACATCAAGTCTATGATGGCGTGCAAATACAAGAGGTTGATGAAGTCTTTAACAAAAACGTTTTTCTCCCATCTGTGATCCATCACAAACAAACAAGATGAGCCCACTTTTATTCTGTAAGAACGGTACAACTTTTTTCCATCCATCCACCCTCTTTTGCTTTTTCCCAAGTTGGGTCACAGGGGCAGCATCTTAAGCAGGGAGACCCAGACATCTCCTTCCACAGCCACCTCTTCCAGCTCTTCTGGGAGGATTCTAAGGTTTTCCCATACCAGGAGTCTGCAACATATGGCTCTGGAGCCACATGCGGTTCTTTGGTTCCTCTGCAGCGGCTCTTTCAAGTTTTGACTAAAATGAACATAAAACTGAATTTTATTTATTGTTATACAAACAACAAAAAAGGAATAGTTTTAGCAGTTTTCATGTCATTTCTTTTGCAATTATGTGAATACTGGAAGTATTAAGTAAGAAGTTTAAAAAAAAAAAGCACACTTTTACTTTATGCTTTATTTCTATACTTGTTTTTTTCCACAATAAAAAAATACATAGGTCTGCATAGTTTTTAGTTATTCATAAAAATAAAATAAATAAATAAATAAAAATAAAAAACTACTACACCCCCAACTCTCTTTACAAGAATCTGGTCTTTTCATTTGTCTTAATCGATTGATTCCGTCTCTGTCACAAACCTACTGGAAAGTGGTGTTGCCTTCAGGACCCTACAGAAGTAGGAGCTTGTCCCGTTCGTTGACGGCTTTGGTAGAACATCTAGGTTCGAATTCTACCAAAATGGAACGAACTTAAACACGACTCTTTCAAAGTAATAATAACAATAATAATAATAAAAGACAATTTCCTCTTTTCTTCTCATCTGCGTCTTGCACTCGCCTTTAATATTGTCCAGTGTCCAAAAACGCTACAGTCAAAACGAAGACGAGCCTTAAAATTCCGTCGTTATTGAACGCATCTTGGTTTCCTCCGGAAACGCTTTTTGTGTTATTGTTGTTAGCATGGACGTTAAAACGTTAGGTTGGAAAATGCTTTAAGTATTTCTTTACAAATACATTTCGTTATGTTTTATTGAAACGTCCAGCGTTTTTCAGTATTATGATTGTATTTGGTGTAAATACCGAAAGCTGGGCGCTTTTTACGATGCTAACTTTAGCTAAATTAGCCGATAGTAGCTTGACTGTTCGTAGTTAAAGTGTTTGTCTGAAGGTAGCGGTAGCTGCTTCCATAATGAACTTTGACGGTCTCGACGCTGGGATGGGTGAGTACTCGGCCAGTCTTCACGGGACTATGGATGCAGGACTGGAACCCTCCTTGGACCCGCACCTGAACCCGAACTTACTGCAGGCTGTGGAGCTTGACCCGGAGGGGCTGGCGGGGACGGTACCGGAGCCCGTGCACCTGATGGAGGGCATGTTTTCAGAGCTCCACAGCGTGGTGTCAGAAGTTGGCATCCCAGTCACTGCAGTCCATTTTGACCTCCAGGAGGAGATGCTCTGGATGGGGAACCACAGAGTAAGAGCCTCAACTCTGGTCCTTGAGGAACACCATCCTGCATGTTTCAGTTTTCTCCTGTTCCAGCACACCTGATTCAGTGGTTTAATTACTTCCTCAAGTTCTGCAGAAGCCTGTTAATCACCCATTCATTCAAATCTGGTGTGTTAAAGCAGGGTAAAACGAGTAAAACATGCATGATGGTGTTCCTCAAGGACAACAGTTGGGAACCCCTGGATTATACAGAATGATGGTTGTGGCTGTGTCGTTCTGACTTCTTGTTTATACCCCCAGGGTCATGCAACCTCATACTTCGGACCTACAATGGGTCGCTATTCTTCTTTCCAAGTGCATTCAACAGATGACATCCGACACATTCAAAGTCTAGAAACAGGGGTGTTGTTTCTTTCCAAAGGCAACCTGAAGTGCTACACTCGCGGGGGCCTCGTTATGTTTGATTATCCGTAAGCGATGCAAAATATAAACTGGAGCAAATGTCTCTTAAGCTAATATAAATCAGAGAACCTGCGGTTTTGACATGTCTGCTTTCCAGGATGGAGGAAGGAGCTGATATGCACAGTCTTTTCATGGCTGACAACAACATGTTGCTCATGGGTGGATTACAAAACTATGTGGTGGAAGTGGACTTGAATACGGTTCAAGAAACTCAAAAGGTGAACCTCAGAGTTGTACTGTATGTGGCCAGTTTGCTTTAATACTTAAGACATAAAACGTATTTTAAAGTAAACATCTGGCTGTTTATGGTCATTTATTTGACAGTTCACAGTTGAGGTACCTGGAGTGGCAATAATGCGCCAAACCAATCGTTTCTTCTTCTGTGGGCACACTTCTGGCAAGGTGAGGAAGACGCAGTTATGCCATTTGTGAAGAACTGTTTCAGTTTTGTTCGTTTCTCATGGTCCCCGTCTGTCATGACAGATAACCCTCCGTGACCTGCGCACTTTCAAGATGGAGCATGAGTTTGATGCGTTCTCTGGCAGCCTCTCGGACTTCGACGTTCACGGGAACCTTCTTGCTGCGTGCGGGTTTTCAAGCCGTGGACTGAACGGGATGGCGTGCGATCGTTTCCTGATGGTGTACGACCTCCGCATGATGCGAGCTGTAACCCCACTTCAAGTGCACGTGGATCCCCTCTTCCTGCGCTTTATTCCTACCTACACATCACGCCTTGTGATCATCTCACAGACAGGTATTTCAGCAGGAAACTCGGGTCATTAACAATATCGTGGGTCAGTTTGTAGGTTCAGGCTTTAATATGTGATTGTAGCTCATGCGTTTGTCTTCTGAAACGATGATCGTACAATCGTGGAACAGCAAATATACTCACCAGCCACTTTATACTGTACACCTTCTGGATGCTGGGCTGGACCTATTTTTGCCTTCAGAGCTGGTTTAATTCTTTGTGGCATAGATTCACTGTGTTGGGAATATTTGGTCCATATCGACATGTTGGCATCACACAGTTGCTTCAGTTTTGTCAGCAGCACTATTCTATTGCAAATCTCCCGATCCAGCTTTCCCAGGTGATGAATTAAATTACGATCTGTGGAGTTCAGTGAATGGAGACTCATCAGAGCTGTCAGTGTTTTTCCAAACTCTTCTTGTCCAGTGTTGATAAGTTTGTGGAAACTGTAGCTTCTGTTTCTTGTTCTGAGCTGACAGGAGAGGTACTTGTTGTGGTCTTCTGCTGCTGTAGTCCGTCTGCTTCAGGCTGAGCGTGTTATGTGTTCAGAGGTGGTTTCTGCAGACACTGGTTTGTAACCAGTGGTTATTTGAGCTACTGTTGCCATTCTGTCATCTCAAACCAGTCTGCCCACTCTCCTCTGACATCAACAAGGGATTCGGGGCCACACAAGCAACTTTCTGGATATTTTCTTTTTCAGACCATTCAGTAGATCTGCAGACCAGTTCATTTGGCTCCAACCACCACACCACGATCAAAGTCACTTAAATCCCCGTTCTTCCACTTTCTGTTGCTCGGTTTGAACTCAACAAGTCATCTTCAACACGTCTACATACCTAAAGGAACTAATTTGCTGCCATGTGATTGGCTGATTGTATTGTCAAGCAGTTGAACAGGTGGACGTATTAAAATGGCCGTTGTGTATGTACGTCATTGTATCGTTGTTTAGGAGCCATTGTTATCATAGTTGTGTATGCTTAAAGAGAATTTGTCTTGAATCTATCCATTGTTTTAATTCTCCAGGTCAGTGTCAGTTCTGTGAGCCCACTGGTCTGGCCAACGTGGCAGATATTTTCCACGTCAACACCGTGGGCCAGCTGCTCATGAGTTTCGACGTGTCGGCCAGCAAGCAAGCCTTGGCCTTTGGGGATTCGGGGGGCTGTGTGCACCTGTGGGCAGATGTTCCCGAGGTCTCTTTCAATGACTACTCTCGAGAGACGGAGTTCGCTCTGCCCTGCCTCGTTGACACGCTGCCTCAGCTGGACTGGAACCACGACTTTCTGCCGCTTTCTCTCGTCCCCATGCCGCTGACGAGCGCCGAGCCGCTGCTGTCGGACTGGCCGACCGCTCTGGTGACACCTAGCCCCAGGTAGGACAGGTTGATGACAGGAACTATGGTTTGTCTCAGCTGAGCTCCCCATAAGAAGTTCGGCTGCTGGAGGTGCTCTTTAAAAAAAGAATGTTCTAAAAATGTGCGGTTGGTGAATTTTACTTTTTAGGAAATGTATATAAAAATATACAATTAAAGTTCAAAGTTCTTTATTTGCCATGTTTTCACAGACCAACAATCCAGACACATTGTAATTCTTGTGCAGAGCTCTGTCAAATTCAAAACACTGAAACACTAAAGAAAACAAAAATGAGAACAAAGTGGTTTATATCCACACTGTACAGAAAGTAAACCATGTCACATGACCAGTGACGTTACAGTGCCTTGTGAAAGTATTCAGCCCCCTTGAACTTTTCAACCTTTTGCCACATTTCAGGCTTCAAACATAAATATATAAAATTTTAATTTTTTGTGAAGAATCAACAACAAGTGGGACACAATCGTGAAGTGGAATGAAATTCATTGGATGTGTCAAACTTTTTTAACAAATAAAAAACTGAAAAGTGGGGCGTGCAATATTATTCGGCCCCCTTGCGTTAATACTTTGTAGCGCCGCCTTTTGCTGCAGTTCCAGCTGCAAGTCTCTTGGGGTTTGTCTCTATCAATGTTGAACATGGAGAGACTGAAATTCTTGCCCATTCTTCTTTGCAAAACAGCTCGAGCTCAGTGAGGTTGGATGGAGAGCGTTTGTGAACAGCAGTCTTGAGCTCTTTCCACAGATTCTCGATTGGATTCAGGTCTGGACTTTGATTTGGCCATTCCAACACCTGGATATGTTTATTTGTGACCCATTCCATTGTAGATTTGGCTTCATGTTTTGGATCATTGTCTTGTTGGAAGATAAATCTCCGTCCCAGTCTCAGGTCTCTTGCAGACTCAAACAGGTTTTCTTCCAGAATGGTCCTGTATTTGGCCCCATTGTGTCCCACTTGTTGTCGTTTCTTCATAAAAAATAAAAATTTTATATCTTTATGTTTGAAGCCTGAAATGTGGCAAAAGGTTCAAGGGGGCAGAATACTTTCGCAAGGCACTGTAGGTAGTGTGGGGTTATTATTGCACCTGATCAGTGGTTTTGTTTTGTCACCAGTCTGACTGGCAGGGTAAAAACTGTTAAAAACTTGTGCTGTGGGCGATGATGCTCTCTGCTCTACTGTTTCTCAGGTTAGATGAACATTTTTTGTGTCTGATAAGAGAGAGAGTGGGACAGAGTGAGTCCTTGAGGATTCCTGCTGCTCTTCTTTGACAGTGCTGTACAAACATCGAGTCCATGAAGGAAATTTTGTCCCTATGATCCACACCGCAGTTTTTATGGCTCTTTGCAGTGCCTTCCTTTCTGCTTGTGTGGTGTTCCTGTACCAGACGGTGATGCCTGCAGTTAAGATACTCTGTCATTCCTCTATAGGCCTGGGTGAGAGGGCGCTGGTTCAAACCAGCTTTCCTGAGCAGCCTAATGAAGTAAAACCTTTGCTGGGCTTTTTTCACTGTGGCTGTGGTGTTGAGAGACCAGCTCAGGTCCAATGTAACCTGCAGTCCCAAGAATCTATGGCTGTCAGCCCTCCCTACCTCAGTCCCTTTAATGATGAAAGGCTGCAATGGGGGAGGGTTCTTCCTGAAGTCCAATATGATTTATTTGGTCTTTTTTGTGTTGAGGATGAGGTCGTTCTTCTCTCCATAGCTTATAATGTTGTTACCCGAGTCCTGCATCCTGACTTGTTCCCCTCCTAGATGAGCCCCAGTATAGTGGTGTTGTCAGCATATTTAAAAACGATGGTGTTGTGCTGGGTGGAGACACAGCCATAAGTGTACAGGGTAAAGCATTTAGGGCTGAGACAATAGCCCTGCGAGGCTCCTGGGCTGACTGCGAGTTCAATTCAATTCAAAAATACTTTATTAATCCCAGAGGGAAATTAAGTGTTGTCGTAGCTCATCATCCTGGTTCCATTCAAGAGCTATAGATACTGATAGCTGTGGACAGGAAGGATCTCCTGCAGCGAATCAGAAAAATTTGGCCACAGATACCAAGCCGTCCACCCGGATCCAGCTGGCTGTCGGATCCGGCAGGCCTCTCAATCCTCCTGGGCAGCAGGACTGCCCGAATGCCGAGCAGAATTCCTCCCTGAGTGATGGTCACTCCTCCCAGTAGTGAGCCGAGCTCCTCGTCACCACGGACAGAGAGCTGAAGGTGCCGGGGGATGATCCCGGTCCTCTCATTGTCACGAACCGAGTTTTCCACCAGGTCCAGGATTTCGGCGATCAGATACTCGAGCACCGCTACCAGGTTGACGAGAAATGATCCACGGCGCCTCCTTTTCAACTCATTTGAGATTTGGGACTGTAGTTGAGGTATTTGAGCTTTTGAGATGTTAATCAGTTGCTCCTGGTTGTTAAAAACACCTTGTTGTCATGGTTACGCATCATAACAAATGCCCAAAAGTAAAAAGGTTTCTGCAAAAATCCTTCCAGCTGCACAGCAACTGATACCAGAAGAAAGAATCATCTGAAAAAAGTGATTTACATCCAGAAAATAGAGGCGTTAAAGTTTTCAAAAGCAATATCTCAAAATGAATGTAACAGAGCTACTCCAACATGCAGCCACTCCAAGCGGCACAATTCTAGAACTTTTCCATGATCAGCAGACACCCGCCCTCCCATCCTCCCCACCTGTGGTCTATCTGTGAGGAAGTCCAGGATCCAGTTGCAGGTGGGAGTCAGGACACAGAGGTCTGTCAGCTTCTCTATCAGTTTTCCCGGGCTGATGGTATTGAAAGCCGAACTGTAGTCCAGGAAGAGCATTTATCACTTGTTTGGTATGAAGTTGTCACACCAACCAACAGGAAGGAGAGGTTTGGGACTGAATGCTACAGAAGCTCAAGGGAAGTGGGAAAGAACAGACAGAAAAAAGAAGCATCGTTGCTTTTTTTAATTGGTCTGTTGAAAATAATGGAACATCTGAAACTAATCATTTGACTGGTTCTGTGAATTTATGTGAAGGAACCAAACAGAAAACTGTACTTAAAAAAAAAAAGAGCGTCGTAATAGCTGATTAGTTTAACGATTTAAATGATAATATATATATATTCCTATATATATATATATATATATATATATATATATATATATGATAGATAGATAGATAGATATAGAGAGAGAGATATATAGAAATATATTTATTTATTTTTCCTTTCTTTTTCATGTAAACAATATGGAGATCATAGTTTATTATTATTGTTATTTTAAAAATTTCTTTGATTAAAGCGTTTTGGCTGTTGGTTGTCTAAAACTCATTTTAAACCCAAGTGGCACCTTAATGTACGGCGTTATTTGATCAAGGCGTGCTCCTCCTGTGGACCCAGAGATTCTTCGTACGATGAAAACTGTCGGCTTTATTGGCTACGCACCAAACCCTCGAACACGCCCTCGAAACCAGGCAAGACTTCATTTTAACTAGTCTTAACATTTTTCCAGCTTTATACATGTTGGTCACAATTTTATTTCTTTGGAATGTTTTAAAATGAATTGATGTGTGCAGATTACCGTCATTTCCAGACTATAAGCTGCTACTTTTTTCACAGGCATTGAACTCTGCGGTTTATACAATGCTGTGGCTAATTTGTGGATTTTTTATTTTTTTTTGACGTGCTAACGAGCTTCATGCCACCAAAAACATTTAGCTTCGTCACACTCGGGCACTCACATAGCTGTCCAATACACGTCTCTCTTGGGGGTTGGGTCCTCGTGACTCAGTGAGACTACTTGTATAAATAAATATAAAAAAAATCTGACCAGTGAAATTACCAAACGGGTCACAGTGGACCAATGAAACTTCGAATTACCTTAAATCAACACACTAAATTCTTCAGATCAGTTATTTTGCGCTTCATGCACACACCCTCAAAATCTTTGTGTAAATATTTCATGTTACATCGTGGACATCTGCGGCCTATATGTACTTTTTTTAAAATGTAGTGGGCACGGCTTACATTCAGGTGCGCTCAATAGTCTGGAAATTACGGTAATCGTTTTCATGGAGTGTTTTCTAAACTCTGTTTGTGTATTGTTTTTTAGGTTCCTTATAAAATTAAAGATGTGGAGCTTGATTATGACAATTACAGCCAGGTCCCCGAGTCTCCTATTGGTCGTGAAATAGAGCCGCACCTCTGCATGGTCGCCAAAAAGTACAGAAAGGTTAGAATAGATTCATTTATCTAGGATTTTTCGCAGCAGATCATTAGTATGTTCAGTCTGACTGCAGAACAGTGATTTTTGTTTAAATATCTGATGACGCTGTCTTTCTGCTGCTACAGGTCACCATTAAGTACTCCAAACTTGGACTTGAGGACTTCGACTTCAAACATTACAACAAAACTTTGTTTGCTGGTCTGGAGCCGCACATCCCCAATGCCTACTGTAACTGCATGATCCAGGTGAAGATCCGTAGCCTCTCTTCAGACTTTACTATGAAACGTTCTAAATTATTGACGTGATTTGTTTCGGCACGTCAGGTGTTGTATTTCCTGGAGCCCATCCGATGTCTCGTGCAGAATCATTTGTGCCAGAAGGAGTTTTGTTTGGCCTGTGAGCTCGGCTTCCTCTTCCGCATGTTGGATTTATCTCGAGGAGATCCGTGTCAGGTAGATTATTGTCTTTCTCCTGTGTCTTCCTATCGTATGATGGTATAAAGAAACTAACGGACCAGTTGAAACTCCTCCCCCTCGTTCAGGCCAGTAACTTCCTCCGAGCGTTTCGCACCATCCCTGAAGCTTCGGCTCTGGGTCTGATCCTCGCAGACTCCGACGAACAAACGGGGAAGGCCAAACTCGGCCGCTTAATCCAGAGCTGGAATCGCTTCATCCTCACGCAGCTCCACCAGGAGACGCAGGAGCAGGAGGGTCCGCAGGCCTACAGGGGGGCCAGCAGCAGGTCAGAGGAGCTCCTGCAAACATTTCAGCAGAGTGTGCAACTCAGATGGAAGTGAAGTGAAAGGTTTGTTTGTGCTCTTGTTCATGTGGCAGCTCTCTGGGCTCCTCCAGCGAGTCGGCCGTCGGGAAGCTGTTCGGTTGTGAAGTGGAGAACAGCAGTTTGTGCCGCTGCGGCAAGGAAACGGTGCGATCCTCCCTCACGTTGCTCTTCACCATGCATTATCCTGAGCAGAGCTCTCAGGGTGAGTCGCCTCTAAAACCCAAACTGACGACGAGCAGAGAAACATCGGCTGACGATGTGCTTATAATTTTGACTCTTTAGAAAAAAGCATGAAAGCGTTTGACTTTGCTGAGATCCTGAAGAAGAGCATCTGCTTGGAGCAGAGCACTCAGGCGTGGTGTGAGAACTGTGAGAAGTATCAGCCCACAGTGAGTCAGACGTCGGCTTCGAACACGACACCATCCTAATTTATGCTTCCGTCATCTGGATTACAGCGTTTTTATTCTGCCCTGTAGGTGCAAACACGGAACATCCGGTGCCTGCCAGATGTTCTGGTCATAAACTGTGAGGTGAACAGCGCCAAAGAGGCTGAATTCTGGAAAGTTCAAGCAGAGGTGACACACGATTAGTTTTTATGGTACAGTAGTCCCTCGTTTATCGCGGGGGCTCCGTACCCTGAAGACCCGCGATAAGTGAAAAACCGCCAAGTAGGAATAGTAGTACAAGTAGTAAGCGGTTTATTTTATTACACTCTTGCAATATTCTAAACAATGTTTCTAAACTCTAAACCAGGGGTGCCCAAAGTGAAGTCCGCGGGCCAAAGTTGGCCCGCCCAGCTGTCCTCATTACTATAGTAAAATTTCCTTTGAAGAATCGATGTGTTTGCACTCGTTGATTCCACCCATTGACTTTAATGTTAGTCGGCCTGACTACCATAATGGCACGCCACAGATTACACAGTAGCGTAGCTAATTTGTGTATTTTTGTAATAAGTTTAATAATTTATATTCTATTTTAACAGAATTCCTGCCATCCCTGGTAGCTTCTTTCCACTGAATAACATTTTCCTTCGACAGAGCAGGGCACTCATGGCTGCCCAGCACGCACCCATCCTGGGGGCCGGTTTTTGTGACTCACAGAGTGATTGCCTCGGGTCATCACATGTACCAAACCTCTCACTCAGGGTTTAAAATTTCCAATCATAACTGCACCCACTCTGTGATCATGTGACCAGAAGTCTAACCGAAATGACCAATGAGGGATGCTCTGAAGGACCCATTCTCCAAGATAGACGTGAATTAATTTCTTCAGATCGTTACTGTATTTTGCACCTCATGCACAGACCTGTTCATGAGGCATAAGAGTAAGAAATGATCCTGCACTAAAAACTAAATTATAAATATGAACTGGTTTCAGTGGTGATTTTAGCCTCTTAGGGGGTGCTCAAGCACCCCTAAATTTTAACAAAGCACCCCTGGGAAATTAAGAAACCATCATTAGGATTTTGTAAAGAAGCTCAGTTCTCAAACCTTAGATTCACCAAAATATTGAACAGTCTCAAACGGGCCAGTAAAATCTATGATTTTTTAATTTTTTTTTGCAAAAGTCCTGCCAGCTGTCAATCAGTCCAGTAGGCATGTCAGCAACTGACCGATCAGCAACCTCAATTTGTCCAGAAGTGAACGCCCCTTACCTGCAGAGCTGCAGTGGAGTTGCATTATGAACTTTTTGCAGTCAGAGAGATTTTAATAATAACTGAGTTTACATCTTTTGTTTCATGTTAATCTACTGTAATAAGCTTTTGTAAATGCACCAGAATGCAGGAAATGGCATCTACTTTATTCAAAATTCTCTGGGGGAGGATCCCCAGACCCTCCCACCCCCACTAGCGCAGCCTGTTCTGTAATGTTCTTTATACAGGATGGAAGATTAAATAACTATAATAAATAAATGGACTTTACTTAAACTGTTTCATGTATTATTGCATTTGGCCTGCAGCCCTCTGATAGATTTTAAATTTGGCCCTCTCAGGGAAAAGGTTTGGGCACCCCTGGTCTAAACGCTCTAAAAGAGCCCAAAATGTCATGATTTCAGCTCTCTGCCTCCGCTGCAACCTGCAACCTGCAAGCGCTCTTGGCCACGCCCACTTCTCTACAGCACGATGATCAGCTGCAGCAGGAAGTTTATCCTGCAGTAAGGACTGCACAGAGGTGCAGGAGGTGCTAAATATTTTAAAATAATTTATTTTAAAAAAAATTCCATGCTGTTCGTGCGGCTCATCCATCAATCAGCCAATTGTGTGTCATGTCCAGTCTTATTTTGAAAAACCGCAATAGAGCGAATCCGCGATAAACGAACAGCGACGTAGCGAGGGACTACTGTATATCTGTGATACATTTATAAATTCACATCATCTTTGTTTATCCTCTACATTAAGTGTTTATTTTTTATTTATTTTTTTACAGTATGCTTTTAATAAAGCTATGCAGAAAGAGGCAACAGAACCTGCAAAACCCACTGAACCCCCTCCCATCTCCACAGAGTGGTGCTTAAAGTAAGAACCTCAAGTTCTTCAGTTTTATTTGATTGATCCGAATCATTTGGAGCAGGTTACACACTGCTCAGGGGGCCACCGGTACCAAAAGCCCAGAGCTCGGGTCGGACATCCTGCAGTTATTCTCATTAAGTAAGGTTGTTTTATGATTTAAAGTCTAATTTTATTTAAAATGAACCCATTTGTTGGCTGAACTGAGCTCACCCATGGGCCTGATTTGGCCCCTGGGTCACCAGTTGAATAACCCTGATTTAGACTGAAGTGAATTAAACTGATACGTTTATAACAAGGAACATTTGGATCAGAGTGTATTTTACGTTTACCTCTTCATTCAGTGGGGAGGAGATCTGCAGCGTGGACAGCTTCGCCTTTGACACCCGAGCAGAAGATCTGCGCCACGTTTGGATCCCCGTCACTCTGAAGATGTCCATCAGTAAAACCCAGGGTCTGGAAGTCAGCAGCTGCTCCGAGGGAGAGGAGGTGAGGCTCTTTCTTTAGCCTCATCTGTGAGTCTCATACGTTGAAATAACTCATAACGACTTGTTGACTAGTTGAGTGCTGCTGAAGAAGCTGAGGGGGTTTCTCTGTATGACCTGGTGGTCACGGTGCCCCACATCCAGGACGCTCGCACCGGTGGTAACCTGGTTGCACACATCAAAGTGAGTGAAACCTACCACCAAAGAAAAGAGGTAAGATGGATGAGAAGCAGCTTCAACAGCTCGTGTCAAATCCAGCATTTCAAAGCATGTTTGAATTTCAGGGCGTCACGCACCAGCAGTGGTACCTCTTCAATGACTTCCTAATTGAACCCATTGATAAGGTAAACATTTCACTGTTTGGTAAATTAGGCGTTGTGTTTAAGCTTGAGTTAAATCTTTATTTTATGTCAAAGACTGAAGCTGCTCAGTTCGATGTGAGCTGGAAGGTGCCAGCCATCCTCTATTACGCCAAGAGGAACTACCACACCAAATACGACCTCCGCAGTGAGTTTCCTGTTAAACCAGAACGGTTCGCTTGTAGATTAACATCCAGCTTGCTTGAACGTCATCATTTGTTTCAGTTAAAAACCCCATCGATGCCAGCGTGCTGCTGACCGAGGCCTCGCTGGCCCGGAAGCAGAGAAAGAGCCATGCCACCTTCATCCCCCTCATGGTCAGTGAGATGCCGCAGGCCGGAGACCTGGTGGGGCTGGACGCTGAGTTTGTGACACTCAATCAGGTACGTTTGTTTTACTGTCACAGACACAGCTACATCTGTTGGTACCCGTACAGCTTGTTTAAAATCAAAACATTTTGTTTGTTTTACAAAGAGCTCAATAGTAGTGATAGATCTGTTGTACTCTTAGATTGTAAATCTTTGCTTTATAGTTGTGTTTGACGTAAACTAACATTTTATTTAACCTTTATTTATCCATGTTTGTCGACTCATTTTGAAGAGAGACCCATTTTAGACAGACAACATATGGAGTACAGATAACAATTAACCAAAAAAGCAATAAAATAAAAATAGTGTTATAAAAACACTGTTATTGTTAGTAGCGTGGTTCTCCTGGTCTTGTTAACATGGTCCTGTTAGCAGCGTGTTACTGTTAGCAGCATGTTACTGTTAGCAGCGCGTTACTGTTAGCAGCGCGGTACTGTTAGCAGCGCGGTCCTGTTAGCAGCGTGTTACTGTTAGCAGCGCGTTACTGTTAGCAGCGCGTTACTGTTAGCA
>NC_056508.1:15230100-15241379 GCF_014905685.2 Nematolebias whitei
TTACTGTTAGCAGCGCGTTACTGTTAGCAGCGCGTTACTGTTAGCAGTGTGTTACTGTTAGCAGTGTGTTACTGTTAGCAGCATGTTACTGTCAACATCACAGCTGCCTTCATGTTTTCTTCAGCCTACATAAAGGAAACAAACATAACGTAATGTGTGTGGTTTGGTTTTGTGTACACGGCATGTAATGGACCAGAGCTGTCTGAGGAGCTCAGAAACATATAAAACTTATCCATGTTCATCCCCAAGCAGCGTTAGATTCTTCTGACCACAGCTGCCATTTTTATTCAAAATGAGAAGTTTTGTGGGATTGTTGCAAAGCTCCCAGGACGTGGACGCAAAAGGTAATGCAACCCCTGATAGATCAGATAGTGAGGATGGTAGAACTCATCCTAATCCTGTGAAGCTGGACTTCCTGTTGAAGGTCCAACCCTTTCAGACTCAGCAGCTGTCACATGTTGAACCTTTACGAGCGCCACAGAAGAAGACCCCGAAGGCTGCACTGATAATAAAAACCTCCACAAGGAAAAAAACCAGGCAGGGATTTTATAAAAAGCTTGTTGACCAGTCCTGAAGTTTCTGGAGCTTTTTGGCTGGTCACAGCAGTTGTGTTGTTTTTGTTATTTAAAATAAGATGATGTGTGCTGAATGATGAATGAAACAGATTCACAATGTTCTGGTTGGTCTGCAGGAAGAGGCAGAGTTGCGCAGCGACGGCACCAAATCCACCATCAAGCCCAGCCAGATGTCTGTGGCCAGGATCACTTGCGTGAGGGGTCAGGGGCCCAACGAGGGGGTCCCCTTCATCGATGATTACATCTCGACACAGGAGCAGGTAGTTTTAAAGTATTAACCTTGAAGAGTTGTCGTAATCTCACGGGGCCGTTGGTTTTTCAGGTCGTGGACTATTTGACGCAGTATTCTGGCATCAAACCAGGAGACCTGGACGCTAAAATCTCCTCGAAGCACTTGACCACGCTGAAGTCCACCTACCTGAAGCTCCGCTTCCTCATCGACACAGGAGTTCGCTTCGTGGGTCACGGTTTGCAGAAGGACTTCCGGGTCATTAATTTATTGGTAGGCGATTTAGAACAGCTTTCTGCCCTACATATAAACTCAGTAATTATAGTTTAAACTTGTTTCTGTCAGCAGCGTGACATCAAGCAGATTAATTTTCTGTTAAAGGTTCCAAAGGATCAAGTTGTTGACACCGTCCACCTCTTCCATTTGCCTCGCAAAAGAATGATTTCTTTAAGATTCCTCGCTTGGTATTTTCTCGGTAAGTCCATATTTGAAAAAGAGTTGAACATTTTGGCTTTTTTAAAATTGGTTGATAAGGATTTACGTCAGAGCATCGTAAAACAATATCCATGCACCTGTCCTCGAAGTAAGAGAAATATACCTTGTACCCTGTACACCTGCTACACGGAGGGAGATTATCAAAGTCAAAGTTTCTTTATCTTACACACCACGTGGTGGAATGAAATTATGTACACAGGGTCCCAGTTACATACAACAAAAGTATAAAATGAAAAAGAAAAACATTAATAAAATCTGAGATATGAACTATGAACAACTAAAACTGCTCTAAGCACTAATGGTAAAAAAAACTAAACAATACACCGAACAACAGCAGCACGAACACGAGTCTGTGTGATCAGATGAGTATGAATGAACACAGCAGCATGAAATAGATCAGCAGCATGAGATCAGCAGCATGGATAATCAGCAGCACATATCAACAATCAAGTGGAATCACAGTGATTTTTTTCCACAGTGATTATCCTGGTTAGAGATTCATGAGTCTAACAGCCTCAGGGTAGAAGCTGTTCCTCAGTCTAGTGGTTCTACACTTAATTCTCCTTAACCTCCTTCCTGAGGGGAGCGGGGCCAAAAGTGTGTGTGTGCTGGGTAAGTGGGGTCCTTCATGATGCAGGTGGCCCTCTTCCTGCATCTGGAGTAGAGGATGACACAGGAGTGGATTTTCACTCCTGTCCTGGTCCCACAGAAAAAATCCTGTCCTGTCCCACTCCTGGTAACATGATTCCTGCTCCTGTTTTTCATTTAATTTTTAGGAAATACATTGAATTTCATTTGATCTTCTACCCATTCCTGTTTAAATTACTTTGTGTTGTGCAGTTTTATTTCAAAAGATATGGCAACAGGAACAGTTAATCTGTGGTGAAATAGACATTTATTTCCTTAATCCAAACAAAAACCTTCACTAAATATAAAACAAATAATCCATGGCCTGTAGTCCATATAATTTTTCTACGGAGTATCAGCTGCTGAGTCCCTGTTTCTGGCTCTTTTGATGGTCAGTTACAGTAAAAACAAAAAAAATCTAAACCAGTACATGGGTCACACCATGTCTACCTTAGATGTTTCATTTTTGGTTATTGGTCGGTTCCCGCTCCTCTCTGCTCCCGTTAGCTTTCAGTCCAGTCACGTGAGTTATAATGTTGATTCCGGTCCCGCCAGAATCCGGCCGGAATCACGTGACCGGTGGTACTCCCGAAAAAATATCCTCTAATCTGGAGGTGTAAATGTCTGTGATGGTGGAGACTTACTCCAACAGTCTGTGCAGCCTCCATGCCACACGTTGATGCTGGAGCACAGGATGCTCTCCACTGCACACCTGTAGAAGGAGGTGAGGACTGAGCTTCACAGACCAGCTCGCCTCAGCCGCCTGAGGAAGTAGAGTCTCTGATTAGCTTTCTTGATCAGGCTGTTGTTGCTGCAGCTGGTCCATCCACAAGACTTGACTTTAAAAGGGAATGTCTAAGTTTAAAATGAAGCTCTTGCACAATAAAAGTATTTGTTGCAGATGACTCTCAGCTACTACCACACCAAACGTCAGGAGTTGAAGTTATTTACGTGTTTCCTACGATCAGTTGGCTTCGGCAGCCATTTTGAATTGGGTTGTCTCCAGAAGTTTTTCTGTTGTAGAGGTACAGCCAATAAATATTTTCAAAGACTTCCATGAGTGTCCGATCAGTGGTGATATTATGCTGACACATCCAGGTTAAAGTGACGTTGCTCCATGTCAGACTCAGCAGTTCTTTGGTAAGTTCATCAGTGGGGAAAATTAAAAACTGGTTTGGAAAGGCCGTCAGACGGTCCCTGTTAAAAACAACGACAGACCAGCTAAACTTTAACGAACAGGACTTTTGGAGCGACGTCCTTTAATAGACAGACGTGCTCTGCACCACATTCAGTAAACGAGCGTTTCATACCAGCTGTTGAGCAAAACTATTTACACTTAAAATGTTTTTCACATTAAAAGCTTTTTTCTCATCTTACAATCTTGCAATATTATTTCTGTACGGTAAACGGAGGCCGAGCGGCTGGAATAGCGCCATCTCGTCCTTCCTGAGTGTCTTCTGTCTTGTACCAACAGACCTCAACATTCAGGGGGAAACCCACGACAGCATCGAGGACGCTCGCACCGCCCTGCAGCTGTACAGGAAGTTCCTGGAGCTGAGCCGTGGAGGAGTGAGCGACGACGTAAGGAAGGTCCTCAAGGGACTGTATGAAAAAGGCCGCCAGCTGGACTGGAAAGTCCCAGATTCTGATACAGGAGACAGTCAAGCTAGCACGAAAACGATACAGTCAGACGGAGGCTGGTGTTAGAACAACGTGAGGATCTACTCGGAAGAACCAGCCCGAGTGGACGGACCGTGTCCTTCAGTCAGGCGCCGCTGTTCCTCTGACGGGCGGAGCTGCTCAGAACGGCATCATGTACAGTCCACCTCAGCAGGTGGCAGTAACAAATCAAGTGACAAGTTTACAGCTCAAGATTTTTTTTACAGCGCTTAATTTTTTTTATATAATAAAAGTAAGTTTTAAACTTCAGTTTCTTGTTGCATCTGAATAAACGTGGATTCATTGTGAACGCAGGGAAAGATCAAATCGTCTCATCGTTTTGACAGAAGTCTGTTCTCATTTTGGCAGCACGGTGGCTCAGTTTGTAGAGCTACGGCCTCTCAGCAAGGTTGCTGGTTCAAATCCCAGACGGGGGGTGTTTCTGGGTGGAGTTTGCATGTTCTCTCCGTGCATGCGTGGGTTTTCTCCAGGTACTCGTTTCCTCCCAGACTAAAAACATGCATGTTAGACTGATGGTAACTCTGACTTGTCCCTAGGTGAGGGAGAGTGAATGGTTGTCTCATTTGTCTGTGATGGACTGGAGACCTGTCCAGCCTCGCACAGTGACTGCTGGATATGGGCACCAGTGACCCCAAAAAAGAAGCAGCGGGTTAAGATGGATGTTCTCATTTGACCCGTGTGGTCGAGTACTAAAACCTCTGGGACATTTCAAAGACCTCTGGAAGCAAAACGTGTTGACATCATTAGGAAGAAGACGGTCATTTCCTCCAACGTGCAGCAGTGATGTTCCATCTGTTAGCAAAATATAGGGCAGCTCAGGTTTTTTGTATTGGTTAAGATCTCACATGAACTTTTTTTTTTTTAAACAGCCTCAATCTGGCGACCAGTTTTGACAAGACTGACAAGCTAACCTGCTCTGAGCTTTTGTTTGGAGTGTGTTTGTAACTTCTCAACTTTTTGGACCTCATGAACACTGTTTATTAGACATTTAAAAAAAAAAAACCTCAGAGCAGTCTCGAGACCGAGTATGGAGATTTATGTAAACTAGAATTTTCTTGAAGGTGCTCCAGATGTGCAACAACTGGCCCATAAATGAGCAGAAGTTTCTGTAAATGGCTGTAAAGTGAAGCTGATGGCAGCTTAAGCTTTGAGTGATTCTACAGTTTGAAGACGTGATGAACCTCAGCTCCTCAGCTCAGGAACCATTCTACCTTTCCACAGAAGCCCACTTCAAAACATGTGAACTATCCCTTTAAGAAAAGTGACAACCACCAGTATTTAATAAAACAGCAACTGAAATATAAGATTTAACTAAATCCATTTTTCACCAAATGACACCGAGGTTTATTGTGAGACGTAGCTGAAAAATCTGCAGAAAGTGTCACATTTTATTTAAATAAAAACATTTTAATTTCAATATTTGATCGACATCATCATCGTTCCTTATGATCTACCATTAGTCTAATTAAAACAAACAGCCTACTGTCAAATAAATGACTTCAATCACAACTTCAACCTGTTTTCATGTCAAACTGCAGGACTTGAGCTTGTGTAGCAGCGCCACCTGCAGGCCGAAGCCTTGCACACCAACAGAATGATCCAAGAGTTTCAGATTATTATTCCAGCTGAGTTTAAAACAGACTCGTGTTGAACTCGGAGTGAAATAAATAAACTTATTACAGATTACAAACGTAACGTCCACTCGTCTGCAGGACGATGGATCAGCGCGTGCGGATTGAACACTGACACACAGCTGGTATTGCAAACAGTTTATTTGTAGTAAATGAATAGTGTGCCATTCAGTGAGGGGGACAAAAGAGACGGTTCTGGGACGGTCCATGTCTTTGGTCCATACTTGGGGGGGGGGGGGGGGGGGGAAAATGTCGAGGAGTCGGCGGGACAAGAAAAAGGCACTTGAGTTTGTTTTAGGACACAAAGATTACCGGAAGAATGACCGAAGCTTTCATTATGCCTGGCATCACGTACAGAACGCCCATGTGAGCACAGATTATAGCTACATATGTACAGAAAATAATCTGAAGAGCTGATGTGTCTGTGTGGAGACAAACAAAAGGTTGTCCTCTGACGCTGGACAAGATCGCGTCTTCAGCTAACCTCCCACAAAACGACGTGAAGTGAAAACTGACACGGGAGCTGCTGCACGAGACAAACGGGCCGGGTCCATCAGAACCCAGCAGCCTGGCCTGGGTCAGAACAGAACTAGATGAAGTGAAGCTGCAGGATTTGGTCCTTCAGCCTAACGGGTACAAAACCAGTGGAGGACCAGTCAACCACACCATGTTGCTGCCTGTCCAGCTGCGGACACGTCCAGCTGCGGACACGTCCAGCTGCGGACACGTCCAGCTGCGGACACGTCCAGCTGCGGACACGTCCAGCTGTGGACACGTCCAGCTGCTGCCTGTCCAGCTGCTGCCTGTCCAGCTGCTGACACGTCCAGCTGCTGCCTGTCCAGCTGTTATCAACACAAGCAAAGCTTTAGATTCGGGCAGAATCCTCAAACAACAACAACCATCCACTGTTTGGAGGAAACACTGGATGCGGGAGGTTGCTAGGCAACAAGCAGACGTTTCCAGCCACTGTTTGTTGGACACTTCCTTCATCTCCAGCGTGATTTAAACACTTCTACTCTGGTTCAAACAACAGATGGGCTGTGTGGTGATTCTCCAGCGCCAGGTTCGACTCTTCACTCAGAGCAGGAAAAAGTCGTTTTGTACGTTTAAACTGAGCAGCAGCTAACGCAGCGTGAGGCCAAGGTTTCCAGATTTAACGCTGCACACTCACCGATTTATAATCTATCCTGTCCTGAATCTGTGTTCACATAAACCGACGGCTCACAAAAACCGCACCGCTCTAAAAGTTCATGAGGAAAAAATCTACGAGCGCATTCCCCAACGGCTGAACGAACCCCCCAGTCAAGCCTACTGTGTTTATTTATCAAAACTCATAAACAAATCTGCAATATTCTCTCCACAATTTCACTAATTTAAAGTACTAAAGTATTTTTTTAATCTCAAATAAGAAAAATCTATGATCCGAACAAATAAAACGAGAAAAACACATCAATTCTTTTGTTTCCCAAAAACCTCAAAGGAAGACAGACTTGATGAAGAAACGTTACAAACATTAAAGAAACACGACGCGGAGCTCAGGAAACGTAGACTACGATAAGATGAGGGACGAGGACTGGCCAGGGGCCCCGTCCTCTACAGGGGCCCGCTGGACAAAAAGATCAGCCTTGAGGTATTCACTGGAACTTTGTTCTCAAAGATGGACGCAGAGGACATTTCAACAACCGGAGCCATAAAGCATCGATTAATTAGTTTAATTAGATTTTCTTCGGCTGTTGGACTTTGTCGTTTTATTAAAGGGGAGGTGGATTTTAAAAATCCCAGGTTTTCTCCTCGAGTACCATCCATTCACGACGGACATTGAGGTCTGTAGAAAGGCAAATGTGAAGTTTGTGACTAAAGGCAAGCACGAGCACATTTGTGTGCATTAAATTAAAAAAAAAAAAAAAAAAAAAAAAAAAACTTTAAAAAGCAAGAAACTGCGTGCAGGAGGAAATCCAGCTGAATAAATGTTCAGGATTATGAAAGCTTGTGTACAAAGAAGCGCTTCGTCTAAAGAGTTGTACCTCTGTTCCATGACAGAAGGGTAACCAGTATGTTTTAGTTAACACAGCACCCCCACCACCCCTCCTCTGGACATGTGGTGCAGGGAGACATTACTGCCTGAAGCAAGATGGACGCCTTGCAGAGCACAAAGAAAACAGACCTGTGTTTTTGGTAAATATGGAGTTACAGAAAGATCAATTCTGATTCAAGATTGAAAACAGGATTAAAAAAGTGTTTTTATGAAAACGCTCAGCTTGTACTTTATTTGAGCAAACCTCAGCGCTCTAATGGACATTCAGAGCCAACAGAGCTCGTTCCTTTCACTCCGTCTGCTGCCTGATCCAACTTCACTTTGATTTATGCTCAACTCTGCAGAAGAAAGAAGAACCGACGTTCACTACGTCAAGAGAAAAGTCCAAGTCCAACAACATGTGCAGAGTTTGGAGCAGCTTCTCACAAAGCTCCGACTTACAGTTTGATATGTCTCATTTTGACCCAGCGACGATCGACGACGGTCTGTAGTGTGGATTGAATGTCTACTACTCAGACGACAGAGATCCCTGTCAATGCTAGAACTACTTTTGCACTTTCACGCTTTCCACGTTTAAGGCATTGAAATGGTTCTCGGAGACGAGGAAAAACAAAAAAAAGACAAAACAAAACATCTGAGCTTCAGATCAGAGAGCTGACAGCGCCACGGCAAAAATAGAAAAAGTACTAAGAGTAGGATAGTGCACGATTGTTGCAGGTAATCACGCCAGTCTCTGGCAGACAGGAAGTGACAACAGAAGGGGGGGGGGGGGGGGGTCTAAAGATAGAAACGGTCGCCATAACCAGGACAGACATGGAAGAAGAGCAATTACAGAAGAGTGCGAGTCTGAAGGATGGAGGACCGACGTGGAGAGGTGGCACTACAGCTCAACTGACTGAAATATGTAAACTTGTATACTATTCTTCATTGAAAGGAGTTAGTAGGAAGGCTGGGAGGGGTACGGGGACAAGAGAAGGATTGGGGGGGGGGGTGTAGTGGATGGGTCTGACTGAGCCAAAGGTTTTCGATGTCAGGGGCAGTGTGTTCGAGGAAGCCTTTGGGGCAGCCCGTTGTGAGCAGCTTGGTCTTGGTTGTGGGAGGACGTGGAGGATTTGGAGGGACCTCTGGAGCTGTTGGAGTGCTGCGACGTGGGGCCAGAGGGGCCCCCGTCACTCTGATGGCGATGGCTGCCGCGGCCAGCGTTCCTGTCATGATGGGAACTGCCGTTGAACCGCTGACCTCCTGAGTGATACCCCGGTCCTTGGAAAGTGCGCCTGTAGCCCTGGAAAATCTACGGAAGGAAGAAAAGCCGTCAGTCTGTTGGATCAACACCGTCAGGACGTACACGTCTGGCAACGGCAGCTTTTCCATCTGACCTGTTTGGTTGGGGGAGGACGGGTTTCAGCGGGGGCACTCGGGGTCTGGGTGGGAGGAGGGGTCTCCTGTAGGCCAGGGCTGGCGATGGAGGATGACGTGGAGCTACAGCGGGAGCGATTTGAATATCCTGTACGTGGATGGTACACTGTAAAGAAACGAGGAGAGTCAAACAGAAGAAGACAGGAATTATTTATTTATTGTTTATTATTTTAATTTTACAGTTTACAACTGTCTGTGAACAGTCCAGGGATGAGACAGATCCATGTACAGTCGCATTTAAACTTAACGCCACCAGTTTCATAACGAAACTAAATGACCCAACAATAAACTGAACAATCCAGGACCGCTCACATGTCAGAGCCTGGCAGGAGCTCAGAGCTTGATTCTTCTACAATACGTTTGCACAACGTGGTACTTATTTCTAACAGAAAGCAAATTATTTTTTGTTATAACAGATTCAAAGTAAGTCTTCCAGATTAGGACCAGATTAAGATTGGGTTTTATTCTCAGTGAAGCAGATGTGTTCGAGAGGGGAGAAATAAAACACTTTGTACAAACAAACCGTTGAATAATAAAGTGTCGCAGGAGTTGGGAACCAAACATTGATGAGTCACACGGACTTCACGGCAACAAGACTCTGACAAGAACCGACCGAGAGGCTTGAACAGCAAATGAGTGACTGTAGGAGGAGCTGGTGGGCAGTCGACCGTAAAGAAGATGAGAGAAAGGAACCAAATGACCACAACAAGATCAATATTATACATTTGTGTGTCTAAAACAGTCCTTCTAAAATAGTGGGGAGTTATTCTTTCTTGTAAGTTGATCTATATATTTTTCATTTAATGTTAATAAAGTTATACACTGTTAGGCAGAGATGTGTTTATAATAATTTTATAGACAAATGATACCATTTACAGTCGCAGCGGAGAGTTGGGGGGGGAGCAAAATGTTTACGTTTTCTTGGGGGACGCAACAACTGTCCCATAGAGAGAGGGTGAGAAGTCGTTATCCTGGAGAGACTGAGCTGCTCCTCCACATTGAGGAGACCCCGGGGAAGACCCAGGACATGCTGGAGAGACCATGTCTCTCTGTTGGCCTGGGACACCTTGGAGTCCTCCCAGAAGAGCTGGAAGAGGTGCTGTAGATGTCTGGACCTCCCTGCTCATGCTGCTGCCCTCGAGACCTGACTTCAGAACAAGAGGAGGACGTCTGAATAAGCAGGAGACGGATGGACAGACGGATGTTTTGACAAACGATAGACTATGTACCGGTAGTTATTGAAGATTGCTAACTATGCTACGTTTTCTAGTTTATGCAACTACCGTGTTTCGGATTATAAGGTGCATTAAGTGAAACGAGTTCATGCTGACAGATTTTTTGAGCGCCATGTACCACATGGAATCTGTTCGAGGTCAGTAAGCACAACCGTGCGCCTTATAGTCCGAAAAATATGGTAATGTATTCTGACGAGGGGAACTCTCGGTGAACAAAAGTTTAATGTTTGTTCACAGACCGTCCTCAGATAACTTCATCACGTTCTCCTGCTGAAACCCGTAAAGGAAGTGACTGAACTTTAAAGTATGCTTTGAATAGTTAGGTGTGTCCTTTAAGCATTTCATGTCACAAACGTGTTCACAAAAGTTATCAATGGCTGCAGAGTGTTTTCAATAGGATTTCATCTGTGCACAAAACAGAGAAGTGAGAAAACAAAATGATGATAAACGTGTTCATTTATAACCAGAATGCCGACTCAAGTTCTTGTTCTCCTAAACTCTGGGGCCTCTGTGAGGTGGCCTGTTCAGTTTGGGACTTTCTGTCACACAACTGGTTCAGTTTTTATGTGAACCTGCAGGTTAGCTTAACTCAACCTAGTTTAACCTAACCTGCTCTGGAGCAACTTCACCCAAGCTAGGTTAACCCTTAGGAGGTAGTTTGTAATCCTTAGGGGGTAAAATATCAACCACCTTACACATCTGATTCAAAATACAGGTTTTTAAATAGTTGTTACACAATAAAACTACCGTAGTCAATCTTGTAGCCATCTACTAGCAACTCTTTCAGGAACTCTAGATATTAAAAAAAAAAAAAAAAAAAAAAAAACCCTCCACATTTCAGTTGAAACAACAACAACAACAACAACAACAACAACAACAACAACAACAACAACAACAACAACAACAACTTTATGGCCATTTTTAAAAAAAATTGAGAAATAATTTGTACACCCAGTGCTGTGGGTAAACAAGACTTGATCTTTCATTAAAAACCAGAGGACACTGAATCTCTTACCGACAGCAAACACCAGGGCTTACTGAGAGGTGCAGAATGGAGATCAGACCAACAGCATCAGAATCCAAAAAACAACTTCACAGATCATCACAAAGCTTTAGTGCCGTTCTCATCTCGTCAGAACCAACAGTTCTCACTCGTACACTCAGAGAGGATGAACCGGGTCAAGGTCTGAACCCAGACCTCATGACATCTTTGTTTACATCTATGCAAGTTCATCAAGAACATGTTACGTCTAATTACAATGCCCGACAAACAAAATGCTACTTCATCAGGAACATCCTACAAATATACCCACTGTCCCTCCTCTGGACATGTCCAAGCCACTGTCCCTCCTCTGG
>NC_056508.1:15241389-15250825 GCF_014905685.2 Nematolebias whitei
TCCTCTGGACATGTCCAAGCCACTGTCCCTCCTCTGGACATGTCCAAACCATCTCAGTCTGGTCTCTCTAACTTTATCTCCCAGTTGTTCAACCTGTGCTGCATCTCTGATGATCTCATTCCTAATCTTATCCATTCTTGTCACTCCTAAGGAGAACCTCAACATCTTCATTTCTGCAACTTCCAGTTTTGTCTCTTGTCTTTTTGTCCATGTCTCTGTCTCCAGACCATACAACATAGTCATAGCTGGTCTCACCCCTGTCTTGTAAACTTTTCCTTTGACCTTTGCTGTCACCCTTGTGTCACAAATCTTTCCTGAAACTTTTCTCCATCCACTCCATCCTGCCTGGACTCTCTTCTTCACCTCTTTACCACATTCCCATTTTCCTGGACAGTGGACCCCAAGTACTTGAAGTCCTGCACCTTTGTGACCTCTGCTCCTTGTAGCCTCACTGTTCCACCTCCTCCCTCTCATTCACACGTGCTCTGTCTTACTATGTCTGACTTTCATTCTTCTTCTTTCAAGAGCATACCTCCACCTCACCAAGTTCGCTTCCACCTGTTCTCGGTTCTCACCACAGATCACAATGTCATCTGCAAACATCGTAGTTCACGAGGATTCCTGCTCGACCTCATCTGTTAGTCGATCCATCACCAAAGCAAACAAGAAGGGGCTCAGAGAAGAGTTGCATTCAGGCCTAAAAAAAATTCAACCTGGCCTGAACCTGTATCATTTCTTTCCTGAGCCCAACACGAACACGACCAATTAACTGTGACTACAGGGCCAAACCCCCCCCAAAAAAGATACTTTAAAAAAACATTTTTAAACTTTTACTGTTTTTGTAAGCCAATCAGTTTGACATGATAGTTTTAAAAAACACATTTCAAAGAAAGGAAGACATAAGAGTTCTTGTTTATAAACAAGAGCCAGCGGATTATAGTCATTATAATATAAATTATTATAGTCATTAACGGTCGGCGGACATGCGTGGCTGATTATCCAAATTGGGTCATCGGCCACGCGCGTCTGCTGACGCCGCGGCTGAGTCCAGTTAAGCTTCAGGTGGGTCGCTGGCAGTGATCCATCTGGACTTTTTACCCCTTTCAACTGGCCGGGCTTAGCCACGCGCATCCGCAACAGCTGAGTCCAGTTGGGCTTGGATGGATCGCTGGCAGTGGTCCAGCTGAAACTTAACTGAAATTTATTTTTTTTTTTTTTTTACCTCTTTCAACCGGCCGGTCAGCGCGCGGTCAATTGGCCGCACGCAGCTGATGATCCAAATTGGATAGTCAGCCACGTGACGCGTGTCCGCTAAAGCAATCAAAAGCCTGACACCGACCTGGCCCGCCCAGCCAGCAAATTATTTTGGCCAGGCCCGAATTCCGTGTCGGGCCGGGCCTCGGGTCTGAATTAGAAATGACAGCTCTAGCTCAGAGTCGATGCTTGATGCACTCCCAGCTCCACCTTGAAGCTACGTGTCACTCAAACATCTCACCACTGTCCTGCTGTCCTCCTGTACCAGTCCAACATGCTTTTAACATACTTCTCTGCCACTCTAGATTTCCTCAGGCAATACCACACCTCCTCCCTCGACACTCTGTCATATGCTTTTTCTAAATCCACAAAGACAATGTTTCTGACCCTCTCTGTACTTCATCATCATCATCCTCAAAGCAAAGATGGCATCTGTAGTGCTCTTTCTTGGCATGTAACCATACTGCTGCTCACATATACTCACCTCTCGTCTAAGTCTTGCTTCAACAACTCTCTCCCAGATCTTCGTGTGACTAATCAACTTGATTCCCCTGTAGCTGCAACAACTCTGTTCATCGCCCTTGGTCTTAAAAATGGGCACCAGCACACTTCTTCTCCATTCCCGAGGCATTTTCTCACCCTCAAATATGCCACTGAATATTTGAGTCAAAAACCTCACTGCCATCTCTCCAAGACATTTATAAACCTCCACTGGAATGTCATCAGGTCCTACTGCCTTCCCCATCTTTATCATTTTCAGAGCTTTCCAGACTTCATCCTCACTGATCTTTACCACTTCCTGGTCCACAGCTTCTATGACCTCTACTCTTCTTTCTCTTTCATTCATTAGCTCCTTAAAGTACTCCTTCCATCTTCCCATCACACTATCTTCACTTGTTAGAACATTACTATTCTTATCTTTAACAAGCCTAACCTGCTGCACATCCTTTCCAGACTGATCCCTCTGTCTCACCAATTGGGACAAGTCCTTCTCATCCGCTTTAGTGTCCAACCTCCCAAACAATTCGTCATATACCTTCTGCTTTGCCTTCGCCACCTCCCTCTTTGAATCTCCTTAAATTCCCGTCTCCTCTCTTCAGTCCTCTAAGTCACATTTCTTCTTGGCTAACCTCTTTCTTTGAACGGCGTCCTGCACTTCACTGTTCCACCACCAGGTTACCTCATCATCCATTCTCTGTCCAGATGACACACCAAGTACCTTCATACCCGTCTCTCTAATTACTGTTGCTGTAGTAGCTCAGTCATTTGGAAGCTCTTTCTTACCACGCAGAGCCTTTAACAGCTCCTTCGGAGTATAAATAGCATCATGTTCAACAAAATGCCCATCTGTGCAATCATGTTAATCTCTACAATGATTTTAGAAAATGTTTGAAAACCTAATTAATAAAAAAAAAATAAAAAAAAAAAAGAATAAATCAAAGGTCAATTGTTTCACTCTGAAAGTAATCTTAAAGAAACTAAGATCGAATTGTATTTTATTTTAGATCTTTTAGCGTACCGTTTGGCATTTGTTTAGTTTATATCTTGTATCTTATCTTATATCCTGGTTTAGTTTCTTTTTCTACTTTATATTTTTGGGTGTAACTGGGACGCTGTGTACACAATTTTGTTCCACATGTGATGCAAACAACAATAAAGTCGACTTGAACTTGATCTAATCTAGATACTCAAAGAATTTTACAACACACTGTGCCCTCTTACCTCCACGCACACACACACACGCACGCACGCACGCACGCACGCAGCACTCTACGACATCTCTACAAAGATAATATGAATCTTGAGAATAATCAGAGCTTTAGATCTTATTCATCCACTGATGGGACACACAGAGGTCATGGGTTCAGTGTCATGCCCAGGGACACTTCAACCCATGACTGATGGTGAAATTGAACCCGCAACTCTTCCACTAGAGGACGACTGCTCTAACCACTCAGCCACAGCTGCCCCCAGTTTGTATTACACTATACAAAATACCTGAGATTGTGTGAGTCTTAGTTCATGTGCGATGCACTTATTTCACAGAAAGGACTTTAAACTTTTTTAACACTCATGAGGAATTTTATTTTTCACTAAAACACTCAAATCTACTGTTAAACTGAAACAGTCTTCATACTTTTATGTTCAAATTCCACCATGTATGAAAACGTAGACATTTTTCTATCATAAAATTGTATTATTTGCACACCATAACACCTTTTAGATGGAAAAATTATGCCTAATTTTAAAACAAAAAATTCAGAAAGGGATAGGGCTGGGCCATATGTCGTTCACGATAATACCGGTAAAAGAAACTTGCCCGGGCAAAAAAAAAAAAATGATATCATGATTTGCTCATTTCATGACTTAATACGTCAGGGCGCCCCGCCCCTTTAACAGAACCGAGCGCACTGAACGACCAAGCCAAACTGTGCACCTCCCCCCCACTCCACCTGTCGGTACTGGTGTAACGCTAATTAGTTGCGCACTAGCTAGCTAAAAAACTAAAAACAAAAACGCGCAGCTCAGTTGCATCTCTCCATCCAGCTCTAAACTGCAGGTACAGAAACTGTCTCCCTTCCCCCGCTCTAAGCTGCCACGTCTTTTCTCTCTCTCTCTCTGCACTCCGCTCTGAGCTGCCGGTACAAACACGCGCAGGTCTGTCTCTTAGTTCCACAGTCCATGGACCAAGAACAGAGTCAGGTGATCAGAGACGGAGCATCAGAGAAATGAATCATTCCTGCAGGAACAGAGGAAGCTGAAACACCACGAGCTTCAGGGTCAGATGATCACCTTGTTACAAGTTTTGGAAGTTATAGTTAATTTAAAGGCAACAAATATTGTTACATTTATGCTCAACGGATCTTAAGCTTCATTTTATTCAGTTATTTTGGGAAACTTCACCTGCACTTTAGTTTTTGTGGTGGATTTTGTTGATCTATATTTTGTGCAGACTTTTTCAATCTAAATAACAGAAGGATCTTTTTTATTTTTATACTTGGAGACTGAATACTTTACTAAATAAAGTCATTTCAGTAAAATTACCCCTTGTTTTTTTTAAAAAATTTTATATAATACTGCAAAGCAACGTGTTGAGTTAATTTTGTCAAATAACAGATTTTTTTTTTATATCACAAAATTTATCGTTATGGTCAGAATGCTCTGAAATATCACAATAATATATTTGAGCAAAATCACCCACCCCTAAAAAGGAAACAAAATGGTTTTATAGAACCCCAAGTTTCTAATGTAGTGTTATACACTGGTAAAAGTTTTAAAGTTTTCAGTGTGCCTCCAAACAAACACGACTTGTAAAGTTTGATATTCTGTGAACAGACTTACAGAAGATGCTCGGACATTTTTAGATAATTCACCTTTAAAAGCAGGAAAGTGTTTACTGCATATGCAAAAATTTATAAAGATTTCATTGATTCGTTTTTGAGTTGAAATTTTTACCGCCACAAAATAAGAATATCACTGATAAACAGTTTCAGTAACGTTGCTGAATTGACAAAGTTTTAAACACGACTTAAGTTTTACTGCGTCTGCAGCAAAAACAGCAACTGTTAGCAGAAAACAATTCAGACGCTTTGCAGAAGGTTTGAAAGTTTTGTAACAACTGTAAAACATTTATTTTTAATAAATTTGTACCTGCAGTCTTAAAACCATGTAATGATTATATAAATGTATAAATGTTCTGCTGGCCTGCCAGCTGTCTTCACAATGCAGGAAGAAACATGTTATAAACTATTCTTGATAAGTTTTTATGTTTAAAGATGCACTTGACTCGGTGGTCTGGTTTCAGACTTTGATAGAAAAGCATAGTTGAATTACTTATTGTTATTTTATACATTATAAAACAGATGAAGTGCAGTACCTGATCCAAACCCAGAGATGCTCGTTTTCAGAGGTTCAAGGTCAAATGTAAACCTGAGAGCTTTCCCAAGGTCCTCGTCATATTTACGTTCGCTCACAAAGTGCTGCAAAAAACAAATGGATGTTAAATTTCTGTGTGCTTCAAAACACAACAGATACATACTCACCTTTTAATAGATTAAAAAATTAAGAAGCTGTTTTATCCCACAAAAGTTCAAGATTTCCCTTATTTATTCAGTTATACCATACAGTAGAAAAAAACCACTGATTGCGCCTCGTGAGGCCAAAGAGCCGCGGTGGTGTTTCTGAGGTACCTTGATGTCTGCACGGAGTTCTGCCAGCTGCTCCTCAGACATGGATGCAGATCGGTCCGTCAGCCGTCGGAGCTCCTCCGCTTTCTTCTGCCGGGCGTCCAGAATCATCACTGAAACACAGCAGAACAATCAGACACGTACAGCAGAGAAATCATCTACTGCACATCTGAGCAGGACACGTCCTTCTGTCAGGACTTCACCAAACCAACACTGCGTCCAGTGAAGGAGGGTTTGGTGTTGAACATGGTTCACTTTGGACGCAGGGACAGGTCTGAATCTTTCTTCGTTTTGTAGACCCATACACCAAGACAAACCAACAAACCAGCAGTTTGAACTACAGCAGGTGTTCTGGTGGATCGGACCTGCAGAGTCTTGGTGACATGACCCTGCAGCTGATCCACAAGTCTTAGAACGCCCACACAAAATGACCACCCCGCAAAAACACAAAAGCCAAAACATTGATGGCTGTGGTGGCTTGGCGAGGTCTTCAGAGAGAAATGAGAACTCAGTGGGACCGTCATCACCTGTGGGGGTTTGGGTCAGGTAGCAAGGATGGGGTGAGTTTATTATTAGGCAGCAGAATGGACGGGTAAATCCTTAAAGCAGTTCTGGTCATGCCAGCCTCAAGCCAAAGGTATGATCATGATAAGGTCATGGAAACAACCAGGATAACCATGGCAGTTAAGCTAGCACGTGATCTTCTAGCTTGTAGCTGCTTCCTGACGTGGTTTTTCATTTTCATTTACTCTTATTTATACAAGAAGTCTCAGTGAGTCACGAGGAATCATTTTCAAGAGACCTGTTTGGGAGCAGATGGTGGGGGTTAAGGGCCTTGCTCAAGGGTCCAGAGTGGGGCAAATGAGGGTGGAGGCAGGTGTGGGTGCTTCACATTTTCCACCTACATTTTGATGTCGACGGTACCGGGAGCTGAACCTGCGACTTTCTGATCACAGGCCCATCTTCTAACCTCTGCGCCACCACTCCCCAAGAGGAAAGGAACAAGAGTGTTGATCCAGGGTGGGCACATAGAACAGGCTGAGGGAGCAAGAGATCACGTTGTGGCTAAGAAGATATCCATCCATCATCTTCCACTTGTTCTGAAGTCAGGTTGCGGGGCAGCAGCTTGAGCAGGGAGGTCCAGACATCTCTTTCCACAGCCACCTCTTCCAGTTCTTCTGGGAGGACTCCAAGTTGTTCCCAGGCCAACAGAGAGACAGTCTCTCCAGCGTGTCCTGGGTCTTCTCCGGGGTCTCCTCACAGTCGGACATGCCTAAAGCACCTCCCTAGAGAGGCACCCAGGGAGCATCCTTACCAAATGCCTGAACCACCTCAACTGGCTTCTTTCGATGTGGAAGAGCAGCGGTTCTACTCAAGAGTCTCTCCTGATAACTGAACTTCTCACCCTATCTCCAAGTTAGAGTCCAGCTACCCTGCAGAGGAAACTCATTTCTACCTCCTGTATCTGTAATCTCATTCTTTCTATCACTACCCAGAGTTCATGACCATAGGTGAGGGTAGGAACGTAGACAGACCAGTAAACAGAGCTTTGCCTTACAGCTCAGCTCCTTCTTCACCACAATGGACCGGCATAGTGTCCGCAATACTGCAGACGCTGCACCAATCCAGTTGTCAATCTCACGCTCCATTCTTCCCTCACTCGTGAACAAAACCCAGAAATACTTGAACTCCTCCATTTGAAGCAGAACCTCACTTCATCCCAAAGAAAGCAATCAAAGAACTAATCTAAGAGAGCTAAGAAGATCGCAGGAAAAAACTATTCGGCAAGTATCTAAAAAAAGTTAAATCTGGTCCTCTGGACATTCAAAAAAAAAAAAAAAAAAAAAAAAAAAAAAAAAAAAAAAAAAAAAAAAGAAATCTAGAAACGTTTCAGCTTTCATCCGAAAGACTTCCTCAGTCTGAGGTGCTGTATTCAGCTCGGTCTTATAAATAGCACCTTCTCAGAGTGGATCAACCAGTTTTGCTGCTGAAAATTCAGCAAGTACCAGAACCACAGCAGGATCATAACAATCTTAGCATTTAAAAAGGTTTTTGAACTTTATCAGGTTGTTATGTTTTAATAGGTTGTGAAGGTCATTGGAAAGGGGGGCCTTAGACCACTTTGTATGGTCCAAGTAACTTAGGAGGACCAACTAAATCCCAAGAGGGCTGTGACAGAGGTCCAGCAATCCTCAATCAATCATACCACTGGGATCTATTGTTGAACAGAGGAAGTGAAGATAATCTTAATCTAGATTTAACAAACAAAAACACGTTTCTTTTTCCTTTTTAAGGAGGAAAATGTTACACAACTGTAATCTGAAGAGAAATAAAAAAGGGTGAACTCTGAAGGAGCTGCTTTTGTGATGTAATGTCGAAGAAGTTCCTTGGCCTCCCTCTCAACTCGCCACACACCTCGCACAAAGGCAGCTTTGACGCTCCCCTGACACCCGACACTATTCAGTTTTTCCAGGGCTTGAACGCACCACACTCCACACAGAGGACGGAATGAGAGAAACTGACCTACTTATTCAAACGTGGAGTCGTGCTCCGTCACGTTACACACATGCAGGTACACACACACACCAGGTATGCTCTGGGTCCACCAGAACCCTGAGGGCACCACTGCAGCTCTGAGGAAACTGGGACTCGTTGTTCCACAACCATCTCTTCTGGTTCCTCTGGGAGTGATTTAGGTCAGATTCTTGGAGCCTTTGAGTCAGGCGATCATGTTCCAGAAGAAGAATAGAGCTCGGCTGTAAGTTTAGTGTATTTACAGCAGAGAACCAAGTACTTACTGGCCTCAGCTTTCACTTTGTCCATCTCCGCCATGAGAGTCACTTCTCTGTCCATTAAGCTAAAAAACAAAAGACAGGCATCGGTTAACTTTCCTCCACAATAAATAAATACATATATTTTGTGTTTCCTTACTTTGAAACAACTTCTCACACCAGCAATGCCGTCAATAAATGACAGTGCAAAACAAAACATGATGTAAATCAAACCACTAATGCAGTGATCAAACAATAAATAGACTGCACTTGTATAGAGCCTTTATCTAAAAATATACTCAAAGCTCTTTACAACACAATCTGAGCCCTCATTCATCTCCACACACTCTCTCATACAGCACTCTACTACATCCCTACAAAGATAATCTGAACAAATCATTCTACAAAGACTAATCAGAGCTTTAGATCACATCCATACACCGCTGGGACACATCGAAGGCAATGAGGGGTTCAGTGTTTTGACCAGGGACACATCAACATGTGACTGCTGGTGGAATTTAACCCCCAACTCTCCCATTGGAGGACGACAGTTACAGCTCAGTAGGGCTGGGTGATGGTCAAGGTTTCTTTATCGTCATGCTCATCATTGTGGTACATGTGATGGAATGAAATTGTGTGCACAGGGTCCCAGTGACACCCAACACAAGCATAAATTGTAAAGAAAAACTATGAAATATGCTAAACTAAGAATATACTGAGCACTAATGGTACAAAAACAATACATCGAACAACAGCAGAGAACACGAGTCTGAGCGAGAAGATGATGAATGAACAGCAGCATGAAATAAACAGCACGAGATCAGAAGCATAGATAATCAGCAGCACATATCAGTCAAAGTGGCATTACAGTGATTTTTCACAGTGATTGTCCTGGTTAGAGATTCATGAGTCTTAACAACTTCAGGGTAGAAGCTGTTCCTCAGTCTAGTGGTTCTACACTTAATGCTCCTCAACCTCCTGCCTGAGGGGAGCGGGGCAAAAAAGTGTGTGTGCTGGGTGAGTGTGGTCCTTCATGATGCAGGTGGCCCTCTTCCTGCATCTAGAGGTGTAGATGTCTGTGATGGTGGGGAGACTGACTCCAACAGACTTCTGTGCAGCCTTCACCACTCTCTGCAAAGCTTTTCTTTCTGCAGCTGTGCAGCCTCCATGCCACACATTGATGCTGGAGCACAGGATGCTCTCCACTGCACACCTGTAGAAGGA
>NC_056508.1:15260825-15287933 GCF_014905685.2 Nematolebias whitei
TCCTTCTACAGGTGTGCAGTGGAGAGCATCCTGTGCTCCAGCATCAACGTGTGGTATGGAGGCTGCACAGCTGTGGAAAGAAAAGCTTCGCAGAGAGTGGTGAAGGCTGCACAGAAATCTGTTGGAGTCAGTCTCCCCACCATCACAGACATCTACACCTCCAGATGCACGAAGAGGGCCACCTGCATCATGAAGGACCCCACTCACCCAGCACACACACTTTTTGCCTTGCTCCTCTCAGGAAGGAGGTTGAGGAGCATTAAGTGTAGAACCACTAGACTTAGGAACAGCTTCTACCCTGAAGTTGTTAGACTCATGAATCTCTAAACAGCATAATCAATCACATCATGTTGCTGCTGATCTGCTTCATGTTGCTGCTGATCTGCTTCATGTTGCTGCTGATCTGCTTCATGTTGCTGTGTTCATGCCTGCTCATCTGCTCACACAGACTCATGTTCGTGCTGCTGTTCGGTGTATTGTTTTTATACCATTAGTGCTTAGCATATTTTTAGCTGATGTTTTTCTTAGTTCTTATCTTAGATTTTATTACCGTATTTTCTTCTACATTTTATTGTTGGATGTAACTGGAACCCTGTGTATATAATCTCGTTCCACCACATGAGGTGCGAATGACAAATAAATCTCTGACTACATAGTCTCTCGGTGTGAGTGAGAGAGTGAATGGTTGTTTGTCTATGTGTCCCTGTGATGGACTGGAGACCTGTCCAGGGTGTCCCCCGCGACCCGAAAAGGAAGAAGCGGGTAAAAATGATAAATGGGATTTTAGAGAGTCTAATCAAATCAAGATTGCACCACAGTTTAACTGACCGGAGATTAAAAGACACCAAAATATTCCAAGTATTTAACAGATACTGTAGTAACTTGTGCTGTGGTAGTAGCTGAGTCATTCATGTCACACTCATGATAAAAATGTGTCTTAGTTTTGAGAGTTGTTCTGGTCAAACTCGAACTCTTATAATAAAACATCCATCAGACGGATAAATACCTTTCTGACTGTTTTTCTTCGCCATGTTGTCCCCAGAAGAATCCAGGCAAGACGTTTCTGTAATCTGGAATATAATCCTTTAAATTTAACAGAGTCTTCAAATAAGGGCTCCGATGTGAGGGAACTGGAAGTTCTTGTTAAAAAGCCGACGAGGCTCACAACCAACAGGCGAACAGAAAGACGGAGGCTCAGATCCAGTTTTTCCTTCGTCACTCGATCGACAGGAATCAAACCTGCGGAGGAGAAAACCAGAAATGATCTTCACAAATACAACAAGGTAAAAAACTCACCAGGAGGAAAGTGAAGTTGTGACGTGCACATCAACACTAGACAATCAGCAAATCTTTAGATCTGGAGGGTAGAAGCAGAAAACGTTTCCTCTGGCAGAGAAACTAAATGAACAGTCTGTCCAGCGTTCTTCAATAAAATCTGCTTTTAATAAAGTCCTGGGCAGAAACGCTGCGTCGACTTTAAAGGGCGACGGTGTTTTGTCGTGCTCTTCAGTTCGCAGCAGCACGGATAATGAGACGGACCAGAACGTTCATCTCACCTTCAGAACCACGGCTCTTGGACCGGGTCGGCTTCATACGTTAGAAAAGTTTGACAAAACTTTAAATGACGACTTTTAACGTTTAGGGTTTTTTTTTTCCTGCAGATGGTGCAGATTGCTGTTCGATGATGTCAGCACTGCGTGTGGAGGATAAAAAAAAAAAAAAGATTCTGACCCTTGGACAGTTTTAGGACTCTTTTTCCGTACGGTAAACGAAACAGAAACCCTGACAGTCAGAATAATAAAAAGGAAAAAAGACGCACGACTAAAGAAAAAGACAAAAAGAAGTTGAATCCTGCAAACTCTTCATCACCGTCACGCTGGCCTTAAGAAAACTAAATAAAATAAATTAATAAAATGAAATTCATTCAACCTTTTGTTTAAATAAACAACATTAACACAATAAATGGCATGCTCCAGGCAGACTTCCAGAGCAGCTGTAAGTTTCCTTTTCCATTCCTACTTTTCTGGAAAGAGAAACTTAAGGGCTGTGCACTGCAAACCAACACCCTCTTGATTGATTAGGACCTGGCATGTCACAGTCCCGGTTCCACCACACCTTCACAGACGTCACACCACCATCCACACAAACAACTAAATGACGTTGCAGAAGCAACTTGGCGAACACTAGGATGCTTCATGTTTATCAAGAGGGATGGTGCTCGAACCCTCGAGAGCCAGCAGCTGCAGTCGAGCTGGATCAACGAGGCGTTTGCTTGAACTAAACTAAACTAAGTCAAGGGGCGCACGCCGCCCACTGCCTTTAGTGCCGACACTCGGGTCTTATGCTGATAAGTGAGGCTGCTGACGTGGTCAAACCTTAAATAATGTCAACACATCAACAATAAATGCTAGCATCACTCAGCCCTCTGCGAGTAGCAAGTGGCCACCAGAGCACTGATGATCCATCGTTAGAACGATGGTCCTGCTTCATCATGTGAACAGCTAGTTCTGGACGTCAGCAAACTGGTTGATCCACTACGAGAAGGTGCCAAGACTGAGTTCGTTGCAGCTCCTCAGACTGAAGAAGTCCTCTGGATAAAAGATGAAAACGTTTCAACAAGAAGAATCCGTCCAGAGGACCTGGCTTCATTAGAATTTAAAAAGGTGTTAAATGAAATGTATTACATTTGCTTTAATAACTCGTGCAGTATTGCAAGATGATGCATTCAGGGTACGCGTTGTGAATGAGTCTCGGCTACAAAAAAAAAAAAAAAAAAAAACATATTCTAGCTGAAAAGCTGTAAAATTGACAGAGTTGTATCGTTTTACTGTTGGCTAGCATCAATAAGCTGTGGCAGCCTTTTTAAAGTACATTGGCTCCAAAAGTTAGTTAGTTATATAGACGTACATGAATAACTTCAATCCTGAAAGTTTCATCGAAACCTGCCCAGTGTTTTAAGAGATATTTTGCTAACAGCGTGCAGTCTTTTGGCGCTCAAAATGGAAGTTGTGGATCACTCTCAGCTACCTCTGCAGCAGACTGCGGCTCCGTCTCTGTAAACCCAGCGGAGTCGAGTTTGTTTTAAGGTCAGAGAGCGACACTCGGGCGTGCTTCGTAACAGGAGAAGACGATAAAGTTACAATCAGAAACCAAACAGCTGATTCAGCACATGAGCAGCTGAAGACAGATTTCATCAGAGATCAGGAACTTTGCTGACAGGGTCTTGACATTTATCATTTTAACTTGCGAACCCAATCGTGTGTTACTTGTACAATAAAAACACCTTTCTGTGTCAGATTACAGCCTCTAGGCTGGATTAAAACTTTGTTCACCAGAACTAACTTTTATCAACGACACTGATTTATCTAATCTGGTTACTTCATGGACACACCGGACTGTAGGAAAAACCAGCACCGAGTCCTGCTGCAGCCTGGACTCCCACCACCATCAGTCCGGTCCGGTCCACTCGAACCTGAGGCCGTGTTGGGGCAGATGGAGAATGTTTGAGGGTTGATTTAATCTGCTGGAGGACGTTTGAGGGTTGATTTAATCTGCTGGAGGATGTTTGAGGGTTGATTTAATCTGCCTTGAGTTTATAATTGACTGCGAGCCGAGGCCGACGTGGCGTCCAGATTCCAGAGCAGCAGAGATGGAGACAGAAAGCCTCATCTTTAACAAAAACTATCTAAGCTGTTAGCAGCTACACAACCCGACAGCTGAGCTCTTCTTTCTGTAAGACTCACAAATGTTGCGGGATTTGTACAGAAATGAGACAAACAGTCTTCATGCGGGAGCAGCTCATCATTCAGGTCACCGTTAGCATCATGCTAACACCTCAAACATTACGTGATTCAGTCCAGCCATGTTCCCCTCCACACACCGCGATTATTACACATTTAGCTTCGAGAAACGGACAAAAACAAACAGCAGCAGCACATCTGAGCACGCAGGACGAACGCTTTCTTTCGAGGTGGACCTTTCAGCTTTAGCCATGATTAGCCCGCAGCTAGCTGCCTCAACTCTGGCGTTACAAAAAAAAAAAAGCCAAACTTCAGTTTAATATCCTCGGATTTAATCTCAGATGAAGCCCGCTGAGCTCCTGGCTGATCTTTGTTAAATACCTTCTTGAAGATGGCAGCAACGTGGACGGTGGGTTCTGGAAGCAGCTCGTCGTCTTTATGTCGAGCTTCGCTGCTGCGGCCAATATTTTCCTCCAGCAGGCTCCTTCACGGGTTGCCAGGTAGGAACCAAATACGCCCTTTTAATACGTCCCGACTCTGACGGACAGTGTGGGCTTTCAATTTAGTGATATTCAGATTCAAAACAAGCAATTCCAATTCAGTTTCTGATGGCATAAGTTTCAACCGATAGGACAGTCCCACAGCAAAACGTATTCAAACAGAGACAGTATATCAGCTCGTGAGACAAGCCTGTAAATCACAGGCATCCAAAGTGCGGCCTGAGGGCCATTTGTGGCCCTTGGAGTGATTTTGTGCGGCCCACGACTGCAATTTAAGAAGTGGTTCATTTTGGCCAGCAGGCTTGAGACCCAAGCTTTTGTTTGGTGTATAATTTTCTCCTTCTCCAAGGAACATGGGAGTAGTAGGACCTAATAAGTTAAATACCTAGACTCTGTCATGGTACAGGAAGTGGTTTTAGAAAAAAAATGATGTCCTCATGTGATAGGTTTGTTGTTGCATTTTATATTTTTCTTTGCAAACTGGGGTCAGAAGGTTCTACTTACTCTTAAAATAAAATTTCAGCTTTCTGTGATAAGCAGTTCTCTAAAAAAATCAATGTCCTCATATGAGGACGCACCAGGGCCGAGGTCGATACAGACTTTATGCAGATTTGCTGGTAATCCTTTTTTATATAACATTTAGGTTTAACAGCAAAACAAATGAAAATCTTTCTTCTCAAAATGAGCAATATTAAGCAAAAAACAAACCGAGGTTCTTTATTGTCATTCACATCACATGTGGTACATGAGGTGGAACAAAATTGTGGACACAGGGTCCCAGTTGCATCCTTTGGATAATGATTCATAAAACTTGGCTAAATATTGCAGTTGATAAAACAATCAAGAGGGAAATTGGACATTTTTAGATGAATATAATGTGGTGTCATCTACATACGAGTTGATCAACTTGATCAAATCTTCTATGAATCTGCTGTAGCGACCGACAGCTGGATGATTTTTCAGAACTTTGATCAGCCTTTTGGGCCGTTCATGGTCCAAAAGGCTGATCGTTTAAAAGGACACTTACTCAAATTACACTTTTGTTGCAGAGAACAGACTAAAATGAAGTTTCCAAACACAAGAAAACAACAACATAGACCCAACAAATAAAAAAAATCTAATCATTTTTAATAAAACTTATAAGCTTAGTCTTTGTGAGGTTTTAATGTTTTGGATCTACAACGATTTAAAACTCTTTCTCCACCAAAATGAGTCAACTTTGGTCCTTTCTCCAAAATATTGTTCACGTTGAGACTTAAATTCACATTTTTCTGGCCTCATGCCCTCATTACTGCAGACCCTCGATCCATGTCCTCCTCCATCTGGAGTCAAAAACCCAACTCAGGTCTGGAGCCTTCTGGTTTGAAATGAATAACCAATGCAACAATAATACAAGTTTAACTTGTTTTTAATTTTACTGAATCACTAAACTGAAGTTTTAAAATATTTCCTGTGATGAATACCAGATGTTTCCATCTATCCATCCATCCATTATCTTTACCCATTTATTCCATTTTGGGTCACGGGGGTCGCTGGTGCCCATGTCCAGCAATCACTGTGCGAGGGGCGGGGTACACCCTGGACGGGTCGCAAGTCCATCACAGGGACACATAGAGACAAACGAGACAAACAACCATTCACTCTCTCACTCACACCTAGGGACAATTTAAAATTACCAATCAGCCTAACATGCATGTTTTTAGTCTGTGGGAGGAAACCGGAGCACCCGGAGAAAACCCACGCATGCACGGGGAGAACATGCAAACTCCACCCAGAAAGGCCCCTGGACCGGGGTTTGAACCAGGGACCTGCTCGCTGAGAGGCAGCAGCTCTACCAGTTGCGCCACCGTGCTGCCCATGTTTCCATCTATATTATTTTAATTTGTTAAGCTTATCAAGACTGAGTCAGTTCGACTTCTCAAAATGAACAGGCCTAAAACGAACCCCTGGAGAGGTGGACAGAGCCTGCAGACTTTGTAAAGGTCGGGTCGCGTGGCGGCCTCTTCCTGTCCTGGTCTGAATACATCCATGACGGCTGCAAGGACTCCAGAGCTGAGGGGCGGCTTTGATCTGCTGCAACCTAAAAACAAAAGATGTCCACGTTACACCGGCGTTAAGTTCAGTTATTACCACTCACCACCTAAATATAAGGACCATAATGTTGGAGTACAGTATTCTGAAACTTGCAGACAATAATTCTTGCATGTCCTGCACATTATTCTATGTTCTAACAGATTAAACACCAGTTTAAAATTTAATCATTTAATATTTGAAGGCAACTTTGACTGTCTGTTGAAAAAACTTTACTTCATAACACACACTCTGAGTGTGATGGATGGATGGATGGATGGATAGATAGATAGATAGACAACAGAACACAAAAAAGGTTAAATCCTGTCATCTGGACAAGAAGATGACATGAATTAACCTTTTCTGTGTTTATCTACCTGTATGATTTAGTTTCCAAACATTTTTAATTAAAAAAAGGTGTAACACGTCAAGCGCAAGATAAAGCGTCTAATTGAAACCTGGCAACCCATAATCCACGTCGCCGCTGGGGTTCGCTCGGTTTGTCAACCTGCACCGCCCGCTGCAGCCTTTTGCTATTTGTCCGTAGCAGCGGTCAACTTTCACCTGAATTACAAAACAATAACTTCAGACCAGAAGTTTAAAATGCTGTAGCTGCGCTGCTGCGTGGATCGAAGCGAGGCCGTTTGGGGTGAACACACTTAACGACCGACTGAGCGGAGCGATAGGACCAAAATGGCAACCCCCTATGTTACAGATGAATCTGGTAAGGCTGCTCATGCGGCTCACATTTGTTTACCAGAACCTTCTCTATAAACCTTAACGTCTCCATCAGCTCAGAGGATGTTGTCCATCTTTAACACCTGGCACTGATTTGAAACAGATGTGTTGTGGTGTTGCAGCTAGCCGACACGCTCCGTCCTCCACCGTCGTTAGCTTGCTGCTGTGGCGCTCCTCGAGTTATTAATAAATAAAAATAATGTTCGATCTAAAACTTACTGCTGCCAGGACCTCACCCCCATCCTCACTTATGTGGCTTTGCAGCATCTGGAGTTTTAATAAACTATTCATACAAATATTTACCAGTTTCTCCGTTAGCCTGCTAACTTAGCTTAGCCACTGAGCTAATGCGCTAAAGACGTTCTGCTGCTGCTACAATTATTTATTTATTTATTTATTTATTTTATAATGGAGCTCAAATAAACAATATCTTACCTGTTGTGATGAAATGTTTTGTATGTATTTTATTCAAACAATCCGAACATAATGAGTAAAAACTGAAGTTGCAACTTTAGCAGTATTCACATCATACTTGTGCTTGTTTTTATCGTTTAGGTTCAATACTTTCACATTAAAACATCAAAAACTGTATCAATACATTATTTTATGCTGCAGCTTCTTGCAGCTTGACAAGGCTGGATAATGCAGCTCAGCAGAGGTTCTCAAGCTGGGGTCCCAGGACCCCCCAGGGGTCTGCAACTTGTAGCTTGTGGGTCCACAAAATAAAATACAACAAAGTATTAATCATATAATTCAAAAAGTACATAAATACATTTGGGGGGCAGTCTGTCCATAAAACAAAGAAACTTAACCATGCAATAACAACAAAGAAAGATATTCTGATGGCATTTAGGGCTTCAAATGTCAGTAAATTATTTTTCATAAGCATGTTTCTGGGACATTTTGCTCCCCGATAGGGGCCCCTGACCCAAAGGGTTTGAGAACCCCCAGTCTAAAGTAAAGCACAGAACCACGGTGTAATAATAGACAAAGACCTGAATTTTAAAAAGTCACACTCGTGCATTAAAACTAGTATTTTGGAGTAATGTTACAACCTTTTTTTTAAATTCATCACAGCTGATCCAAACTCTGCAGCCCACATTCTCTCAGGCATTAAAACACACAAAACCGGTTTTTACATTTCTGCACTGACAGAATTAATTCTAACTTCTCATTTGTTGTGCAAGAAGCAATAAACAGCCTCACACCCCGTTATATATATATATTAGTGGTTTTAAACCAGCAGACTGCAGGAACTGAGCCGCTCCTGTTGTCTAAATGTTCTCGAAAGTTCAAACTAAAGTTTCAAAATGTTGTGTTTGTGTGAACATGTGTAGTCTGTCTATGAATGTTTATACAATTTCATTCTTTTATGTTTTGAGTTCTCAAAGTAAAGCACATTGTGCTGCTTTTTGATTTAAAATGTGCGTTTTAAATAAAGTCTGACGCTCACTAAACGTCAGGGGAATCTTTCTTTAGGCAAGCTGAATGTTCTTTAAATGTACTTGATGTTCTCGTCGTGGCGTGGCGTGAATATTTGCGTGTCAGGTTCATGAGGACAAAAGTTTTCATATAAAATATTACAGTATCTTATAATATAAAGAGTGGTATAAATGAAGCTTTAACTACGTGTTAAACCTACAGTACATCGTTTGGGCCTGATAATTCGTTGGTCGACATATTGAGGCACGTTCGTGCACATTTCCTGGTGCATTAAGTGCACGTCAAGTATAACACACCTGGGCTCAGGAAAGCACTGGCAAAAATGTCCTGATCATTTCCATACAGTTTTCTAGTTGTTGGTTAAAGTTTTGTAAGCTCAGTCATCCTGGTAGACGGCAACAAAAATGCTTAAATCATGTCGATGACACGATTGAAGCATTTTTGTTGTTGGTTGTTTTTGTGTTGATTGGAGCGTGTCGGCACAGCCCGGCTGCTCAAAGTTGCTTTGAAGGGATTGTTATTTGAGTTATTTTGGTTTTCTCTAAACGTATCAAGTGAAAGAGCTCAAGCTGTTGGTTGATGACACTTGCATGCTGGTACGTACTGGTGCTTTTATTCTGTGCCTGTGGTTTGAGAAGAGCTGCAGCGACATCGTGTGTGTCGTGCAGCTCGCAGCATGTTTTCTGCTGCTCCTTTTAAACTTTCAGTCCCAGCTTGGCAATACGTGACATTTTTTTATTAAATCTGTGCGATCCTGTAACACAGAGGAAGTGAAGAAAGCTCGTATATTATTTTGACACAGTGAAATTACTACTAAATCCTGAGTGTCAGAGTAAATATTTAGTTGACGCAGTAATTTATTAGTGTGAAGTACGTCACACTTTCCATGTTAATATGTTTCTGACTGGTGGTAATTTTAGCTGGCATTTGGTGATAAACTTTTGTGCTGTATTTTCCACCGTACACGCCGCTCCGCCCTATAAGTTGCATCAGTCCATATTCGTCTAATAAAGTGGAAAAATACATAAGTATGTCGCTTCTCCGTATACGTCGCATCTGTTATGCGTCACTGCTGAAAACCCGGAAATGTGGGCCGGTGTTGTGCCAAAAATCGATGGGCTGCCAAATGGTGGCCACAGGAGCGTGCACAGAAGGACTTTAACAACAAGATTAACACAATTATTTGTTTGATCGAAATTATAGTAAAGTTGTGTCTCAGTTTAACTTTTACTTAAGAAATACACTTTAAAGCCCCCAGTATACTCCTGCATACGTCCGTACGCCGAGGTATGTGCGTACCTCCGCGCGGATGGACGTACGCGGGAGTATACTGGCGGCTTAATGGTTAAATTAGCTGCATTTCACTGGGGCGGTGCAGCTGGTTTGACTGTTGGTCCAAGCAGCGAGCAGAACCAAGGTGGGGAGACTATGGCAGGCCGATTGTACCATTAATAGCTGGTGAAGATTCTCTGTCATCCAGGACATGGTAAATTTAAAATGTTCAAGGAAAAAATCTATAAAGTCTAAAGTATAATAAATAAAGTCCATTTGTTTTTGTCTTGAACTTTTTTTAACGTCATTATAGCCACCTTTACCTATTACATGATACAACAGCATGCCTTACTGCAGCTACTACTCTGCCATTAAGTGGCTGAAAGTGGTACTGGTCAATTTTTTTTTTTCATTCAGAATGAATGAAAACGGTCATATTTCAGTCAAAACATGGTTTATAAATATGGGAACAAAATCTATAAATATGTTGCTTCGGCCTATAAGTCACAGGGCGTGTAAATTATGCAAAAAAAACTATGACTTATAGGGCGGAAAATACGGTAGTTTCAGAGATTCATGCCCACTTCTCCGCTGCAGAGTGGAGCTCATGACAAGCTGCAGGAGGGAGCTTCTCCCTGCAGATGTGGGCTGCATGTGCAGCAGGCGCTAAATAATTTAAAACAATTTATTTTAAATAAAATATCCATGCCGATCATGCGGCTCATCCATCAATCAGCCAATTGTGTGTCATGTCCAATCTTACTTTGAAAAACCGTGAAAGAGCGAGTCCACGAAAGTCAAACTGCGAAGTAGCGAGGGACTGGTGTTTGTGGTAAATTATTAGAGCCCGACCGAAATAGACATTTTGGCTATCGCCGATACTGATATTGGGAGGGTAAGGCTAACGTTGATAACCAATATACAGTAGTATACACAGTAGTATACACGGTAATATACACAGTAGTATACAGTAGTACAGTATCATTCAAGATCTTCAGTAAAATCAAGAAAGCAAGCCTTGTCTGAGGACTTCATTCACTGTCTAGCTTCACAGTCACGTGATGAGGACAGCGTGCCCACACTAACTTTAACTTGCTAACTTGAGAGGCACGTAGCTAATGACAAGCAGGTTGGAGGATTGAAGAGAATTTATTATTGTGGATGTTTCTTAATTTACAGAACAGTTAAAATGAACTTACCATGTTCTGTTCAGTAAAATACGCCACACAGTAGTTCTCCCTGCTTCATCTGTGCTGAACCTTAAAGTGAAACTTAAGTGAACGTCCATGACTTGAAAGTCTTCATGCGCCCTCTGCTGGATACATTGTACAATTACAGCTGGTTCCAGCATTTTAGGGGTGAAAATTAGAAGTGTTTATATCGGCTGATAATGGGACCATTAACGCCGATACCGATGGGTTCCCAAACATCTATATCGACCTAAATTATCGGCCCTATCGATATGTCGGTCGGGCTCTACAATTGATAAGACTTACAGTTGCTAAGAGCAGCTTGATAGACTTAAGTTCAGTGTATGTTACAATCTGAGTGCAAATTCAAGTTTCCTGTAAAAAACACCACTGTTGTCTCTTAATGCAGGAACATAATACAAATGTTCTCTTCATAGCTTCTGTAGCGGTCCAGATGAAAGTGTGTGCTCACTGCTTGGTTTACAGGTAAATACATCGCTGCGACTCAGCGACCTGACGGGACCTGGAGGAAGCCGAGGCGTGTGAAGGACGGTTACGTGCCCCAGGAGGAGGTCCCTGTGTACGTGCACCTTTCTTCACACCTTTACACTCACAGAGTTGATTGACTGGTTCATGTCGGACATCTTGACGTTGTGTTTCTGATGTTGTAGGTACGAAAACAAATATGTGAAGTTTTTCAAAAGCAAACCAGACCTGCCCCCTGGCCTGAACCCATCAGACGCTGCCCCCCCACAGCAGCAGAAGGTCCCTGGGAATGACAGCGAGACGGCGGCGGGCCTCTCAAAGTCGGCCAAACGCAACATGAAGCGTAAAGAGAAGCGAAAGCAGCAGCAGCAGGAGGACCAGGACGGCGATGCAGAGGTGGAGACGGTGAGCAGCGCTGTGGACAACATGTCCATCTCAGACAGAGACAAGACCGAGGGCCCGTCCTCCATCTCGTCTCCTGAGGACACCTCAGCAGCGGCGGCTGAGAAGGCCAAGAAGATCAAGAACGTGAAAAAGAAGCTGCGGCAGGTGGAGGAGCTGCAGCAGAAAGTGGACTCGGGGGAAATAAAGCAGCCGACGAAGGATCAGCTGGAAAAGTTGTTCCGAGCCGAAGCTTTACGAGACGAGCTGGAGCAGCTGGAGAGGGACTGAGGAGTCGGACTGAACATGCAATTCATGGACAGGAAAAGACATTTGCAGCGAGGAGATCATGGTTTCCATAAATATTCCACCACACTGACACTCAGTACGAACAATGGAAGCAAGCAGCCCTAATTAAGGACAGGATGTTTGTGTGGGAGCCGTTACATCCACTGCAGATAAACTTTACTTTTTAAGACGTCTTCGTGTGTCTGCAGACACATCAGCCAAGCCCGTGGTTATAAATATCCTTTTCACTGGTCATTGTGACTCGTTCTGAGTACGTTCTTAACGTTAATAATGTCAACAGGTAGAAAAACAAAGTGTTTTCAGTTGGACTCGTTCTAGTTTCTCCATTTTGACCTTTCTGTTTTTGAAACAAACAGTTTGTCTGTGATGGGACGGCCTTTGGTCGTTACACTAATGTCAAGTCTCCATTCATTAAAACTGAAGATGATTTAAGGGTTTTTCTCTTCCTTATAAGTTTTGAACTGTGAAGATGACTTTTCCTGAGTGTAACAGCAGCTTTGGTTTCTGGAGTAGTTTTCAGTTTGAGTTGATTTTGTTAGACCTCCCTTCATATCCCAGCTCTGTCTAAGCATTTAAGAGGTTTGTTCCTTCCTTCTTCAGGTTAATCTAGGGTTAATTCTGCTACAGCGGGCCTCATTTCCTTGGTACTTTACAAAACCTTTGCATTAGGAGTGTTTTAAATCCACTGGCTGCATGTGCAAATTGTCATATGACTCCTCTGTGGTTATGTAATGATTTATTTTTGAAAGTTGATTTGAGAATTAGGAAAAACTTTGGAAAGTGCAACAAAAGTAACAACACAGTTCAGTTAAAATGGGCTAACATAAAACAAACCTGTGATTCTGAAATTTGTAAAGTTTTATTTTGAACATCTCTGTAAATAAATTTAGAGAATCCTGGAGCTGCCATGCTGTACTTTTGGAACCAGAGTCTGAGCACTGCGTTGTGAGGCTTTAAGCCCCGCCTTCTCCCCGCCACACAGTCATTGGGCTACATAACCCTTCCTTTAAGGGTTATGTAGCCCAGGTACCTCGCACCTGCATTCACTGACATTTAACACAATACGATCTGATTTGTTATCCCATTGTTTCTCATTGTGTTTGTGTTTTTTATGTTTTTATTTTTTGATGCTTTTAATTATATCATGTTAATTTTTACTTGAGGCTGTGATTTTATTGTTAAGCACTTTGGTAACAGTTACTGTTTTAAGTGTGCTCTATAAATAAATTTGACTTGACTTAAACATGAAATAACTAGTTACAGTTAAGCGTTAGAAAATGAACATTAGATCAAAGAGATTAGACAAACAGAGATTTGTGCAAACTTGTCGCTTTTCGGCGAAATTCACCAATTTCAATCAAAAATATGCCATTTACGTGAATCTAGATCCGAATAGTTTTTTCCGGGGGTGGGGGGTTTGGGGGGTGGTCAGAGGCATGGTAGATGGCTGAATTTCCTATTGAATGGACTTACACAGTGCTAAGCTAGTGCCACTTGAGTCCTAGTTCGCTCACAACAAAGCTCACGCTTGTAAGTGCTAAGCTAGCACACTTGTGTAGTAGTGCTAGCTTAGCACTACATAAAGCCAAGGTTTCTTTGTCATTCACATCGCATGTGGTACATGTGGTGGAACGAAATTGTGTACGCAGGGTCCCAGTTACATCCAACAAAAGTGTAAATTGTAAAGGGAAAAACAATAAGATCTAAGATATAGAATAAAATAGAATAGAAACAGCCTTTATTGTCTCACGGATGGGAAATTCAAGTGTAACAGCAGCAACAGATAAAAAGATTTCACAAAAAGTTCCTAAATGTTAATAAACAATACAATATATAAATAAACAATATCAATAATAATGTTCAATATGTATTGGAACATTGATAAGGACAGACTATTTACAGGCAGAGAGTGTTTTAGCAGAGGTCAGCATGTCTTTAATCCTTATTGAGTTTGTTGGGAGCAGTGATGGTTGTAGAGTCTAACAGCTGCTGGGAGGAAGGACCTGCGGTAACGCTCCTTTGTGCATTTAGGAGCAGTAATGTGTCACTGAACGAGCTCTCCAGTTCAGCAACAGCTTCATGCATGGGGTGGGAGACGTTGTCCAGCAATGATGTTATTTTAGCTGGAGTCCTTCTGTCTCCCACCACCTGCACTGGGTCGAGGGGGCGTCCAAGCACCGAGCTGGCCTTCTTGATGAGCTTATCTAGCTGCTTCTTCTCAGCTGACGATGAGCTGCTGCTCCAACACACAACACCATAGAAGATGGCTGATGCCACTACCGAGTCAAAGAAGGTCTTCAGGAGCACCCCCCGCACTCCAAAAGACCTCAGTCTCCTCAGCAGGTAGAGTCTGCTCTGACCCTTCCTGTAAAGTGCATCAGTGTTGTGAGACCAGTCCAGTTTATTGTTCAGGTGAACACCCAGGTACTTATAAGAGTCCACGATCTTGATGTCCACTCCCTGGATGTTCACCGGGATCAGTGAGGTGGGTCTGTAACTGGAAATCCACCACCAGCTCCTTAGTTTTAGCAGCGTTGATCAGGAGGTGGTTCTGCTGGCACCAGTCCACAGTCTGCTGGCACCAGTCCACAAAGTCTTGAGTCCGCTGTCTGTACTCTGAGTCGTCCTCGCCTGTGATGAGGCCGACTATGGCAGAGTCATCAGAGAACTTTTGCAGATGACAGTGTGGGGAGTTGAACTAAGAAATGAACTAAGAAATACGCTAAACTAAGAATATGCTAAACACTTAATATTGCAAAAACAATACGCCGAACAACAGCAGCACGAACACGAGTGTGTGAGCAGATGAGTACGAATGAACACAGCTGTATGAAATAAATAAAAACCGAGGGCTCAAACCAAGACCTCTCCTGTTCACTCTGCTCACATATGACTGCGCACCTACCCATCCAGGCTGGCAAATTGTAAAGTTTGCAGATGATACAGCGGTGGGTGGATGCATCACAAACAATGAGTCCAGCTACAGGCAGGAGGTGGAACACCTGAAGATCTGGTGCAAGGAGAATAACCTTCACATCAATGTGACGAAAGAGATGGTTGTGGACTTCAGAATGAACAAACACCCCCCGCCCGAACATAGGATATGCGGTGGAAGTGAAAGTGGTCTCCAGCTACAAGGACTTGAATGTGCACCTGAATGACAACCTCAGCTGGAGCAACAACACCACCAGCCTGATCAAGGAAGCTCATCAGAGACTCTACTTCCTCAGACGGCTGAGACGAGCTGGTCTGTGAAGCTCAGTCCTCACCTCCTTCTACAGGTGTGCAGTGGAGAGCATCCTGTGCTCCAGCATCAACGTGTGGCATGGAGGCTGCACAGCTGCAGAAAGAAAAGCTTTGCAGAGAGTGGTGAAGGCTGCACAGAAATCTGTCGGAATCAGCCTCCCCACCATCACAGACATCTACACCTCCAGATGCAGGAAGAGGGCCACCTGCATCATGAAGGACCCCACTCACCCAGCACACACACTTTTTACCCCGCTCCTCTCAGGAAGGAGGTTGAGGAGCATTAAGTGTAGAACCACTAGACTGAGGAACAGCTTCTACCCTGAAGCTGTTGGACTCATGAATCTTTAACCAGAATAATCACTGTGAAAAATCACATCATGTTGCTGCTGATCTGTTTCATGTTGCTGCTGATCTGTTTCATGTTGCTGCTGATCTGTTTCATGTTGATGTGTTCATTCGTACTCATCTGTTCACACAGACTCATGTTCGTGCTGCTGTTCGATGTATTGTTTTTATGCTATTAGTGTTTAGAGTATATTTAGTTGATGTTTTTCTTAGTTCATATCTTAGACCTTATTACTGTTTTTATTTTACATTTTATTGTTGGATGTAACTGTGACCCTGTGAACATAATTTCGTTCCACCACATGTACTACATTTGGTGCGAACGACAAATAAAGAAATTCTGACTCTAAATCAGCAGCATGAGATCAGCAGCACATATCAACATCAAGTGGCATTACAGTGATTTTTTTTCTCACAGTGATGATCCTGATTAGAGATTCATGAGTAACAACTTCAGGGTAGAAGCTGTTCCTCAGTCTAGTGGTTCTACACTTAACCTCCTTCCTGAGGGGAGCGGGACAAAAATTGAGTGTGCTGGGTGAGTGTGGTCCTTCATGATGCAGGTGGCCCTCAAAGAACCAAGCAAGAATAATTATGTATTTTTCATGAGTTTTTTTCAGAGTTTCACAGAAAGTTAGGTAAACTGAGAAACGTCATGCATTCAGGACCACTCGTCAGATAATAGAGATTGTTTTAGGGTCCAGGTGGAGAAGAGCTCAGGGGTGTGTGACCGGCTGGAGTTCATGAAGGTGTCTGTAGTCTGAGGAGAAAGAAGAGTTCTCATCCTGAGATAGTTGGAAAATTAATTCATGTTTGATGATGTCAAAAACGTAGATCCACATGGTCCATGTTCTTACAGTGGATTGACTTTAAAGGGAAATAAACCAAAATGAATTTGCTTAGTTGCTGCATTCACTGGCATAATTTTGCACATTTGTAGGTTCAGTTTGTATCCCGATATTTTGCCAAACTACTCAAGCTGGTTCAGGGTGTTTGGTAGACTGTGTATAGGATGGGACAGATAAGCATATTGTCTAAAGGCACCTTATTATCTGAGCCATACCTCCGTATTCACCTTACATTAATTTCACCACATAGCACTAAAGCCAGTGGCTCAATCACAACAGCAAATAATCAGAATATCTAGTGGAGTGGGCCCATAAAGAATGGTTAATAGGTGTCTAATTTAAAAAAAGGAATGATCTTTAATAAAGTCTGTCTGGTCACCAGCTATGACTGAGGCCAGAACCACCTCTTAAGTGGCAGGCCAGCATTTTGGAAAGGATTTTTTCATTAATTCATTCAATCTTTATTTATACAGGCTAGTCTCATTGAGCCACAAGGACTCATTTATAAGAGGAACCTGTTCCAGACAGAACATATAAAGTACAGACAACAATAACAATAAACTACAGTAAAAATGCAGTTAAAATAAAAGCGTTATAAAACAATAAATAGGGTGCTGTAAAAAAGGTAAATTACTAAAAACGAACATATTTGCTTTGATGTTTCTACTGACATCAAATGTTTAAAATCCCCTAAAGAAATTAAAGTGGACAGCTTCAGATCTTGTTGTGTTCCAGGTTACAGGAACAGAGTAGGAAAAGGCCTTTTGCCAAGTTCAGTCCACATTGAAGGAACACTGCAGGTAATGATGGCCTGAGAGCGCATGTTGTAACTGCACCAACGACGTGACAAGTGGGAGGAGATATAAGAAGGTAGCAGACCAAGGAGTGATTTTTAGATGAAAATAAACCAGTGTGAGGGTCTACATGTAGATAATGATGACCAACTGACCAATGAATACAGTGCAGTGATGGATACGCAGTTACAATCAGTTATGAATCTTAGTGTGCCATGGTAGACAGCATCCAACATCTGCAAGCAGCTGGCAGGGGCATTCATGTAAATAATGTCACCATAGTCAATGGCCGGTAGGAAAGTGGCAGCTACAAGGTGTTTTCTGGCATTCAGAATTAAGCAAGATCTATTTCTGAAAAATAAACCCAGTTTTAATTTCAGTTTCTTTATCAAGTTTTACATATGTGGTTTAAAAGAGAGATGTGCATCGACCAAAATTCTCAAGTATTTGTAAGAATCTACAAAGTCAATAGGAACACCATGCATGGATGTGATAGGAGGAAGAGTTGCTGGCATCAACATTCTATTTAAAAGCAACATCCATTTGGTTTTGACAAAATTTAGCACCAGCTTGAGATGGAAAAAGTCTGACTGAATGATGTCAAATGCAGATTGTAGAAGCTGGAAAACCTTGGCCACAGTGTTAGCTCGGCAATAAACAACAGTGTCGTCAGCATAGAGATGCAAGTTTGCGTCAGGAATCTTTTGACCTACATTATTTATATACATTAAATTGTAAAAAGAGTGGGAACTAAAAGTGAGCCTTGTGGCACACCGTTAGTGACTGTTAGGTAGCTAGATAAAGTATTATGTTGAACGCATTGCCTCCGACCTGAGAGATAGTTTAGTTGGAGTAGGTGATTTACCATTAGAAACTGTATCAAACAAGGAAATGGAGGCAACAAAATGTTTGTTGAAGCAATTTAGCATCTCATGCTTATCTGACAGTTGACAAATAATTGTGGTGGCAGATCAGACGAGTGTGTAGTCATCAAGACATTTAATAGTTTTCCAGAAGCTCTTAGGATTGTTATTTATTTATTTAATAAATGTCCATTTATTTATTTGAAACATCATTGTCCAGAATATATTTAGTTAACCAAGTCTCAGAAATAACAATAATATCAGCACCAGTTGAACAAACCCATGTCCTCAGCATATCTATTTTAGGAAGGAGGTTACGAGCATTAGTGTGCACAATTTGTAATCCTGACATGTTTTTAAAGTCTGTTGGAGTACTGCATGCTGTTAGAGGGGTAGAACCTGTTTACCTCGAGCTTGACATCCTCCCGGCTCGTTTGACTCAGGAGACCCGGAACAACGGTCCGACTGCAGGCGTCATCGATGCAGAGAGAGATGGAGTTGGTCTGGTAGGAGACACACTCCAGAACGGACATCTCACCCCTGCTGCTGTCATGCAGATCAGAAACTGGTGATGGAACCAGCACGCACAGCAGACACACCATCCACAGCAACGCTGAACTGCTGGAGGATCTGGACGCCACCATAGTTGCAACAAACAGTGACAACATAAAACAAAACAAGCTTCCAGGGTATCTGCTCTTTGTGACTGGCAAGTTCTGGTTTGGTTCGATTTGGAGTTAAGGACCCGTTAGCCACATACAGGACAGGTTTTATTCCTGCTGATGAATCTCACTTCGATAATATTCTTCCACAACAAGACCAAGTTTCCTCTGAACCAAACTTAGTGGGAAAAATCCAGACATGGTGCAAAAAGAAGCAGCCAGAACTGGTCCTCCAGGGGAACCAGCACAGAACTGCCCAGTGATCCCATTCTTTTGTTCTTCGATAAGAACAAAAACCAGTCTGATAAATATTAAATATGTTCTGAAACTGAAAATAACTGTTGCTCTGAGCGTAAAGGGCTTTTTCTAGTATTTATTAAGAAATTGTACATTTGAAATGGGCCTATAATTAGAGATTACAACCGAATCTTTAAAAACAGTTTGATGACAGCTATTTAAAGTGTAGCACAGAAATCCCTGATAGAAAAGAACAAATTATGATTTTCAGTGCCTCAAATAATAAAACAATTTAAAATATAAAGTGGGAGTAGGATCCAACCCGCAGGTGGATCTTAGCTAAGTGTAAAATCAAACACTTCATAAAATGATTCTTGGTTCCTGGAGGTTCTGAATGTAACACTGAGCCTTGCATTGGTTGTAATATATGTTTTCTTGATGTGTGAGTTGTGGTCTGCATGCTCAGTGCATAAGAATAAAAAAAACAGAGTTGCAGGCAGTTTAGTGTGGTTTATGTTGTAAAATGTGTGTTCAACAAGAATAGAAATGTTGCAGAAATGTAGACATTCCCCATTTTCTAAAAAGTGCACTGAAATTGGCGAAAACACTGAAGTCTCTCATTTATTTACCACCATGGCTTGGTGGTATCGTAAGATAATTTTATACACTTTTATTCATCTCAACTAGTTCAGCAGAAACTAGTCTGCAAAACACCTCTAAAAGTAAAATGATTGTCCAGGTTTTTTTTTACTTAGTTGAACATCACCATCAGTCAAGTTTAATTGAGTGTAGTTTATTTGTTTCGTCCAAATTAACCCCTCCACCCACTTAAGTACATTACATTTTCTCACCCTGAGCAGGGTAACAGTGGGACGGTGGGGTGGAACGACTCCATTTTAACAGGAAGAAAGGTCCAACAGAACAAGAACCAGGATGAGCAGCCATGTGCCAAATAACTCAACCCGTTCATTGTCATGTGCACGTCAAGAAAAGTTTCCAATACAGTGAAATTCTTTCTTTGCTGCCAGAACTACTGCCGAACAAAACAAAATCAATGCATAAACAAAAAGTCCTTCTTTACATAAACTGGTCCATATTCAATCCAGCTCTGCTTTTACCCAGTTGTTCCTTGTATCTGTGGTCACGAGCTAACAGGTCCAGCAGACACCCCAGTCTCTACTGACACACTCCAGCTCTGTCCTGGGGGGCTGTGAGACGTTTCCAGGCCAGAGAGGATTTATAATCCCTCCAGTAAGTCCCCGATCGACCTCAAGTGATCAACAGCTCCACTCCGAGCTCCTCCTGGATGATGGAGCTCCTCACACCACCACCATCAGAGCAGGATCGTTTTAGCCATTTGCATGCTCGACCTATGACCCCCAGTTGAGGGACGGGACATAGATGGACCAGTAAATGGAAAGCTTGGCCTTTTGTCTCAGCTTCTTTGAATATCATGAAAAAGTTCAATGTTTTTGTCATTATATAGATTAACTACACAAAGAGTGAAATATTCAAAGCCTTTATTTATTGTAATTTTGACGATTATGCAAAACCAAAATTCAGCGTCTCAGAAAGTTAGAATATTATGATAAAGTTCCATATTGGAAACAGATGCGCACTATGCACAGATGAGCCACAAATGTCTCATTCCTCATGTGAAGCCACTCCTGAACCAGAGACGACATCAGAAGCGTCTTACCTGCAGGGTGCCTTCACTCAAGAACATCCCAAATGATCTCCTTCTCTCAAGTATCTCAGGGTTTTGTTCATGAATGAGGGAAGAATGGAGTGTGAGATTGATAGATGGAGTGGTGCAGCGTTTGCAGTATTGTGGACTCTGTGCCGGTCCGTTGTGGTGAAGAGGGAGCTGAGCTGTAAAGCAAAATTCTGTTTACAGGTTGTTCCTACCCTCACCTATGGTCATGAACTCTGGATAGTGACAGAAAGAATGAGATTGTGGATACAGGTGGTTGAAATGAGTTTCCTCTGCAGGGTAACTGGACTTTAACTTAGAGATAGAATGAGACCCGGAGTGGAACTGCTGCTCCTCCACATCAAGAGGAGCCGTTGAGGTGGTTCGGGCATCTGGTAAGGATGCTTCCTGGGCACCTCCCTAGGGAAGTGTTTCAGACATGTCCAACTGGGAGGAGACCCCGAGGAAGACCCAGGACACGCTAGAGAGACTATGTCTCTCTGTTGGCCTGGTAACGCCTTGGAGTCCTCCCAGAAGAGCTGGAAGAGGTGCTGTGGAAAGAGATGTCTGGACCTCCCTGCTCAAGCAGCTGCCCCTGAGACCCGACTTCAGAACAAGCAGACGATGATGGTTGGATGGATGGATGATTTCCTGTGACGAGACTGAAACAAGACAAAGTTGTGTCGTATCTTCAGACAGAGAGGTTTTGTCTCCGAGACGTTTATTCTCAGAGGCGTCTCTGGGCTCTTACATTAAGAACGCTATAATTAGCCTCTGTCGTCCCATAGGGGACGTGTGGTTACTTGTTTTCTTCAGAGTGGTAACTATAAAATAAAGAATGCTCAAGATTCTGCTGAATAAACTTCTAAGTTTTCACATATAAATCAGAACTGGGCACCAGCAGAAAGGGTTTCAGCGACACGCATGAGAATAAACAATTAACAAAAATGTGATTCAAAGTGGTTCATTAGTCACCGTTTCCTCTGACTGGTGGCCAGAAGATTTCTTTGTCTGTGTGTTTTAAATCCCAGTTGATTTGTTTTTTTTATTCTGCACATTTGTTGGAAGTAATTTTTAACATTCTAAGACTAAAAGCTTCAAATGAATGGAGGACAAAGTCATGATTGTGCAGCTAGCATCTGAAATATGTGTTGTTTTTTTTAAGGCAGTCCACAAATCACATTCCTTGTCAAAGTTTTATTGTGTGGTTTTGAGGCATGTCCGGAAACAAATAGTTGGTATAAAAACTGAATGCCCTGCAGTAAAACGCCAGCTTCTGTGTCGGGCTGAGGATGGCTGAAGCTATGACTTGAACAGTTTCATTAAAACAAAACATCGTCCTAGTTCCTCCGATCTGAATCCGATACTTGGTCAGTGATGGAAACAGACTCCCAGCAGAAAATGGACAGCAGGTTGGAGGTGATGGTGCTTTTTGTTTTGCTGACAGCGGCCTCATCTTTTGCTCAGAGCAACGACGACATCAGAGAAGCCACGGTAAGAACAAACCAGGAAGTGGAGCTGCTCCAATACAACCTGGACCATGATGAGTTTACAGAGAGAAGAATGTTATTTTTCATTCATTCAACCTTTATTTAGACAGATTAATCCCACTGAGCCTCGAGAACTCATTTACAAGAGAGACCTGATTTCAACAAAGAATGATGAAAAATCAATGGACACCAGCGACAACAATAAACAGTTATAAAAAGTCGTACAAATTTTATCCATCCATCCATTATCTTTACCCGCTTATTCCATTTTGGGTCACGGGGGTCGCTGGTGCCCATGTCCAGCAATCACTGTGCGAGGGGCGGAGTACACCCTGGACGGGTCGCAAGTCCATCACAGGGACACATAGAGACAAACAACCATTCACTCTCTCACTCACACCTAGGGACAATTTAGAGTTACCAAGCAGCCTAACATGCATGTTTTTGGTCTGTGGGAGGAAACCGGAGTACCCGGAGAAAACCCACGCATGCACCGAGAGAACATGCAAACTCTACCCAGAAAGGCCCCTGGACCGGGGTTTGAACCAGGGACCTGCTTGCTGAGAGGCAGCAGCTCTACCAGTTGCGCCACCGTGCTGCCCTTACAAATTTTATTTATTTATTTATTTTTTAACAAATAGGATGGCTAAGAAAAGAAAAGTAACAAAAAACAGCTAGATTCTAAGTCGAATGTAGAAAACTAAAAACAGGAACATGTCGGCATTCGTCCCTGCCAGGAGTCCAACAGATTCTTAAAGACACTAAGAGAGGTCAAGAGCTTCAAATCTTTTTTTTTTTGCACGCTATTATCACGCTTTATTCACTGAAAATACAGAAAACAAAGTTTAGATGTTAAATAAAATACTGTAATGTGCTATTATGTTGCATTTTTCTTGTATCATGGAAATATTTGTTACATTTAATTAAATATACTGAATTGTCATGTTTTTATCATGTCACCAAAAGCAGCATAAAACACCATACTGTGTTTTACAGTCATTCTGGTTTATTTCTGCCAGATTCTGGTGACCACAGCTGCCCAGAATAGTCTATAAATTTGAAGCCATAAACAAAACACCATAATATGTTTTACAACTACATTTTTCATCATAATGATCATTTTTAATGGAAAGATTATTAGATTTTATTGTTTCAGGTTGACTTACACTAACTTTAACTGTAGACTGTAATTGTCAATAAATTTTTTTAACAAGTTCATTTTATTTCCATCCATCCATCCATCCATCCATCCATCCATCCATCCATTATCTTCTGCTTGTTGGTCTCAGGGGCAGCAGCTTGAGCAGGGAGGTCCAGACATCTCTTTCCACAGCCACCTCTTCCAGCTCTTTTGACTTTACCAGGCCCACCGAGAGACATAGTCTCTCCAGCATGTCCTGGGTCTTCCCCAGGGTCTCCTCCCAGTCATACATGCCTGAAGCACCTCCCTAGGAAGGCGCTCAGGGAGCATCTTTACCAGATGCCCGAACCACCTCAACTGGCTCCTCTTGATGTGGAGGAGCAGTGGTTCTACTCCGAGTCTCTCCCAGATGACTGAACTTCTCATCCTATCTCTAAGGGAGAGTCCAGGTACCCTGTGGAGGAAACTCATTTCAACCGCCTGTGTCTGCGATATCATTCTTTCAGTCACTACCCAAAATTCATGGCCATAAGTGAGTGTAGGAATGTAGACCGACCAGTAAACAAGAGAACTTCACCTTACAGCTCAGCTCCCTGTTCACCACAATGAACCGGTACAGAGTCCACAATACTGCAGATGCTGCACCAATCTATCTGTCAATCTCATGCTCCATTCTTCCCTCACTCATGAACAAAACCCTGAGATACTTGAACTCCTCCACTTGAGGCAGAACCTCCCCCTCAATCCAAAGAGAGCAGGCCACCCTTTTCCGACTGAGGTCCATGGCCTCAGATTTGGAGGTGCTGATTCTCATCCCAGCTATTTCACACTTGGTTTTGAACCGCTCCAGTGAGAGCTGGAGATCATGGTACAATGACGCCAACAGGACCACATCATCCGTCAATAGCAGAGAAGGAATCCTGAGGGGACCAAGCCGGTCTCCCACTGACTGCACCAAGAAATTCTGTCTGTAAAAGTTATGAACAGAATCGGTGACAATGGTCAGCCCAGGCAGTGTCCAACTCCCTCCCTGAAGGGGTCAGATTTACTGCCGTCAATGCGAACCAAACTCTCGGACCGCTTGTATAAGGACTGAACAGCCCATTTCAATGGGCCCCCAATCCCATACTCACGGAGTATGTATGTTGTGTGTTTGTATTTGTTTTTAAGTAAAGCAAATTATTTTGTTCCTGCTTGTTTCATTAGAGGAGGCCTTCAACAGATCAGAACTGTTTATTAAAGATTTTGCCTCGGATTGTTAATTAGAAAATAGAGTAAGATCTCTGTGACCTCCTGACATCCACAAGGCACTCAGGATTAACGTTGGAGGATGCTATTTCCTCTCGCTCCTTCCCCTGTTTCTGCTCTTTATCCTGTGAACCTATTGGAGTCTCTCTTCGCATATCTTCCAAATTGTAAATTATGGATCTGGTCAGCTGGTCTCTCAATGCAATTGATCAAATTTTCTTGACAAGAAGACAGGGTGAAGGAGAGCCCTCCTGGCCTGACGGGACACTCGCAGCCAAATACACGATGGATTCCTGTGGGCAGTGGAAGATTGTGTGTCTGTCCATATTGTTGGTCAAGGATGTTGAAAATGCGTTCATAATTGGATTTATAACAACAGGATTTCTGCTTTTTAGAGTTGGTGGTTACCTGGCATATCGACAAATTTGAAAAACGTCGGCAGCTGTTGTGATGGAATGTGCTGTGCTGTGAACACTCAGACTCAAATGCTGTGTGAGCTGATCCGTAAGCTGGACGCGATTCTTGCTGTGAATCGCAGGTTACTTGTGGCTCCTGAATCTCTCTGGTGGGAAGGAATTGATCTTTGAGAAATTACAACTTAGCTTGGTGGAATTGACCACAAATTTGGCTGTTTGGAGTCACCATTGAGATGTACCAGTGAGACTGTAAAGGCAGACGGAAATTAAACAGAATCGGCCTGACCCAAACCAACTGTTGTTATCTGAATCTGGCTCCCCCGTGTCGGCCTTGGAAGGCTGTCTATCTCAATTTGTCCTGGATGTTATGTGAACAAGATGATCTGTTCCCACTACCCGTTCCCTTCCCCAAGGACATCTGTGGACTTGTGTCAGAGCTCTACCGAGGCCAAACTAATAAACATTAAACCATCACTTTCATGGATTATTGCGGGGGGTGGGGGGGCTATCTGGAACAATGTTCACGGACTTACTTACAAACACACACTTGCATACACTCACTCGAACAGCTATAAACATACTCCACTCAACTCACCGCCTTCGCTGGCCTCCCTTCTTTTGCCCACCTGGTGCGGTAACCTAGGTTGGATACGAGGCGCCAGGTGGCTGAGATGCTCTCTTGCAGCCTGTGCTGGCCCCCCCCCCCCCCCCCTACACACACACACACACACTTCACCCTCACCCACTCCACATACATATGTCTAATGTCATTTGTATGTTGCATTTTTTGTGCTGAGATTTTTATGCAACTTTCACAATGTGTCCTGTTAGGGACACAGTATGAGATATGAATGATGTTTACCTCCCCTTTCCTTGTGTTCCTTTGTCCTTGTCTAATGAAAAAGGCAGCACTTCTCATGAGGCTGCAGCCTCAGGCACCCGTCTACCCATGATGTTGTTTGGTTATTTGTGTTTCTTTGGACAGGCTGTACTGAAATGAAATTTTGTTGTGCAATGACAATAAAGGCTGATTCAGATTCTAAAAAAATAAATGAAAAAGTGTCATTTTCAGACGTTATTGACATCAACATGTTGGTGCTCATCTTTGCTTTCACTTTAGGCATACCTAAAGAACTACGGCTACCTGCACGTCTCACTGGATGGACAAGGTCTCAACCATCCACTGGAGACATTCACAGACGCGCTGAGGTGGCCACTTTGAACTAATTTATTTGTTTCTTCTGATTCATTCGAGACAGACAGTTAATTTTCTGTAAATCAGTATTTTTCAGCGAGCAGCCAACATCCAGATGTCAGGGAAACTGGATTCAGCGACTCTGATGATGATGAAGAAACCTCGTTGCGGTCTGGAAGATTCTTTCAACAACCAGCCTCTCAAATATCGAGTCATGGGTGGGTAGTTTTGTTACACAACCCATAATCACTGAACAGTGCGCTGTAAATAGAACTCTGGCTGTCACTGAACAGGCTACTGGCGGAAGAAGATGCTGACGTACCGCATCTACAACTATACACCTGACCTGGGTCAGGGAAAAACTCGTCTGGCCATCCAGAGTGCCTTCAAGTACTGGAGTGATGTGTCACCTTTGAGGTTCAGAGAGCTATATCAAGGACGAGCAGACATCAAGATCTCCTTCCACAGAAGAGACAAGTCCTGCCCGGTGCCCTTCGATGGGCGAGGTGCGTGACAAACACAATCACTGCGAGCCTCGCAAGCTTGTTTTTCAAGTGTTTTAAAGAGAAAGTCAAGACTTTTAAAGTGATTTTTATCAAATAGTTATTAGCAATTTATACCTTATTATCTGTGACATCAGCCAGAGTGTCAAGCTTGAAGAAAACAGCAAAAGTTTTCATCCAGTCTAGACAGACAGACAGATAGACGGACAGACAGACAGACAGACAGACAGACAGACAGACAGACAGACAGATAGATAGATAGATAGATAGATAGATAGATAGATAGATAGATAGA
>NC_056508.1:15287943-15308669 GCF_014905685.2 Nematolebias whitei
TAGATAGATAGATAGATAGATAGATAGATAGATAGATAGATAGATAGGTAGATAGATAGATAGATAGATAGATAGATAGATAGATAGATAGATAGATAGATAGATAGATAGATAGATAGATAGATAGATAGATAGATAGATAGATAGATAGATAGATAGATAGATAGATAGATAGATAGATAGATAGATAGATAGATAGATAGATAGATAGATAGATAGATAGATAGATAGATAGATAGATAGATAGATAGATAGATAGATAGATATTTTATTAATCATAGGAGGAAATTTTGAGACATCCAGTAGCATTAGGATTAGGGCTAGCTACTCCATAGTCTGTTGTATTTCTAGGCTTATTAAACAACTCTTCCATAAAACAACAACATGCATGTGTGAGAGGATGCTATATTGAAGTTTTACATTTTTGCAACACACCTTTTGTTTAGTTTGTCACCATTTCCTCAGCCAAACAACATGATGTTACAACACGTGTTTGTGCTGAAGCATAGACCAGATGATGCCTCGGCTGCGAGCACATCAGTCCCCCTTAGTCAGTCCAAAAATTTACTCAACTCCTTCATACTGCACAATCACAACACAACACACAACACTGTCAGCAGGCAACAGTTTATCTGTGCTCTACATTCAGGTGGTAACAGCTGTTGGGGTGAGAAAATGGTGACAAATGAAACAAACAGTGCTAAAGTGTGAAGGTTTAATGCAGCAACCTTCCACAACATTTGCTGTTTTTAGAAAGACTTGTTTTAAAAGCCTAACAAATGGTTTATAAAAGGGGGCCCTCTGTAGTTTCACTAGTCATTAGCCTAGCCCTACATTTGCCTCTTTATCCGTGTCAATGATGGATGTCACAGCTGATAAGGGACTATTGATAACTATTAGACCATCACTTCAAACCTAACTAGACTAACCTTTTCATTAAGCAAAGTGACCAATAAATAATCCTGAATCCTTGTTCCGGCCTGTAGGCCATGTTTTAGCCCATGCTGATGCCCCCGAGTCAGGGCTTGTTCACTTTGACGAGGACGAGTTGTGGACGGAAGGGAAGAACTCCGGCTCCAACCTGAGGATCGTGGCAGCGCATGAGATCGGCCACGCTCTTGGCCTCGGCCACTCCCAGTACTACAGTGCACTGATGGGACCCATATACGCTGGGTATCGCACAGACTTCAGGCTGCATCCAGATGACATTCGAGGGATCCAGGCTTTGTACGGTAAATAATACAGGAGTGTTTCACATGGGAAAAATAGTTCAGACTGAGGCACTATTCATGCAACATGTAGTAGTTGTTCCTTTTCAGGAATGCCAGAGAAGAGTCTTCCACCCACAAATCCAAACCAGGTGGTTCCAAAAGGCGTTAAAACGGATCCATGCAATGCCCGCCTGGACGCAGTAATGTTAGGTACAGAGACTCTAACGTCGTCAGCCTGAGTTAAAACATGCTTCCTATGATGTTTTGCTTTACTTTTTGTCCTGCATTGTGTCTCTGCAGGCCCTTCAGATCAAACATACATGTTCAGTGGACAGTACGTGTGGACGATGTCCAGCTCTGGGTACAACTCCCCCACCGTGGTTTCTGTGCTGTGGAAGGAGCTGCCGGGGATCATCGATGCAGCCGTTTACTCTCCGAGGACTGGCAAGTCCTACTTTCTCAAAGGTGAATCTATTATAGATGCTGGCAAGCTTTAAAGTAAATCTACATTTTTGCACAATTTATTGCAGCGTTTGTGTTACGTATCTCCCCTGCATGCGTCCTTTCACAGGAGACAAAGTGTGGAGATACACCGGCTTCAAACTTGACCAAGGCTTCCCCAAACGTTTGACCAGCATCCCTGCAAACGTCGACTCTGCCTTTTACCTTCCTAATGTCAAAAAACTGGTCTTTTTTAAAGTAAGAAACTGATTTATTTCATCATATTTTAGTGTGACTGAACATCTACCTTGTTTTAAAATATTTTCTCCTTCATTTCAGGGTTCAGGGTACTGGCCTTGGGATGAAATTAGTCCTACAGACCTTCGTTCTTACCCCAGACCCATCAGGGATCTGTTTAAGGGGGTCCCCAGTGGCGTTGATGCTGCCGTGACGTGGACCGATGGCTATACATACGTGTTTAAAGGCAGCCAGCACTGGCGTGTAAATCAGAAGCAGCAGGCGGTGGAGAAGAACTACCCCGTGGACACGGCCTCACACTGGCTGCAGTGTGATGACTGAGCCACCAGGCAGCAGAAGAGATCCAACACTGACCTGAGCCACACAATGATTCAGTTTTACCACAGAGACGTGTGGGTGTGAAGGTCAACATCTGCATTTGTTACCTGTTCACTCATAATTTGTCATGTTTCCAAGAGCAAATCGCCTTGAAACTGTCACCTTCGGCTGTTATTACCATAACAACAGTCACAGCAGTGGCTCATTTCTACTCAAACGTGTGACAAATAAAACTCATTGATCTCTTTATTAGAACATTTCTGTTACATTTATTTTGTGTAGACTGTCGCAGACTCCCATGTGTTACACTGAGGCAACTGGTGACTGTTTACTGTACCGCTGTGTGCGTATTCATTACGTGAACAACGTGAATTATATTTTTCTGGATAACAAAAACGTTACATCATGACATCTGGACAGATTCTTTTTTGGAAGAAACGTTTCGTCTTTCATCCAAAATACTTAATAACTCTGAGGCCTGCCACCGTGGTCTGTCTTATAAATAGCACCTCCTTGATGTGTTTCAAGCCAGACTGCTGTGAATTCCCAGAAACCGTCTTTACACGTGCAAACCTCAAATGTATGATGGTTTTAAATCAACGTAGCAAATGAAAAAAAAACATCTGACACGGTCACACAGTTTCCTCTGAAGTCCACCCTACTTTCACTCGAGCAGGTGTCTCTGTTGGTTGGATTATCTGAAGTCCAGATTAGGTGAGGTGGATCCAGGATTAGAAGCTGAGAAAGTCTGCCTCACATACGTAAACGGACAGACCGGATGCAGGCGGATTGGATCAGCCGGCAGGGTTCTCTGGATGACAAATGACACTGATAAAAAAAAAAAAAACATCAGATTCCCAATTCCTGTGCTTACTTTTGCTGCTTTTTTGATCCACACAAAGAAAAATGCCTGAAGTGTATTAATCTCTCTATTACTTAAATGATGAATGAATTAATGAATGAAAATCTAAACATGAGTCAGCATTAAAAAAACTCAATTATCAGTTCTCTTTCAAAATGGGTGAATGAGTTTTCTCGAGTTACAATAAAGTTAAAGTTTGGTCACAATCACTCATAAAAATGTGTGGGTTTTTTTTTAGTTCTTGAGTCCTTGAAAATATAATTGTAAAAATTGGATTTATTCAAACATAAAGAGAAAAAGAGCAGATAGACGTGCTCTTAGAGCAACAGATAATATTCTTGGACTGAATCAGAACCTTTTTTTTTTTTTTGTGGTAGCCGTTACCGATTCAACACTTAATTCATTTTTAAATAACAGTGTATTCTTTGCAATTTTGTATTTGCAAAGTAAAAAACACCAAATGACAAAATAACCAGACTGAGGTTTTTTCTTTTTCTTAAAATAAATAAATAAAAATACAGTACTGAAAAGGAATAAACAGATAAATATAAAGATAAAGATGGATGGATGGATATATGAATTGATGGATGATGGATGGATAGATGGATGATGGATGGATGGTGGATGGATGGATGGATAATGGATGGATGACGAATGATTGATGGATGGATAGATGAATGATGGATGTATGGAAGTGAAACTCTTAAAACATCCTGATTCATGCTCAATAATCCAGGTAGAAAAATCTAATTTTTTTTGTTTGTTTTGTTTTTTTGAATGTCCAGAGGACCAGATTTAACTTTTTTAAACTTTTAAAACAACTTTCAGAACAACAATCAAACATTTATAGACTTTTTTGCTTTCCACAGGTTCATGCTGGTACGTTCTCAGAAGGATACTTGATTGTAAACGGGGTTCTGTGGAAACGTGTCGAGAAGCAGTTTGTGTCTGACTGGACTGATGAGCCAATGGCTGGTCAGTAACCAACCGCCTTCAAACTCCAACCTCCAAAAGTCTACACTGGTTTTATCTCTTAGAAATATCAGTTTTATAATATAAATATCAGTTTCACACACCTTCAGGGCATTTTGCAATATTTACATAAAATTACAAATAGCAGCAGCAGCTAGCCATAGCACTTCCAGTGCATCCTGGTGCTCTTCCTTCAGGAAGATCACAATGTTTATGCCAGAAAAAACAGTTTAATGCAAAAGTGATGGTGATGCAACGATTTAAATAATAATCATTCCTCAAGCTGCTCTGAGGTGTGAAAGATTTGTACTTTTTAGTTCCAACAAGTAACCCTTCTCACAAAGTACTGACGAGAAACTATTGGCTCTTTTGAGTGGATCCACTTTACAGAAGATTTCAACTCCTAAAATAAGTCTTCAAAGTTTTAAAGCAATTCATGCAAATCCAATTTTAAAAACTTTTACACCACTGTCAAACTGTACGGTGGCTCTGACCTCATGCTGCAGAGGAAATGTCACTCATTATTCCTGTTTGTATTCATGAAACCAAATAAATAAAAACACGTCTTTACTCTTTGAAGTGAAAGAGTCCGGTGATGTGAACAGTTCTCTTTCAAATGGAGAAAATGTGAATAAAAATGTTCAGTAACGTTAGATTCTGTTCATCTGGTTTGAAGACTCTGTGACAATGGGATTGGGGACGTTGTTACGGGCTGTTCGGTCCCTATACAAGCGATGTGAGAGTTTGGTTCAGATTGTCGTATTAAGTCGGACCTCTTCAGGGTGGGAGTTGGACTCCACCAGGGCTGCCCGTTGTCACCAATTCTGTTCATAACTTTTATGGACAGACTTTCTTGGTGAGGCCAGGAGGCGGAGGGAGTCTGGTTCGGTGGCCTCTGGATTCCTTCTCTGCTATCTACAGATGATGTGGTCCTGTTGAGCCATCGTGCCGTGATGCTCAGCTCTCACTGGAGTGGTTCTCAGCCGAGTGTGAAGTGGTTGGGATGAGAATCAGCACCTTCAAATCTGAGGCCATGGTCCTCGGTCTGAAAAGGGTGGATTGCTCTCTTTGGGTTGAGGGTGGGGTTCTGCCTCAAGTGGAGGAGTTCAAGTATCTCTGAGTTTTGTTCACAAGTGAGGGAAGAATGGAGCATGAGATTGACAGATGGATTGGTGCAGCAAATGCAGTATTGTGGACTCTGTGCTGGTCCGTTGTGGTGAAGAGGGAGCTGAACTGTAAGGCAAAGCTCTCTGTTTACCAGTCAGTCTATGCTCCTACACTCAACTATGGTCACAAACTCTGGGTAGACCAAAAGATTGAGTTCATGGATACAGGCGGTTATTTTAAGATAGCTGGACTCTCCCTTAGAGACAGGGTGAGAAATTCAGTTATCCAGGAGACACACAGAGTAGAACCGCTGCTCCTCCACATCGAGAGGAGCCAGTTGAGGTGGTTCAGGCATGTCCAACTGAGGGAGACCTCGGGAAAGACCCAGGACACGGTGGATAGACTATGTCTCTCAGTTGGCCTGGGAACACCTTTGAGTCCTCCCAGAAGAGCTGGAAGAGGTAACTATGGTTGGAGATGTGTGGGCCTCCCTGCTCATGCTGCTGCCCCCGTGACCCGACTTCGGAATAAGCAGAAGATAATGGATGGATGGAAAGATGGAAGGATGGAATTATGGAAGGATGGATGGATGGATGGATGGATGGATGGATGGACAGTTTGAAGACAAATTGCTCAAAGGGAACTGCAGTCCTGAGTTTGATGGCTGCGGAACGTTGCATCATTTCATTTTGTAACAACTAATGAAGTAATGTCCACACTTCTACAACAACAGGACTGGAGCCAGAAGTTGAAATGCTTGAAGAGCTTCTGTGAAATCGAGCCTCTGAAAATCAATATTTAATCAATAGGCTCTCACAGCCGCTGTCCCAGATTTGTGTCGTTGTGAGTTTCTTGACACCACTGCATTTGTTCAGACTGTAAAGGTGGGGGAGGCAGCGGTCAGAGGCACCATGGAGCCTGTGTCAAAGTTCAGGTCCATCAGAGTGTGTGTGATGGTGCTGATACTGCTGGTGGAGGAGCCTGTTCCCATCTGATGCTCCTGGAGTCTGTGGAGGTAACTCTGGAAGACCAACAGGTGAGACAAACACCATCACCTTATTGAATATCACCTGGAAAATACTCAAACTTTAAAAATAAATCAAAGCTTTCCACTCCACTCACCGGGGCAAGGACATCCCCAGCGTAACGCTTCAGAGGTGGAGGCCTGCGCTGTCGGTAGGTTCTTCTCCTTGAGTCCCTACATTTGTGCTTCAGGTGTTTCTTCTGCTTCTCATGTGCAGCTGTGGAGCATCCAAAGGCATTTAATGATGAAAACATCTCATAAAACAAACTGGAACTGATGGACTGAAACTCACTTTCTGTGTGTGAAAAGTCCCTTGCAGTCACACACCACTGCACCAGCCCGCATGTGATGCTCAGAGCAGGAGCGAGTCCAGCGATCATCCAGTGAAACCAGCAAAGGGGTCGTGGAGTGACTTCACTAAACATATCATGCACTTGATCAGGCAGCGTGAACGTCCCCAGCAGGAAGTCCACACATAACATCACGGTGGTTGCTCCGAACACAGATGTGTAGACGATGCTGAACAGCTTCTGCCACTGCAGCGACATCACAGCAGTGGAGATGCTGGCAGCCATGATGGCCCAGAGAGGCACCCACACCGGGGCCAGGCTGTAAAACTGTCCTACAATCACCAGCATGGAGAGGGAGACCAGGCCTCCCAGCTGCAGGCCATTGAGGACCAGTCCCAGCGTGGACACCATCAATGTCACCAGTCCACTCAGCACGCCCACTCCCAGACCGATGCCCGCCTTGGTCTCTGCTTCCAGCTGGCGGTTCAATTTGGGCTCTTTATGGTAGAACAGGAGCACGGCTGCAGAACCAAACATGAAGCCTGAGAAGAACATGACCACCTTAAAGCAGCGGTACCCTGGGAAGCAGAAGGAAAACGTTTCAGATTCAGCCTCATCTGCAACAATTTCTGAAGCTCCATTTGTACCAAAGGAAGTTGCCCAAGTGGCTAAAATTTTAACTTCAACCTAGAAAGTTCCTGGAGAAACTTTGATGGGGACTGTCATGTTGCGGCCATTTAAATTTTTTATTTTTTTTTGACAGTACTATGTGTTGGGGTTCAGTCTCAGCTACCACCACACCAAATTTCAGCTCAACATGGCAAAAGATCAACAAGTTATAGTCATTTTCTTTTAAGCCATGGTGGCCATGTTGGATTGCTACCACCACACTAAACTTCAGCTTAATATATTTTAAAATAGCTGAGTTATTGTAATTTTTCCCTTTTAGCTAATACTGCCATCTTGGATTTTTGATTTAAATTCAGTAGGTGATGGGGAACATTCTCAGCTATAACCAAATTTCAGCTCAGTATGTGTAATAATAGTTGAGTTAAAGCCATTTAAATGTAGCTTTTGTGACCATCTTGAATTTTTAGATTTGAATTCTACATTTAAAGGGCATTGCTCTCAGCTACCAACACACCAAATTTCAGCTGAATACCTCTAAAAACGGCTGAGTTGTCATGCTTTTTCCCTTTTAGCTAAGGTAGCTATCTTGGATATTAGAATTTCATTAAGAATAGATAATAACTCACTCTGAGCTAAAACCATACCAAATTTCATCTCAATATCTCAAAGAATGATTGAGTTATAGTCAATTTTGTGTTTGCTGAGGTAGCTGTGGCAGCCATCTTGAATCAAAATGGCTCCAAACATTAATCAGTTCTAGAGATACATCTGATGATTACTTTCTGTGAGTTTCAAACAAATCCAACAAGCTGTTCATGAGATATGTGACCTGGATGACTCTACATTTTCTCTTGTTGAACACAGACAAGACTGAGGTTTTGGTTTTTGGATCTGAGCATCTTAAGAATAACCTGATGCATGCTCAATAATCCAGGTAGAAAAATCTAAAAAAGTTAAATCTGGTCCTCTGGACATTCAAAAAAACAAAACAAAGCAAATCAACAAAAAAATGTAGAAACGTTTCGTCTCTCATCCGAGAGACTTCCTCAGTCTGAGGAGCTGTTTTCAGCTCAGTCTCTTAAATAGCACCTTCTCAGAGTGGATCAACCAGTTTTGCTGCTGACAACCAAAACCAGCTGATCACATGCTCAAGAAGGACCATCAGCCTAACAATGGATCATTAGCACACTGATGGCTGTTTACTGTTCACAGAGGGCTGAGTGATACTAGCAATCACAGCACTGTAAGAGGGGGACAGTTGAACCCGGAGGCCTCCACCCCTGTTTAACGATGGACGATTTCTTTTCACAAAGATGGCCTCCTTTACTCCTCTCTCAAACCATCGTTCCTCTCTGTCCAGGATGTGAACATCTTCATCCTTGAAAGAGTGACCGCTGGACTGGAGATGAGTGTAGACCGCAGAATCCTGGCCTGATGATGTTGATCTTCTGTGCTGGGCCATCCTTTTGGCCAGTGGCTGTTTAGTTTCCCCGATGTAAGACTGATCACAGCCCTCCTGACACTGAACAGCATACACAACATTACTCTGTTTGTACCGGGGGACTGGATCTTTGGGATGAACCAGTCTTTGCCGTAATGTATTTTGGGGTTTAAAAGCCACTGGGACGTTATGTTTAGAAAATAAACGTCTCAGTTTCTCTGATACTCCCTCAACATATGGAATGACCACTGGTCTGGGTCTGGGTTCCTCCTTTTCACCTGTTGGCTGACTGGAGTCCTGTTTGGGTTTCTTCTCTGCTTTCAGGAAGGCCCAGTTAGAGCCTGTCTTGTGTGGGATTTCTCCTTCTGCCTGGCTCCTGAGCTAGTGGGGATGCTGTCTGCTCTGTGGTACAGAGTCCTGATGACTCCTAACTTGTGCTCCAAAGGGTGATGGGAGTCAAACTGCAAATACTGGTCTGTGTGGGTGGGTTTGTGGTACACCTCGGTTTGCAAATGTCCTCTATCAGAGACTGAGACCTCACAGTCCAAGAAAGCCAACTTGCCATTTTTTTCATCTTCTCGTGTGAACTTGATGTATTTATCCACAGAGTTGATGTGGTTTTTTTGAATGTCCAGAGGACCAGATTTAACTTTTTTTAGATCTTAAGAATACATTTTTCAGTCTTTCTCCCTCCTTGGATCACATTAAATTGTCCTCCAGCTCTAATGTTAAAAATATTGGTGTTATTTTTGATCAGGACATGTCTTTTATTCCCCACATTAAAAATGTTACTAGAACCTCCTTCTTCCACCTGCGTAATATCACTAAAATTAGACACATCTAAAAATGATGCAGAAAAACTGGTCCATGCATTTGTCACATCTAGACTGGACTATTGCAATGGTTTATTATCTGGGTGTCCAAATACGTCTTTGAAACGTCTTCAGTTGATCCAAAATGCTGCTGCCAGAGTCTTAACTGGAGTTAGTGGGAGAAATCATATCTCTCCAGTTTTAGTTTCTCTCCATTGGCTCCCTGTCAAATCCAGAATTTAATTCAAAATCTTACTTCTAACCTACAAAGCTCTCAACAACCTAGCTCCATCTTATATTTGAGATCTTATTGTTCCATATTTTTCTAACAGAGCACTTCACTCTCAGGCTGCAGGTTTACTTGTGGTTCCTAGAATTTCCAAAAACAGAATGGGAGGCAGATCTTTCAGTTATCAGGCTCCTCTCTTGTGGAACCAACTTCCAAATTCTGTCTGTTCTTTCAGCTTTTCCCTCTTCAGGTGTCGCCACAGCGAGTCATATTTCTCCATCTCACTATCTCCTCTGCATCCTCTGTCCTCACTCCATCTACCTCCATGGTCATGCTCAATAATCCAGGTAAAAAAATCCATCAAGGTTCAGTCGGTTGCTTTTTTTGTTGAGATGTTTTGTCCTTCATGCAAAGGACTTCATCATTCTGAGGAGCCACAAACTGTTTGTCAGGTCAGTCAGGTCCAGATGACTTGACTGAACGTTGTTGGATTTTGTACCTGGATTATTGAGCATGAACATTGATGCATGTTAGGATGTGAACCGTTCTGCATATCTCATGTTAAATTTTAACAGCAGGCCTCTGGTGTCTGCAGGTCCATGTGAACGGGACACACATGACACAAAAAACATCAGAAGTCATGTGAAGAAACACACCTCAGTCCGTAGTTCACCTTTAAACTCAGTGGTTTGCATGAACTTCAGTCACCCCAGGTGAGTCTCACACACTTCGTGCCACATTTTAAGAAGCAGATATTTCAATTCTCCATTTCCCCTCCGTTAAAGCAGGCATATGTTTGTTTCACATGCATCCAAGTAGCTTTTTATGTTCCTAAACACAAAACGACCGAGCCCACACGAGCTTGTGTCAGCTGCGACTCCGACAGCAGCAGGACTTCATTCAGAGTAACAGGTGGTGCCTCGTGAAGGATCAAACTCAGACAGAACCTCCCATCTGCTCCAGCTTATCCAGACTAAACCCCTGGCAGCCTGCAGACACCTGCCACTCAGGACTTAAACCACCAGATGAGCTAATGTTTTAAATTAGGGAATTTACAATGTTTACACATGTTGGCATTTTAACATCATCATGGATACGTACCAAAGAAGCAGTAGATGAGTCCAAACAAGAGGCAGACAGAGCAGACGAGAGTCGGGATGACCTCATATTTCATATGAATCTGAAGAGTACAGATATCCACTTGAGTTAGGTCAGCTCCGAGCTCCTCAGAGACGGCCATCTTGAAGGATTCTGTGCTGAGAAGCTGCTTCAGACATGAATCTGTTGGGTTCACAGAGGAAGAGAAACTGGAACTTCCTGAACGAGGAGCTGGAGAAAAGAGGAAGCTCCTGGATTCAAAGCAGGCACTGACATGCTTCCTGTTGTGCACCTGCACAAAGAAAAGAGTTTTTTTGTTGTTGTTTTTTTATCGTTCATGACAAACAGTCAGTGAATGCAACCTGGGATAAGTTTCTACAGGGAAAATCTCTCTTTCACTTTGACTTTTATTAATGTTTTAAGATGACTTATTAGCTGGTATGAAGCCGTGTGGGAGAATATATGTCAGGATACGACTTTTTTATGTTTATTTCCCTCAAACCAGGAACCAGCAAAGGAAACTAAGCTTCCTCTCCAAGTTTGTGTTGTGTTCAAGAACAGGATGCAGGGAAGGAAATGACTCAGTGCCATCGCTGCTCAGATGTATTGTTCTGAGCATCATATTCATCTGTTTACAGAAAAATATGATGGAAACAGACAGAGATGGACGTTCAGAGCTAAGATTAAAACAATAAAACACAGTGAAGAAATAAACTCCTAAATATGACCTTTTTAAATTATTAAGGTAAAGTACTTCTGCAGAGCAGCAGCCCATTTGAAAACTTTATTAAAAATTAAAAATGTATTACGATTTTCAACAAAAACAGAATTTTCATTGATCAACCTGTAGTTCTACATTAAATTCATAAGAATGTCTGAATTAAGTAACAAAAGAATGACATGTTTTAAATAATGTATGAAACAATAGAATTAATATTTTTTTATCAACTATGTTTTACCACTTTGCAATATTAATAATCACTTGCAGTTAAATTAGACATATCTTTCAGCTGATAGTGGGACTAACAGCTGAAAGAAGTTAGCTTCAGTTACAGTTTATAATTGAGGACTGCCTGAAGGCAGCCACCTATTATTATCCACCTAACAAAGGGTTTCTTAACTTTATTTATATCTTTCTCTTCCGTCAACTTTAATGCACAAATGTTATATCAAAACCACCGGCTCGGCTCCGTGATGTGTGCTCTTACTTTTATTGGCATTTCGAGAGCGAGTTGTTATACGTTCCTAACATAAATTCAAAAATCCAAGATGGCCGCCTAGTTAAAAGGGAACAAAACACGATAACTCAGCTATTTTAAAAGAAACTAAGCTGAAATTTGGTGTGGTGGCACCTGACAGCGATGCACAACAGATTCTGAATTAATATCTAAAAATGCAAGATGGCCACCAAAGCTAATTTCATATGGATATAACTCAGATGTTTTTAGACATATTCAGCTGAAATTTGGTGTGGTGGTAACTGAGAACAATCCCTAATAGATGATTGCAAATCAAAAATCCAAGATGGTCGCCTGAGCTAAAAAGGAAAAATACTGTAAATCAGCCAATTTTAGAGCTATTAAGCTGAAATTTGGTGTGGTGGTAGCTGAGAGCAATGCCCAATAAATACTGAATTCAAATAGAACATCTAAGAAGGCCACCAAAGCTAAATTTAAATGGATTTAACTAATTTATTTTTACACATAGAACTGAAATTTGGTGTGGTTATAGCTGAGAACGTTCCCCATCACATATTACTAATCCAAATCAAAAATCCAAGATGGCCACCATAGCTTAAAAGAAAAAACGACTATTTAACGCGTTGATTTTTAGCCATATTGAGCTGAAATTTGGTATAGTGGTATCTGAGAGCAAACCCCAACACATAGCACTGTCAAATCAAAAACTTTAAGTGGCTGCAACATGGCAGTCCCCATCAAAGTTTCTCCAGGAACTTTCTAGTTTACTAAAACTGTTCAGGCAGAGCCAACGCTCAGCAGAAGAAATTAGACGAGCTTTAGAAGGTGAGTTCTGTCAGCTCTGTACAAGCAGTAAAACAAATAAACTTTCTGATGACTCAATGTCTGCAGCAACATGAAACATGTGGTAAGGATAGAAAAAGAAACACAAATAAAATCTACATTTTTTCAAAATATGAAAGTTCTCTGTACTGTCAGCATGAATCAAGAGTTCATTAAGAGTTTGACGAGTGAAGGTAAATCTGCAAAATGAAAATATAAAAACATGGTTTGACCTACCTCCACTGGTTCATGCCCTCACAGACAAAAGTCATCTTTGTGATGAACCAGACATCTCATTGCTGGTTTCTTTAATTCCAGTGAAGAAGGAGAGTGGAATCTCAGGTTGTGTGTGGTGTGTGTGTGTGTGTGTGTGTGTAAGCCCCTCGTCTGTGTCAGTAAACAGCTGACGCCTGAGAGGGAGACCATCTGCCCTCAGCGTCAGAACCACTCAGCTGCCAAGTCCGAGGCCAAGTCCGTTCAGCTGTGCACGGAGCCCTGTAACGTTTATCATTAGCTTCACTTCACGTTTTTACTGAGCTAAAAATTAGCTCGAGATAAAATAATGTGGTCTTTTTTAACACAGATTTCTTTCTGCACTTTTTAGGACTTACCAAAACAATTTAATTGACTCCATTTTTACACTGTAGCCTGTTAAAAAAAAAAAAAAAAGTCTGGGTTTGTGTTTTAGTTGAGCCCTTGCTTAATTTGGCTGCTGGCAGTGTATTTTATGGGCCACAACATTTTTGGTGAGGATATGTTTGGAAACAGAAGTTAAAGAAAAGATCCTCTTTTTCGAGTTTAAATTAAATCTGACTTTTATGATGTGGACTAATAATTCTCAACGACTGCATGTCCACCTAACAAACAGCTGCATGAAAAGTGAACTTCAGAATAGTTTTTAGCACAAGAATGAAGCCAAAACGATGCCCAGCCAACCAGATGCTGCACTGATTTACTGCTTCACATGTAAACTGCAGGCGTCTGCAGAAACGAAAGTGTCACAAGGTTTTTATCACAGATGGTAAAAACACATTTTCTTTCTAAAGAGTTATAAAGTTGATCAAATAAAGTATTGTGTTGTTTCAAACACGTGCCATATTTTTGTAAAGTCCATTCAAACACTGGGAGACTTCAGATTGTAAAGCATGTTTACAGTTTGGACAGGTAAGTCAGGAAGTGAGAAAATGACAAACAATAATGGTGATAACTAAAGACTGAATTAAAAAAAAGCATGAATAAATTAAACGACATATTTCTGCTTTAAAGGTGAACCCACACGCAGGTAGAGGCAGGAGACTCCAAGGTAAAAATAATTAATTATATTTATTTTACAAAACAAAACAGAGTTGACAGGGCAGCCAAAAAGTTACTTTTAAGGAGAAGACAGATGAGCAGAAACACGTAGCCCTGAGAAGGATAATGCCCGGACACCCGGGGAGGGAAAAGACCCAGACTTTATACAGGAACTACTAAGACCTGAATCAGAAACACCTGGGGTGATTGAAGACAGGTGTGACAGGGGCTGAACACAAGGAAGAGAAAACACAGGGGAGAGCAAAAAAATACAGACGCAGCAGAAACCCCACATAATCCCCCCCTCAAGGGATGGCACCTGAAATCCCCCAAAGAAAAAACACACACACAACTTGGGTGGGAGGAGGGAGGAAAAACAGGATGGAGGTCACAAAGGAAACACGAGGGCCAAGAAACAGAAAGAAAAAGCCCCTTTAAGTACCATAAATATAAAAAAAAAGGAAGAAGAGAGAACCCCAACCCCCAGAGTTAAGGTGGACGCCTGGGAGACAGTCCAGAGTGGGACAGGTGTTCAGATGATCTTGATCTCTGTATAAGGGATTGAATATTTTGGTGTTTTCATTTGTATTTTCTGTATAGCTTGGCTGTGGTAGCCATTTTGAACTGGGTTGGCTCCAAGTAATAAGTCGTAGATGTGCATCCAGTGATAACAAAAAGGACGTTTCAATAAAAGTTGTTGAATGGTCCTTGAGATATTTTGCTGCAGGCACAGATTCGGGCAGAAGCATTATTGTCCACCAGCCAATAAAAAAAACCAAGAAAAACAATAGATAAAATGAAAAACGCACAAAGCACTTCATGTTGCAGGTTGGTGTATGATCACATTAAAATGACCTCATTTGAACATTTAACTGCAAAACAAATTAAACCCTGGGGGGGTGGGGGTGGGGGGTGTTCAAGGGCTGCGGCCTCAACAGTTTTCTTCAAGGTCTTAAAATCTTTTAAAATAAAAGACAGTATTACATTAAAGCTACTAAAACAATAAAATAAAAATTTAAATGTTTTTGTCTTCTTCTTGTAATTCTTGTTATTACCATCGGCTTCACGCAGCCTGACACCTCAGATTGTTTCGAACACCTGACATGTTTTCTGCACCCCAACAGAGGCAAAGAATCTGCGCGTCAGCTTCAAGCTCAGCAGGTCATGTAGGGTTTCCAGTTCTTTCTGCAGGTTCCTGGTTCCAGAGGCGGTGCCAACAAGCTGCAGCTGACAGTCCTCCCACTAATGACCACCAGGACTATAGGAGGCTGCAGAAGTGCTTCCTTCCTTGCTGGAGCATTACCTACCTTCTGGTATTTGTGCTCCTCGTGTTCTTCTTCTACGAGTTGAACTATCTTAGTTTGTGCTTTCCTTGTACGATCACAGGACCTGGTTCCTGTGCCTCCTGACATGAAACCCTCCACCTTCCTCTCTCTGCCACCCTCCTACCAATGTCCTGTAAGAAACTTCTAAGCTGCAATATCAAACTACTCCTCACAGACTCTGACCTCTCTCCTTCCCTTCCAGGGTTCCCAGGGTGTTCCACCTGCACATACTACTGTTTATTTAATCACTGTAATTAAATCACTTTATATCCTTGTAAGGGTTTTGTGTTCTTTAGTCCGTTCTATCTGGGTAAGCACTTCCATTGTGACAGGTCAAGAAGAGGAAGTACTGTATAATCCCAAGAGTCTTCTGAAATGTTAATGTAACAGGAAACATGTTTTAATAAAATGATTTATGCATTTCCAATTAATTTATAATTGAGAGCCAATTGTTCCATGAAGGATCGCCCAGCACAGCTCATGACAGAATTTGAAAGCAAAATAATTTCATAATGTTCTCTGTGATCTAACACAAAACATCCTGTGATCTGTTAGTGCTCAAAGTAAATCCTGTGAATTAATCTCATCTACTACCACATCAAATGTTTGCTCAGTATCTGTGACACAGACTGAGTTGTAGACATTTTGTAACTGCTAAGGTAGATTGGCTTGAAGTGACCATCAGGATCTGGGTTGCTTTTGGCATTACATTACCGCATGTCCAGACACCCCCCCCCCCTCCCCAACACACACACACAAAGGTTTTAGTGTATTTATTCTTACAACCATTTATGTGCAGGACTGAAGAGAATTCAGAAGATGAGGACAGCAGAAGAATGAAGGATGGTACTGTTGGATGTTTAAATGTTTTCAGAGGTTGTCAAACGCACATCTTTTTCACACAAGTTGGACAAAGAATTGCTGCAAAACATGAGGTTCATTAATTTCATTGATGTCAAGGCTGTCTTTTTGAAATTTGTCCTCCTGCTACTATCAGTAAAAGCAGAAAATATAGTTTGGTGTTCTTTTTCATTATGTGAAAAACAAACATAGCCTCTCTCTCTCTATATATATATATATATATATGAATTATATATATATTATATATATGAATTATATGCCAATATAATTATTATAAATTATAATTATTATAATTATTATTACAATTATAAACTATATATAAATTATATGTGAATGCTTATTAAGCATTCACACTATTATCTGTCTGCTTTCATTGTATACAGTGACACATTTCACTTAAGCACAATGATATTAAAATAGCATACAATGTTCACTATTTGCAACATTCATCTATAGCAATGTGTCCCGTTTGTCTCTCTGTGTCCCTGTGATAGACTTTTGACTTGTCCAGTGTGTCCCTGTGATGGACTGGAGACCTGTCCAGGGTGTCCCCCACCTCTCGCACAGTGACTGCTGATATAGACACCAGTTTCCCATGATCTCGAAAAAAAAAAAGAGGGAAAGAACATGGATGGATGAATCCTTAGCAATACTAACAAGTAACTAAAAACAACCACCAGAATCAAATATGGAAAACCTTATGGAAGACTGGACTCAAACATAACTGGAGACCAAAACCTGAGTAAACTCAAGCGTTTGACAATTAAACACAGAAAAGATGAAATGATCCAAAAACAGAGAGATAAGTGACAGATGATCTGACAATGGACAGAAAGAAACCATCAGGATGTTCCTGTAAGGACTGAGGGGGGCTGCTTCATGGAAACCTGTCACCTGATGACAAATGGAAGACAGGTGTGTGAGGAGAAAACAAAGACTGTTGAGGATGAAAGGTCAATGATCAAACAAGAAAACAACCAAAATAACTCTACAAACAATAAACTAACAAGAAGGAACTAAAAATACAAAAGCTGAACCCCTGACACATTGACAAGATATGATTTATTCCTGCGTGTCTGCTTCATCCTCTTCGTCTTTTTTAACCTGCCTGCTGATCCTCGGCAGCGTTTTCATGGAGCTGCTTCTCATCTCATCAAAGTGTTGCACGTTTCCGAAGACGCAGAGCTCAGTGGTTGTGTCAAACTTGGAATCAGGACTATGAGGTGAAATCCGCTGGGGTTCAGTCGTCATTAGCTCACAGACTCATAATGCGCCTCAGATCACCTGCCGCTCGCCTGCTGGCAGGTGTCAGCAAACATATCTACCACCAATCACACTCCAGCTGATTACCTCTCTTATCTACAGCTTCCTGGAAAAGACACACTCACTGTACGTGAACTCACCTGCCCCCAGTCCAGTTGTTTATTCTGGATTACCTACTGGGAGAACATTTTACACCATATCTACAAGAACAACAAAATGAACAGAATGTGACCCAGTCACACTGTCTCATGTTGCATCATGCAAACACTGCACATCATGGTACTGTGACTAATTTATTGCTGGGGCAAGTAGGCAATGCAGGCGACACAGGGGATCAGTTGCTAGAGCTGCTGCCTCTCAGCGAGAAGGTTGCTGGTTCAAATCCTGGCCAGGGGCCTTTCTGGGTGGTGTTTGCATGTTCTCTCCGTGCAGGTGTGGGTTTTCTCCTGGTACTCTGGTTTCCTCCCACAGATCAAAAACATGCATGTTAGATTGATTGGTAACTCAGAGGGATGGGAGGTAGGGAGGGAGGGCTAGATGCCTTAATGGATGGATTGATGGATGAATGAATGATGGATGGAGCTGCATATCAGTGGTGTATATATTTCTGTTCATGGCACATGCACCCTGTCAACACAACTGTTGATGCACTGGTGAAGATTGTCAGTCATCCAGGACACGGTAAATCCAAACTAGATTAAAAGCAAAAACACCTGGACTTTATGTGTAACTGAAGACGTTTTGCTTCTCATCCGAAGAGCTTTCTCACTTCAAAGAAACAAGGAGTGTGGGATTCAAGTTATGAAGCTGTGGTGTTCTGTAAACTTGCATAATGCAGACTGACATATGCAAATTGACCTCTCACTCCCCACAATAGAGGATCGTTAGGGTCTTTGGTAGTCCCACCCACAGAGGGGCCTCTCTGGTCACATGGTTGAAATTCCTGACATGTGTGAAGCTGGCTGGTATCAGTCCTAAAGCTGCGCTGTAGGTTTTTGAAAGATGAAATCTGAGACGTCCTCCTCTGTTTAAAGATGATTTCTCTCTTTTTACATAAACAGCCTCCTTCACTCCCCTCTCAAACCATCTGTCCTCTCTGTCCATAATGTGGACATTATGGTCCTCAAAAGAGTGTCCCTTATCTTAAGGGTGGTGGCGCAGAGATTAGAGAGGGTGGGCTGTGATCGGTAGATTGCTGGTTCAACTCCCGGTACCAACAACATCAAAGTGTGGGTGGGATGGATGAAGCACCTACACCTGCCTCCACCCTTATTTGCCCCACTCTGGGCCCTTGAGCAAGGCCCTTAACCCCCACCATCTGCTCCTCCGGGCACCCTAGATAGCAGCTCTCTGCTCCACACAGAGGGCAGTGGTAGCTCGGTGGTCTGTGGTTGCGTCAGGAAGGACATCCGCTATGAAAATAATTGTCTTTATGCGACTTAGTTTGCTGTGGCGACCCTTGATAAAGGGAGCAGCCAAAATGCTAGTCACATGGCCTCAGAGAGGGATTATGGGTAAAATTTATGTTCATATTTAATGTTAATTTCTGTTAGCTGTTTAGCTTTTCTTTTAGTAATTAGTCTGTTCTTAGCCTAGTTTATGTTCATTATGTGTTAGTTTGTGTTAGACCGTTCAGTAAAATAACTATAAGTGAGGGAGGTGGTTGCCATGAAGACATGTGGGGTTTACTCTGTCTGTGTGTGTCACAAGGACCCCACCCCCCCAGAGGGAAGCACATTGAGCAGCTATGTGAGCGCCTGGGTGTGACGAAACTAAATGCTTATGGTGGCAGGAAGCTCATTAGCCCATTAAAAAATAAAATAAAAATAACCATTTAAGCCATAAATTAGCTACAGAATCATATAAGCCGTGGGGTTCAAAGCCTGAGATAAAACGAGTGGCTTATAGACTGGAATGTATGGTATATACTGGAGCTTAATGTGGAAGTTTAAGTTATGCAGCACAGAAATAACTCTCTAGCCAGCAACATAGATTCAAACAGCCGAGTATGAGCTAAAGGCAGATGTGGAGGTTTAGTTAATCATTTTGACCAATAACACAACCCTAATACAGCTGATTGCACATGGTTGGCTTGCTGTTTGTATACTCATGACCAGTGGCGACTCCTCTGTCCCCCCCCCCCCCCCCCCCACACACACACACTGAAACTACTCACCATTTTACATTGAAGACTTAAAAAAATTAATTAAAAATGAAATAATAAAATAAAAATATTTTGAAATATATGTACATATTTTTTTGTTGTTGTGTAAGATAAATATTTTATTGTTAATGATGAGTTAATTTGTTTTCGTTGTCTAATTGGTGACGTATTTGTGGCCCCCTTGGGCGCAAGAATCTAATCTGAAGACTCTCGTTAAAAATGGCGCATGTGCAGTTATTCCGCTACGCTACAAGAGATAGGAAGATTCTGGGCGCAGGATGATGTCTCTGTTTGTGAAAAAACCTTCAGCTGACTGTGTGTTCTAAAAGTGGGAACTGGTGAGTTTTTGTTTGTTTGTTTGTAGAGTTAGCATGCTAGTGTTAGCCTCCAGGTTATTGTATTGGACTCTGCAATTGCTACATTTATTTGAATGTGCTTATAGAAAAAATAATGATCAAACATTAATAATTTTATATACTAAACATCACTGATGTTGTTATGCTATTTCTGAACACCTGCATCTATCTGGAGAATGAAAATAACTTAAGCCTCTTGCAAGTTATTAGCTCCTATTAACACTGAAACATTTAAGAAGGTACACTGAGATGGTGAAATGCTACATGTGCTAAGGTGCAATATTAGGACCTTTAATATTAGCAATACTTAAGAGCAACGGTACTCCTAAAAAAAAAAGAGCTTAATTATATTTATATTATGAACTTGTATTAATATAATGATGATAACAGAATGTGAGCATTAAATGCCAAATATATATTTTTTTATTGTGATAAACAAGTAGAATAAAAAAATGAATACATAAAATAGATGAATAAAAAAATACACAAATGAATTTATATAGTATTTATTATGCGTATGATTAGAGATTAATAATAATGAATTTAATTTGTAATGCACTTTTCATTAACAAAAATCTCAAAGTGCTAATTTACTGCAAAGATAGTCCTTATATACCAAACTGTAAAACATGCTTTAAGTTACAACTCAGCCGACTGGATTTAAGCTGACTCTCCAAACACTGAATAACTCCAGCATTGCCAAGAAGATGTCCTGTGGGAGGACGAAGGCCGAGGCTGTGGTCACTGATG
>NC_056508.1:15308679-15321289 GCF_014905685.2 Nematolebias whitei
GACGAAGGCCGAGGCTGTGGTCACTGATGTCCTGAAGATGTCCTGTGTCCAAATGCAATAGAAGAAGTGGTCCAAAAATTCTCTCTTCACACCGATGCCTCAAACAAGGTGAAGACGAACCATGTTTTATTAATGATAGTTATATACAAATGGATACAATTGATATATACAAATAAATACATAATCAAACTTACTTTACAGTATACAAACATGCATACTTCTACACATCTTAAAAAAATTAAACAGTTTATATATGATGTATTAAAGTAATTTCAAAAGGTAGTGAGGATATGATGCAAATATGTAAAGATAAACAAATATTTGTTCCCATTTATTTACCACTGTACATGACCTATGTGCCTCTAGTGAACTCGGATCATAAAACTTTGAACTCCTTCTGGCAGGCTAAGCATGTCTGTGGAGGAGCTTCATGAGGAATGTGTGACTGCAGCACCTCACCACAGAAGCTCGGGAGAAGGTGGCACTCCAAGGAAACAGCAGAGAGGTGGATCAAGTTCTTCAGGCAGCTGACCTCCCCAACATCCAGCTGTTGTATCCTTTGTCCTCATATCATCTTCCACTGGACTTGTGGAAATGATTTTCTTTCATGAAAAATAAGTGGACTGATGTGCAAAACAGATGTTCTTCTGAACTAATTAGAAGTGAGGTTGTTGTCAGTCTAATGATGAAACATCTTGCTCAGAGTTTTGCTCTTAGGCTCTGAAAAACAAACCTCCTTACTGCAGCACGAGCTCAGTAGATACAAATGGAAGAAATGGGCTGACTCCAGTGATGGAGCTTTGTCCTTTTTAGTTTACAAGTTCTTTTTTTACTACACGTGGAAAGTCATGGCTTCTGAGACACAATGTGTTTGTTTACAAATTTCCTACAAACTTTATGTTTGCACTAAATGCATTATTACACAAATGTTCTTATTGTTTTCTGTTAATACTGTTTTAAGATAAGCAGAACAAAAGAATGTTTAAGAAATATAAATTATTTTAAGAAAGATTTTACCCTGTTAATTGTATTTGCACTCAAAATAAATTATTAAATTGTGTAATAATTAACGTTCTATGCATATTTTTACCATTCAAAAACATGCATCCAATTAAATTCAGGTTCATTTCAAAGCAAGAAGAGCAGAGGGGGAGGGAGGGGTGAATCATCACGCTGGTAGGGGTGAAGGTAATGGGGTCGGCCTGCCCCGCCATGAGGTGTCCCTTATTTATTTTTCAATAGTTTGGATAATAATTTTTCTGAGCTGGCAACCTTAGTACACAGGGGTCCAGTAACATCCAACAAAAGTATAAAATGTAAAAGAAAAAACAGTAATAACGTCCAAGATATGAATTAAGAAAAACGATAACTAAAAATACACAAAGTACTTATAGTACAAAAACAATACGCTGAACAGCAGCACGAACATGAGTCTGTGTGAGCAGCGTGAAATAAATCAGCAGCATGATGCGATTTTTTTTACAGTGATTATCCAAATTATTATGAATTTTAGTAGCTTTGTAAAGTTTTAAGGTTTTGTAATTATTATTATTAGCAAAAATTACTAAACCGCTACAGGCAATAACAATCTGCTCACACAGACTCATGTTCGTGCTGCTGTTTGTCGTATTGTTTTTATGCTATTAGTGTTTTGTGTATATTTAGTTGATGTTTTTCTTAGTTCATATCTTGGACTTTAGTATTGTTTTTCTTTTACATTTTATTGTTGGATGTGACTGGGACCCTGTGTACATAATTTAGTTCCACCACATGTACCACATGTGGTGCGAAGGACAAAAAAGAGACTCTGACTCTCTGACTGAATACTACAAAAAAGAGCAAGATTTATACATAATCCAATGCTTTTGAACCTTTTTTTGACCACCCACTTCCTCTTGTTGATATTCTTGTTGTGTTATTGGTATTTTTATATTCTCTGTTATTTTTTATATCTTGTGAGATTCCTTGTGTTCCTTTGTACTGAAACTCTGGCACAACAATTTCCTGCGGGATCAATAAAGTTTTTATCTTAACTTACCTTTTCTTTTTCGTGTCATGGGGATCACTGGTGCCCATGTCCAACATCACTGTGTGAGAGGTGGGGGACACCCTGGACAGGTCTCTTGTCCATCACGGGACACATAGAGACAAATGAGACAAACAACCATTCACTCTCTCACTCACACCCAGAGACAATTTAGAGTTACCAATCAGTCTAACATGCATGTTTTTGGTCTGTGGGAGGAAACTGGAGTACCTGGAGAAAACCCACGCATGCACGGAGAGAACATGCAAACTCCACCCAGAAAAGCCCCCAGGCAGGATTTGAACCATGACCTTCTCACTGAGAGGCAACAGCTCTAGCAACTAAGCCACTGTGCCACCTCAATTTAAAAAATCTTGTAGTTTAAATCAGTTTTACTGTTTTTTTGTTGTCAGAGAACTTCATCTCTTGCTGTAGACAAGTAAAAAAATTGAATTTTCAGGACTGAATGTAGCCACAGATCAAATCTGTAATCAGGTGGGACAGATGGGAAGTTTACGGCGCAGAAAGATTGGAAGCTATCAAACAAAATCATATTTATAGATACCACCGTGGTATAAAACTCTGTATTCTCCTGTCTACAAGCTAATCTATACCGTAGAGTTGGAGGCTAGTTCATGGCTCAAACACAACACGTAAAAAATATCCCGAAGAGGGAGATAAAAAATGGCTGCCATGGTCATAAATCTGCAGGAACATGGAGCAGCTCTAAGGCTGATCCAGGTGTTGAAGTGGAGCCGTCTGCAGATTGTGAGAAATGAGGACGGTCCAAGCTGTGCTCCTGGTGGGCTTTGATCCTTAAGGAAACGTCTTTCTGTGGTAAAATCAGTCTCAAAGGACAAGACGTCTTTACAAGATGAGCAGACTTGATAAAAAACAACAAATCCTTTGAAAGAGACGGTGGAAGTCTTGTTCAGGTTATTTTTAGCTGCACTTATTCTGCTGTGCTGATTACGTTCGTTTCTGGAGGTGGACCATCACTTTCCATGTTTCTACCATGCTTAAATTTGTTGATCTCTTTTCAATAATCTACAGCAAAATCACTTGTTTTATAGTCTGTTTTACTGTAAAACTCACACAAGTTAAAAGAATTATAAAGATGAAATAAAAATACGACCTGTCACAAAGACATGCATTATGATTATTTTATGTTACTCTTGCTACTGTCGCTTCCTGAAGTATAAAAAAATCTCCACGAAACATCCAACATGATTTTTTATGACACGTGTGATTGCTGAGTGGAAACTATTGATTTCTAAATGGTAAATGGTAAATGGACTGTACTTATATTACACCTTTCTATCTTATCAAGACACTCAAAGCGCTTTACACTACAATCTGTGCCCTCATTTACCTATTCATGCAGCACTTTACTAGATCTCTACAAAGCTACTGTATTTTTCGGCCTATAAGTCACCATGCCCTGCGACTTATAGGCCGAAGCAACAAATTTATGGATTTTTTCCCATATTTATAAACAGATTTTTGGCTGAGATATGACTGTTTTCATTCATTCTGACAGAAATTTTTTTGAACAGTACCATTTTCAGCCACTAGATGGTAGCAGAGTAGTAGTAAATGTAAGGCATGCCGTTGTATCACATAATAGGTAAAAGTAGCTATAATGACAAATTCAAAAAAGTTCAAGACAAAAACAAATGGACTTTATTTATTATACTTTATACTTTATTGTTTTTGTCTTGCACTTTTTTTTAATTTACTATTATTAATGACACAGTCAGCTTGCCACGGTACCCACACCTTCATTCTGCTCGCTGCTTGGAGCAACTGTCTGACCTGCTGGGCCGCCCTGGCGAAATGCAGCTGATTTGACCATTAAAGTACATTTAAAAGTTCAACTGAGACACACCTTTGCTATAATTTCGAGCAAACAAACAATTGTTTTAGGTGCTTTTCTTGTTAAATTTCAAAGAAACAAGCTGCGTTCCTCCTTTCTTTTCCTCCCTCTGCACGCTCCCGGAGCACCAAGGCAGTGAATATTTTTGAAATACAGCTGATTTGACCATTAAAGTCCTTTTATTAAGCAAAAGTTAGACTGAGACACATATTTACTATAATTTCGAGCAAACAAATAATTGTTTTTAGCTGGTTATCGTATTAAATTTGCACAGCGACTTGTCGCGTGCACGTGTTTACTTCTGCGTATCAGCTTTTGAGATGCAGCTGATTTGACCGGCAAAGTGCATTTATTAAGCAAAAGGTAGTCTGAGACACACCTTTACTATAATTGCGAGCAAGCAAAGTGTTAATCTTGTTAAATTCTTGTTAACGTCTACCTGTGCACGCTCCCATGGCCACCGTTTGGCTGCCCATCGATTTTTGGCACGACACCGACCTACATTTTCGAGTTCGGCCCACATTTCCGGGTTGTCAGCGGTGACACGTAACAAATGTGACGCGTCAGCAGTGACGCATAATAAATGTGACGTATACGGCAAAGAAACATATTTATAGATTTTTCCACTTTTTTTAGACATATTTGGACTGATGGGACTTATAGGGCGGTGCGACGTGTATGGTGGAAAATACGGTAATTGAACAAATCATTGTAAAGAGGCTAATCAGATTCATTCATCACATTCATACACCGATGGGACACACATCGGAGGCAATGAGGGGTTCAGAGTCTCGCCCAGGGACACTTCGGCATGTGACTGCTGGTGGATTCGAACCCCCAACTCTTAAACTGGAGGACGACTGCTCTAACCATTCAGCCATAGCTGCCTAAATGAACTGTTTGTCACCTACATGGATCCAGGACTTCTAATTGAGATTTCATTCTGACTCTTTGAAAGTAAACATTCCAAGATCTTCGAAATAATAAATAATAATTACCATTTTAAATTAGGGACATAAAAGTAAATATTGCCACAGTAATAAAAAAATACAGTTTAGTTCAGTTTTAGATTCTATTGAAGTTATGTTCAATGAACAGAATCTTCTTGACCCTTTTCTTGTGTCTGAAAATGATCTGCTGGATAATTTTCTGCAGCAGATAAATAAAACATGTTCATGAATATGACTCCCTGATTGCTCTGAAGATCATCACAGACACAACACACATCCTGATTCACCCTGACACTTCTCAGAAAATACAAAACACAAAGAACTGTCCACCCATCATTCACCCATCCATCATCCATCCATCATCCATCCATCATCCATCATCCATCCATCCATCCATCCATCCATCCATCCATCCATCCATCCATCCATCCATCCATCCAGCTATTCAGCTATCCAGCCAGCCAGTCACAGAACCAGAACCTCCACGCTGTGGCATCACCAAGAAATTCTGTCCATAAACATTATGACCAGATGGACTGAGGCTCATAGCAATGGACCCTCAGTCTCATATTAATGAGGCAACCTAACAGGGTACACCAGGAGACACTAGTGAATGCCTTCTCAAAGTCCACCAAAATAAACATAGACTGGTTGGGCAACCTCCCATGCCCCCTTCTGGACCACAGTGAGGGTAAAGAGCTGGTCCAGTGTTCAACAGTAGTGATGTAATCCATTGTTCCTCCGAAATCTGAGGTCCAACCATTGATCAGACTCTTTTCTCTAGCACCCACTGGGTAGAGGCCCAGTCACTAGATGCTCCCCGATGAGCCTGTCCCCCAGGACTAGCTCCAGGGTGGGGTCTGGTAACCCAAGTCCAACTGAGGGACACTGAGCTGGGTTTATTCCCTCCACACAAGTGTAGATGTAGTCTCTCACTTAGGACCAGTCTGACTTTGGAAGACCTACCAGGGGCATTTGCCCCCGGCAGCATAGCTCCTAAGATCATTCAGGCACACAAACACCTCGACCAAGATAAGGCCGTGATTCATGGAGGAGACAAATTTATTGATTTAAAGCCAAACATGAAGCAAGGCCTTAGGAAAGTTCAAAGTACGTCAGTGTGGCAACTAATCAATACTGCAATGTTTGCTGTGGCAGAGCAGCATGCGGATTTAAAAAAAAAGCACAAATAGCTTCCATTTACAGATTTTAATATGTTTTATGTTTGCACAATTTTGACTCTGTCTAATTTATAACTTCTTTTCCAGTCTGAGTGCTCCTCTCTCATCGTTGTTGCCAAACTTTTTGACATGAAAAAACACAAAACTTAAACAAGGTGTACAAAAGTAAAAGGATTAAAATATGTCATATAATGAATATATTTTAATTTATTTTTGCAGGTCATCCTGCTCAAGTCTTTGCCTTCACAGCCCAACCTTCAGAACAATCAGAAGATAATGGAAGGATGGATATCTATTTACAAATCATATCAAAGTTGTACTCCATGTGATCCTGACGTTCAGCATGTTTGATTAAGACTCAGTGACTTTGGAGGAGGAAGTGACACGTGGTGTCTCACATATGCATCACCTCAAGGCTTTTATGATCGCTTCCATCAATATGTTCACAATAATAAACAGAAGGACGACTGTTTGCAAAGTAACCAAGGAAGCCTGATGTCACAGCAAAGAAATACCATAAAAGTCACACTGAATGTTACTATTGCACAGGCTGTGTTGTGTTTTCTGACCTGAATGTTTATTAAAAAAGCAAAGTCTTTCCTTCCTCCGACTGAAGAAGACATTTGGATAAAAGATGAAATGTTTCAACTAAAAAAAAAATCCATCCAGAGGACTTGGCTCAACCTGGTTAGAAGTGTAAGTTCTGAAAAAGTTGTATAATCATCAGTAAAGATAAATCGGTGGAGCCAGGGGGTGGCCAATGGTGGCCTTGGCCATCATAGATTAATTTTAGACCACTCCAATCATTTGAGGATACTATACTTTTAAACAAAATAACATCTAGAAAGCATAGTGCATCAACACCAAAGTTCATGCTCAATAATCCAGGTTATAATCCAACATTCAGTCAGGTCATCTGGATGTTGGTTTTTTTTTTTAGTCCATCAAGCTTTGAGTTTTGAGCCACTTTGGCATGGCTGCCTCAGAGGAGTTGACGGGGAGAGGGCGGGCCCCAGAAACCATCTTATCACCAACAAACTGTGTTTTTCCACTATAGGAGTGTGCTGCTTGTGGGACTCAGTTTGTTTGTGGCTCCTCGAATTGATGAAGTCCTTTGAATGAAGGATGCAACGTCTCAGCAAAAAAAAAAAAAAAAAAAAAAAAAAAAAAAGAAACCATCCAGATGACCTGACCTTGTTGGATTTTTACCTGGATGCATGAACTCTGATGACTAAAGCATAGTTTCCTTAAATGATGGGGGTGGTCAGTTTATATATACTGTATATGGTTGAGGCCATCTTGGATTTTGACGTGGAAGCCCAATTTTCAAAATGAAGTTTTCTTATACGGAGATGTAGTCACACACCACAATGGAAGTTGGAGCCTCACTTATTTTTCAAGTTATCATGATCACAACATGAATGGACGGAGGGTATTTCCAATGTCCACTCTGCCTTGCAAAAGAGAAGCAGTCAGAACCGGTGGTTTAGGCTTCTGATTCAGACTTTCTCTGGGTGTCTCCCTTCAAGGATTTTTTGGGCCTATCCTACTGAGAGGAGACTCTGGGGTTGACCCAAAATCCGTTGAAGGGAATTTATTTCCTGTCTGGCCTGGGAGCACTTCAGCATCCCCAGAATGAGCTGAAGAGTGTCACTTGGAAGAAATATGTCTGGGTTTCCCTCCTGGACCTGTTGCCTCTGCATCTTCCTGACCACTGATAGAGAGAAGAAAATAAATGGAGTTTACATGAATATAAATAATGCCTTGGAGTTGAGTAGCTTTAAAATCCATAGTAAGTTCCTGGTTTAATGGCGTGCTCTAAAGATTTAAACTGGAAACTGTTATAAATTAGGAGCTGAATATATATAAAAGTTAATTTTCTTCTCATTGTTAATGGGTTATCTTCTCATTCAGAATGTAATCTCTAAGATTTTTGTCTTTTCAGTTGAAGCTCATTTATCTTCAAATGGTCCAAATTTAATAAATTCTTTCAAATGCTATAATTAATTGGTACCACAAATAATTCTTTATTTGTTTGACACTTATAGATCATTCATGTCAGAAGTTCAATGAACAAGGGCACCATAAAGCTACTGATCCTCAAAAACTGTTTGTGTTGATAACTTTCTTCTTTTTGAGAATTAAAAAAAAATGAGGAAAAGTTGTTTTGGAAAAGGAAAGTTGAGGAGGAAAAGGCCTTGATTGTTATTCTAAACTCATTATTATTTCATTTCCTTCACTGTGATGAGGAAACTGCTGCCTCTGTGCACATATTTACTGGATATTTTAGCAGCTGACTGAATAACTGGGCTAACCTGCCACGAGTTGTCCTGTTGTAGTCTAGTCTTTGTGTTTTAGTTATGTGTCAAAACACAAGTATTAAAGCAACCTTATATTTTCTGTCATGATTTCTGGTTTCCTATTCCTCCTTTGGTGAACTTTGGAAAAAGTCCATGTCAAAAATAATCATCAAAACATGTAGCTGAATTGAGCATGATGAACCATCAGTTTTTGAGCAGAATGGTAATTTTCTCTTAAATATCCCCACCTTGCAGTATATCGTACACTCATTGCTCTAATGATTTCTGATCTCATTTTACAACTCGAACTATAGTTTTTTTTTTTTTTACTTGTTCAATTTTTGACATAAAACCTAGCAAACACGCAAAAATGGACTCTTGATGACACACTTTGGCACTGATGGTTCAGGATTTATTTTTGTCCAACTTATGGATTTCACACAAAAATGTTTTTTCTGAGGCTTCCTTTCTAGTCTGTAATTTTGTCTGCCTAATTAATGTTAATTTTATGTTGTTCAAAAATCTGTTGCTGTGAATTTAGGTCTAAGAATGACAAACACATGCTGTTGATGGCCCTAATAAGCCATTGGCTCTAGCTTTAACATTTCCAGAGCAATTCATAATACAACCTGATACCTACTATACCACAGATGCACTTTATAAATACCAGGTATGTACCCTGTAGTGATGGGTAACACATTTCTTCACAACACTGCCCGTTTCCTGTAGGTATGCAACAGACAACGGTGGGCACAGTTCCTCTAATCCACTAACAACTAAAAGCTGAACTAATTTTTCATTTAGCGGATTTGCATTTTTTGCTAACTTTGGAAACTATTAATGGAATTATCTTCCGCTCACTTAGGTTTTGCCAACTTTAGGTCCATTAAGAAAATTCACAAGCTTGTGGGTGTGTCACAAATAGTCTGTTAGACACACTATTGGCTTACTATATATACACATGACAAGACATGATTAGTCGATGTAGCAGCAACTAGCCGAAGGCATGCTATTGGCTTACTACGTGTACACATGATGTGATTGGTCGACACAGCTTCAAATGGAAGGAGACAAAGATGTGTGACACAGACTGAGTGACTGTTGTCTTAGTGTTTAGCAGTTCAAGGTTAGCATTCACTTTTTCATTTTAACGGTTTAGTGTTAGCTAAACAATTTTTTTAGTTAGCAAGTGATGGGTTAGAGAGGCTAACTATTTGGTTAGCTGTGCCCACCATTTGTAACAGATAAGTACCTGTTAGGTACAAGGTTAGTAATCAGCAGGTACCCAAATTGACGTTGGGTTATAGAACAAAAACCTTGCATGTTGAAATTTTGACATGCATAAACAAAATTTTGAAGACTGCCATTCAAAATCTCTTTAGGAAAGTTTTTGTTTGTGTTTGGATTGGTCTTATGAATTTCAGCATTTAGACAAGCTTGTCTTAAAGCGGCCATTTAAAAGCAAAGAGATCAGACTGGAAACCTTCAGATACTGTGGCATTTTCCAAACTAAATTTATTTACACATTTGTGACAATGTTGTTGCCTATTTTACTTCAAACTGGATCATAAGCAGTACAAGTTGAAGAAATGTTGAATTTCTGAGGATATATGTTTTTTCCAGTGTCTCCCTCTAAAGGTCTATCCTAGCTCATGAGTTCCCAGCTGTTTCTGATTGTCTCTGCCCCAGGTGTTTGTCATTGTCTGTCTTAGCATCCCTATACAAGTCTGCATCTCTGTGTTCTTCTTTGTCTGGGCATTGTTTGGTATGGCTTCCTGTTCCTGTTCCTGTTCCTGTCCTAAAGATGGCCGCGCTCAGAGCAGTTGCAGCTTCACAGGCTCCCGGTACCATCCCAGTTTTTAGAAGTTTTGATATTGACTCTGTGCCTGACTCTGCGCGATTTATGCGTGTGAACTATAGCCGAACCGAACTGATGAGAATAGGAGCGGATTTGCCACGAAATATAGCAGAAATCAGCAACAAACTCAAAGCTACGCTCGGCAGAATGCAGATCTTAAAGTCATCTACCTGGAAGCTGCAGCAGAGGCGTTCCAGCGGGCAGAAGAGGAAGCGCTGCTCCCGGCTTAAGAGGAGAGGATGCCGGGCGGGGGTTATGGTGAGGCTACGAGCTAACGCTAAAGCCGGTAAACTCCCCATGCCGTCTCTCTTTCTGTCGAATGTCCGCTCGTTGGACAACAAGATGGATTTACTTCGTCTGAGAGTGGGCGCCTCAGAAGAGATGAAGAAGTGTGCAGTGCTTTGCCTCACAGAAATGTGGATTACAAGCGAAACGGTGGATACAGTCTTCCAGCTGGATGACAGACTTTTTTTTCGAGCGGACCGCTGCAGCGAGCTAACGGGGAAATAACGGGGAGGGGAGTGTGCATTTACGTGAGTAAAAGTGTAAAACTGTACTGTTGTAAATAGCTCATGCTCGAAGGCTTTGGAGCAAATAACAGTGAAATGTCGGCCACATTATCTACCCCGAGAGTTCACGGTGACTTTCATCTCTGTCGTCTACATTCCTCCGGACGCTAACGCTAATGAATCACTGCAGGAGCTTCATGATATCATCAGCTCGCTGCAGAACAAACACCCCGAGGCTCTTTACGTTGTAGCCGGAGACTTTAACCACGTGAATCTAAAGGACTATCTCCCAAGCTTTAATCAGCATGTGGCGATTCCAACACGTGGAGACCACACGCTGGACCGTGTTTACACAAACATAAAAGATGCATACAAAGCCGAACCCCGCCCCCACCTAGGACTGTCAGACCACATCTCAATCTTCCTGGATTATGCTTACATGCCCCCGCTGAGACGCTCCAGACCGGTACAAAAGAAAGTTAAATGCTGGATCCAGGACAGTGGCCCCATACTGAGAGATTGTTTTGATCGAACAGACTGGCAGGTTTTCAAAGAAGCTGCTGAAAATGGAGGGTCGCTTGATCTTGACCAATACACATCCTCAGTTCTGGGTTACATTAGTACATGTACTGACACAGTCTCCACTATCAGAAATGTTAAAAGCTACCCAAACAGAAAACCTTGGCTGAATGCAGAGGTACGTACCCTGCTGGAAGCCAGGAACACTGCCTTCAGGTCTGGAAGCTCAGAGGAGCTGAGTAGGACAAGAAAAGAGCTGGTTGCTGGTATTAAGAGGGCCAAGGCCACATATGCACAGAGGATCGAGGGTCAATTCATCTCACAAGACCCTCGGAGCATGTGGAGGGGCATTAAGTGCATAACAGATTATAAAGGAAGGAGTGAACAATGCCCCAAAGACCCATCTCTGCCTGATGCCCTCAACAAGTTCTATGCACGCTTTGAAGACCCGAACAGACCACCCAGCACCAGACTCACCTCACCACCGGACGAAGAGCATCTCAGCGTAACCTCAGCAGAAGTAAGCAGTACCTTCAGGAGGATTAATCCGCACAAAGCAACTGGCCCAGACAACATCCCTGGAAAAGTGTTGAAGGAATGTGCTGATCAGCTCTGTGAGGTGCTGGCCGACATCTTTAACACCTCACTTACCCTGGAGACAGTTCCCACCTGCCTGAAGACTGCCACCATCATCCCAGTCCCAAAAAGCTCTACAGTGACTGGTCTGAATGACTATCGGCCAGTGGCCCTCACCCCGATAGTCGCTAAATGCTTTGAAAAACTGGCCATGACTCACATCAAAACAACCATCAACATCAACGAGGACCCTCATCAGTATGCATACCGTGAGAACCGATCAACAGAGGATGCAATCTCCTCTGTGGTCCACACTGCGCTCAACCACCTGGAGCAGAAATACTCTTACGTCCGTATGCTCTTTGTGGACTTCACATCCGCCTTCAACACCATGATCCCCCAAACCCTGATGGACAAACTATCTACACTAGGACTAAGCCCCTCCATCTGCAACTGGGTACTAGACTTTTTAACAAACAGACCACAGTTAGTGAGGATCCACAACCTCTCCTCCTCCACCATAACCCTCAGCACTGGCTCTCCTCAGGGATGTGTGTTGAGCCCCCTCCTGTTTACTCTGCTCACGTATGATTGTGCAGCTACCCATCCAGGCTGTCACATTGTAAAGTTTGCAGATGATACAGCGGTGGTGGGATGCATTCAGAATGAGGAGAGACCACCAGGGGTACCACGATTCAGAATGAGGAGTGACCACAAGGGGCACCACAATTAGATATAGGAGAGATCACAAGGGGTACCATGACTCAGACAGAGGAGAGACCACAAGGGGCACCACAACTAGACAGAGGAGAGAC
>NC_056508.1:15321299-15330626 GCF_014905685.2 Nematolebias whitei
ACAGAGGAGAGACCACAAGGGGCACCACAACTAGACAGAGGAGAGACAACTGGGGACTCCATGACTTTCAGACAGAGGAGAGACCACCAGGGGCATCACGACTCAGACCGAGGAGAGACCACCGGGGGCACCACAACTCTCAGACAGAGGAAAGACCCCCGAGGGCATCACAACTCTCAGACAGAGGAGAGACCATCAGGGGTACCATGACTCTCAGACAGAGGAGAGACCCCCGAGGGCATCATATCTCTCAGACAGAGGAGCGACCACCAAGGACACAATGATTTTCAGACAGAGGAAAGACCCCCGAGGGCATCACAACTCTCAGACAGAGGAGAGACCACTGGAGGGCACCACGACTCTCAGACAGAGGAGAGACCCCCGAGGGCATCACAACTCTCTGACAGAGGAGAGACCACCAGGGGCATCACGACTCAGACAGAGGAGAGACCACCAGGGGCACCACGACTCAGACAGAGTAGAGACCTCCAGGGGCACCACGACTCTCAGACAGAGGAGAGACCACCGGGGGCATCGCAACTCTCAGACAGAGGAGAGACCACCAGGGGCATCAAGACTTAGACAGAAGAGAGACCACCGGGGGCACCACGACTCTCAGACAGAGTGACCATCGAGGGCACCAGGATTCAGACAGAGGATAGACCACAGAGGACATCACCCCTCTGCACACTGTGTGAGTCAGTGGGGTGTTGTTTTAATATTGTGAATCCTGCGTCAACATTGCATTCACACATTTAAAGAGAAAATACAAATTTTCTCACAAAACAAACAGTACAATTATTAAACTGAATGTCTCACATACAAAATAAATTTAAGCTGCAATTTCCCTGATTGTAGATGTATTTTCCCTTTTTGTGTCAGATTTGTAGAGTAGCTTTATATAAACCAAAGCTTGACTTCTGAAGGAAATGTGGATACATCAGAAGACCGCTGTTTTTAGCTCTGCCGGGTTGTGACAGGACTGTTCTGGTTCTGCTTTTTGTTTTATTCAGCATCACATTTCCAATTGCCTGTGTGACACACCTAGCGTGTGACATATCAGGAAATTGTTGTGCCAGAGTTTCAATACAATGGAACATACTCAAGGAATCACATAATATATAAAAATAACAGATAATAAAAAAGAGAGAATATTTATAGGAGTAATTACAGGAGTTAAAAGTGTGACAATTAGCCCCCACTATCGAACCATGAGAAAAGTTTATAAAGACATGATTGCTCAGAACCCAAAAACAGTGACGTTTGCAGGTAAAGGCAGATCCAGATGTGTTAAAAAGGTTCAGTGACTCCAGAGATCTGAAAATGATGGAAATAATGTGAATGGTGCAGAAAAGTCTCAGACCAGACAGCATCATTGGTCAAATGGGCCAACAGGTCCGACGTGGTGGTCCAACTACAGCTCGAATTGGACTGAGGGGAGCTCCAGCACCCATATCTAGAAGAATTACTCCAGCTGCTCTCATGATGAACAGATGCTGGGTCCAGAACCAACAGGCAGAAACCGATAATCCACAGCGAAGAACAAAGCGAGCTTCCAGAAAATCCTCTCCTTCTGGAAGGCATGGTCCTGGTTCGGTTCAGATCAACAGAGGTCAACAGCGTGATCTGGAACAAAACATTCAGCTGACCAGCTCTGAATTGGCCACTACATTTTTCACAGGCTTTGAACCCCGCAGCTTATACAATGCTGCGTCTAACTTATGGATTTATTTATTTTTTGACGGGCTAATGAGCTTCATGTCCATCACACCTGGGCACTCACCCAATACACGTCTCTCTTTAAGGGTGGGTCCTCGTGACTTAATGAAACTACCTGTATAAATAAAGGTAAAAAAATATGACCAATGAAATTACCAAACAGATCACACCCGACACCCGTGGCGTATACAGGCAGCCTATATATGTCCAAAACTTTTTTTTTTTTAAGTGAGCATGGCTTATATTCAGCTGTGCTCAATAGTCCAGAAATTATGGGTATATACCTTTAACAGAGAAGGGAGATAAACAGGACAAACACAAAATAAGGCATATCTAATTTTCAAATTTTATTCATTGTTTATAAATAACATGAAATTTATTCAAGATTTTATGACGGCCCACTGCTATGAAGAGTGAGCAATCGTGATTATCTGTGTGTGTGGGGGTGGAGTGTGTGTGTGTGTAAAAGCCAATTTATATTGATCATGATTGATTTATGGCAGCAATAAAAGCATAAAACCATCACTCAGAAATATGGGACATGTGTAAATCTACCCAGAGAAGGTGGTCCTCACAACTGAGGGACTGTGCAAGAAGGAGACCAGTTACAGAGACCACTAACACCCTGTGACCCCTCTGAAGGAGCTGCAAGCTTCAGCAGGTGACATGGGAGAAACAGTTTTCAAGATTGTCCTCCAGGACGTCCGTACATTTTGCATTTTTTTCCACCCTCCTTTTTTACAAGCCTTCCAGCGTCGGCTGCTGAAAAGCACTTGACTCCGAGGTCTTCCACATGTCGTTTGACAAACTCCAGTCCAGATTTAATCTGAGTTTTCTCTTCTGTGCCTCTCTTCCATAAAACTTATACCAGGGAAAAAAACTGGGCAACAGTTGTTGTATGCACAGACAAACAAATTCAGGTGAAAAAGGCTCATTTATATTGACCATGACTGATAGCAAAAAACATCCAAGGGGGTTGTTAGTTTTTATGTACACTACACTTATAGATGTAAACTTTGACACTTTTGTGATTTTATTGAATAAACATCAGAAAGACCTGAAACTGCAAATGATTTGATACACTGAATTACTGCAGACATATCTCAACTCTTCTGTCAATTTTTTTTTACATATTGTCTTATTTGAATTACAGAAATGTGTTACCTATTGAAAACAGAGGATGTGTGTCGTTAGTGCCGTGAAACTGTGTGGTCCATCTGTCTCCAGCCAGATCACATGGAAACATGAGAGCTCTCAGGAGATGCAGAGACACTCACAACAAAGGACTTGTTGCAGTTACCATAGAGCACAGACATTGAAGGCATAATGCAAAATATGCAAAGCAGGCATCTGTAGAACATGCATCACATTAAATGTTTATTATCTTCAAGTACATTTAGTTTTTATTCAGTGTAAACTCCAGTGGTCAGTATGCAGGGTCCAATGCATTTAAATAAGCAGTTTATTTAAAATGTGTGTTAAACTGATGCACTGCAGAGCCTCTGGCCATGAACAACAAAGCTCAGCTCAGATTGCTGCTTGTTTTCCTGCACAGCTTCAAAAGCACGTCTGTAAGTCCACTCACAAAACACCTCATCACTTCTTCCCAACGAATAGTTACATCTATTAACATCTGGAGATAAAAGGAAAATATAATTATCATGCCATTTCTTTTACTGAAATCAACGGTTTCTTAAGGAATATGAAGCACGGCACTATTAATGTCCTTCATGTTGAACCTGTTTGTTGTTTGACCAATGAGCTCCTCCTGATCCGTGACTGGTTCGTTGCTTCCGTGGGACGAATTCTTCATCACGCTGTAATATGTCGGCACGTTGTACTCGGCCTCTCTCTGCTGCCAGCTGCACCTACAGAGCTTCTTGAAGGCAACACGAAACTTCTGAGACATGAGGTTGTAGATGATGGGGTTGATGGCGCTGTTGGTGTAGATGCACATGCGACAGAAGAGGAGGAACCAGGTGTTGTCGTAAGCCGGGTTCATGAAACAGTTGACGACCACCACCGTTCGGTAAGGCATCCACAACAAGGCAAAGAGAATGACCACCACGGCCAGCATCTTGGTTATCTGTTGGAGCAGAGAAGGAGATGATGAGCATAAGGGTGAACTCTTGTTCTGCCAAAAGTACAATTATTGGAGGTTAATGAGTCAGCTGTTCTGTTTCTTTGGACGGGACCCACTGTGAGACCGAGGGAGACCATCACTAAATGCTAATCTTAACATGTCAATAAGTTCATAAAGACAAGATTAGAGGGAATCCAACACTGTTCAGTCAGGTCATCTGGACAGTTTCTTTTTTTGTGCTGAGACGTTTCACCTTCCATCCAGAAGGCTTCATCAGTCTGAGGAAACACCAAACAAAACTGATTCTCCCCCAACAGCTTACTCCAAAGTGGAAAAAAAAAAACAGTTATGGCCTCTGGGGCCTGCCCTCTACTCCGGTGCCCGCCCTCTCCCTCATCGAAAGTCATGTCAAACTGGTTCAAAACATCTAAGTCTATGCTCAATCATCCAGGTATAAAATCCAACAATGTTCAGTCAGGTCATCTGGACGGTATCTTTTTTTTTTGTGCTGAGACGTTTCGCCCTTCATCTCCGTTGGGGGAGAATCAGTTTTGTTTGACACTTTATAATAATTTAGTGTAAAATGTATATTAAAATCTAAATATTCCAGAAAGCTGGGTGCACTACAGATGTTTGCAACAAGAAAATTGTGGGCTTTGGCAAAAGAGGCAGAATGGGATTGTTTTTTAAGAGATCTGAATTTTAAAATATCTTGAAGTCAATTCAGTTCAGTTTATTTATTTAGCGTCATTCACAAGAGAAGTCATCTCAGGGCACTGAACAGAAACAGTCATATATAAAAAATAATAAGTTAATATTATTTATCTGAGAAGCAGACTGCTTTGATTTTATCTTTCTTGTAGACTATCATCTTGAACAAGCATGAAGGCAACAGTGGAAAGAAAAAACTCCCTCATGAGGAAGAAACCTTTAGCAGAACCGGGCTCAGGACAAGCGGTCATCTGCTTGGACCAGTTGGGTTTGAGAAGACAAGGAGGAGGAACAAATACACAACGCAAGGTCGAGAATCACGTTAAGATAGAAATAATATCAAATGAAAACTATTCATTTGTAACAATTCATTTTAAGAAATGAGGTCAATTCTTCCTCCAGTAGTCTAAGCCTATAGCAGCATAACAAGCCAACCCTAACTATAGGATTTATCAAAAAGGAACGTCTTAAGCCTAATCTTAAAACTGGACAATGTGTCAGCCTCCCGGACAGAAACTAGAAGTTGGTTCCACAAGAGAGGAGCCTGATAACTGAAAGATCTTCCTCCCATTCTGCTTTTGGAAACTCTAGGAACCACAAGTAAACCTGCAGTCTAAGAGCAAAGTGCTCTGTTAGAATAATATAGGACAATAAGATCTGTAATATAAGATGGAGCTAGGTTGTTGAGAGCTTTGTAGGTTAGAAGTAAGATTTTGAATTCAGTTCTGGATTTGTCAGGGAACCAATGGAGAGAAGCTAAAACTGGAGAGATGGGATCTCTCCTACTAACTCCAGTTAAGACTTAATTGATTGAGAAGCTTCTTCTTTTAAATCCTGTTTTTTCTTACAAATTAATTTTAAATGTAGACAGAAGGTACAAACAGAGGAAAATATCAGCGTTAAAACAAACATTTTAAAAATGTCAGAGTATCTTATTGCAGACAAAAAATCAAGCAGAGATGGCCTGTCCCAAAACAATTGTTATCTGAATCTGGCTTCCTCACTTGGCCTTGAATAGGTCAACTATCTCAAGTTTCTCCTGGAGGTTATGTGAACAAACTGCTCTGCTCCCCCCTCACTTACCCTCTTTTCCCGAGGACATCTGTGGACCTGTATCAGAGCTGAGCCGGCTGATAGCCACTGTGCCATCTCTTATCAGGACTATGAAACTATCTGTCAGTGTCCACAGACAACTCACCGCCTTTGTCGGCCTCTTCATGCATAAATGCATTATGATGTCATTAGTATGTTGCTGTTTATGTGTGAGGTCTTTTATTTTGTAACTTTCACATTATGCCCCAGCCAGGACAAGGTGCGAGATACGATTTTTTTTTACCTCCCCTCCCCCTTATGTTTCTCTTTTCCTTATACTTTTGTTGTCTGAAACAGGTCTCTCTGGTAAATGAGTCCTTCAGGTTCAATGGGAACTAACCTGTATAAATAAAGGTTGAATGAAAAAAACAAAAACATGATGTGGTAAAAATGGGGCCTAGAAGTCAGGGAGTGAGAGACACAGACGTTGATTTTTTTTTTTAGGTAGTTCTTACTTTGATTACCCTCCTGGCAAAGTGCCCCCCCCCCCAAAAAAAAACCAAACAAACAAACAAACAAAAACAAAAACAATGCCCATCTCTAAGAGAAATGCAGCTTCAACTACAACCAAAACTAAAGCTTGTATTGACATCTAAAACAAAAAGGAAAGAGGGTAATATTATTTGATTATATACCAAAATGGTCTGCCATACATGAGTGAGCACACACATTGAGCATGGGTGTAAAAGGTGAGCATGCAGACACATTGTTGTTTGCTCAGATTAATATGACCGCACACGCTTTAACAATCTGTGGATAATATCTTCCTCCATTTTACCAGGAAAAGAGAAGCAATGTTGATCATAAAATAATTAAAATCACTCACACCGAATCACATGTACACTGTAATACAAACTAAATAAGGCTCAAACATTTCTGTTAATATTTCATTTAAAAATGTTTATTTTACTTTTCATAATGATAGCTGAAGCACATCAAACGAACAACATCATTTTGTTTCCTGGGCGACATCGGCGTTGACGACTCAGAGGTGCTCTGATGACACGAAACATAAAACTTCAGGGGGCAGATGACTGATCACGTTTTATTTTTTCAGAGCTTTAGTGCCGCTCTGGGCGGGGAGCCATGTCGTGCTCATCAAAAACCACTACTGCCGTTACCATGGCGACCCTAACGAGCCAGTGGCAGTATCCTTAACATTTATTTTGATCTTGTTTTTTTTTATTATTTTAACTCATTTTATTCAGTTTATACATTAAAAATGTCAGATTAGATTATTTCAAAATGTTTTGGGGCTTTTTAGAAGAAAGTTGATGTTTGCTGGACCACGTTTGGATCATTGACTTCATAACCTTTGTGTCAAAACTTTGATTACCCTGTAAAAACTGTTTTATTGTGTGAAGGCTTATTAAGCATTCACACTATTGTGATCCTGTTTCAAATTAATATTCTGTATTCTTCAGCTCGTTCAGGACAATCCTTCTATGAATCTTGGTATTGGTGCAACATTAGCTTTTTGAAATATTTAGCCTTTTCTGCCATTTTTTCCTCATATAAAATGAATTCAGCTCATTTTCCATCCTTCAAATCTTTAGATCTGTTTACAACCTTTTACTGTTCTTTTCACATTTTGTTCTGGTTCAGCTTCTTTTAGCTTGCTTGGGAAAATTTAAACATTTTTTCAGCTACTTGCAGCTGTTTTTTTTCTGCTGTTTTGTGCTCCTATCAGATTCTTTCTGATAACGACAACATTTTTGTGCTTCTAACTTCTTACTGCTAATTTCAGCTTGTTATGCTCCTTTCAGCTCCTTTCTGCAAGTTTCAGCCTTTTTTGCTATTTCAGATGCTATTTAACTGTTTTTTATGCTACTTATAGCTTTTTCAGCTAATTCCACATTTTTTTTTGCACACATTTCAACTTTTTTTTTTTAGCCTAATTTAGTAATCATGTGCTCCCCACTTCCTTCTGGTAATTTAAGCTTCTTTCTACTTTTTAGCTACTTTTCAGCAGTGTTTTTTTTTTTTTCAAATTTCAGCTTTTTTCAGATAATTTCTACTTTTTGTGCTCATTTCTGCTGCTTTCAGTCTAATTGGGCAAAGGTGTTCTTTCTGCTTTCTTCTGCTAATTTAAGCTTGTTCTACCTTTTTAACTTTTCCTTAGCTAATTTCAACTGCTTTCAGATAAATTCTAATTTTTTGTGGTAACTTTAGCTACTTCCAACCTAATTAACTTATTTCTACTAATTTCAGCTTTTTATGCTGAAACAAGCTTGCGAAGCTTGTTAAGCTTGTTTCTGTTGGTTTCAGCCTTTTCAGTTATTTCAGCTAGTATTTAGCTGTTTTATGCAATTTTTAGCCCTTTCATCTAATTCCACATTTTTAAGCTTATTTCAGCTTTTTCAACTTCCTTCTGGTAGTCTAAGTTTCTTTCTGCCTTTTCATCTACTTTTCAGTAATTTTTTATGCTCATTTCAGTGTTTTTCAGCTACTTTCCTATTTTTTTAGCTCATTTCTACTTATTTAAACCTAATTCAGCAAAAATTTGTTCTTTCTGCTTTATTCTGCTAATTTAGGCTTGTTCTTCCTTTTCATCAAAAATTCAGCTTTTAAAAAAAAAAATTTGTTACTAATTTCGGCTGTTTTTCAGCAAGTTCTTCAGCAATAGTAATTTTCTCAGGAAATGATATTTCTCTAGTTTTAGTCTAAGTACATTGTGTGTCTGTGCTTTTCCAGTACCTGTTTTCGTGCAGAAACCGCTCCCTTGCTGGCCTTGCTGGTGCTGTTGGAGTGACCCCGGTGGACCGACCCTCCATCTGCTCGGTCGTTTAGATGTGCCGGCAGAGGACTCATGAACAGAATCTTTGCGATGAGTCTGTACAGCACTGTGGCCACAATGAGAGGGACCACGTAAAACAGACTGAAGTCCAGGAAGTAAATGGGCATGTACAGATTCCTGGAGACACGGTAGTCGCAGGTGACCTTTACCCCGTTGCTGTATTTGGTTTCTTTAGTGTCCACCAGAAAGAACCACATGGTGCAGTAGAGGGAGGTGAAGATCCAGACTCCAGCTATGATCCTTTTGGCCCGGGAAACCGTGCATATGAACTGTGCCTTTATGGAGTGACATATAGCAATGTAGCGCTCAATGGTGAACGCCGTGATGGAGCACGAGGACACGTTGATGCCCAGGTACTGAAGATACGTGATGCACAAGCATCCCGTGTAGCCGTAAATCCAGAAGGCGACAACATCAGAGATGTTGGGCAGGCCTGCCGCCAACAGGACGATGAGGTCAGCGACGGCCAGACTTACTAGGTAACAGTTAGTTGGTGTGACCATGTGCCGAGTGCGCAACACAACCAGCACCACCATGATGTTCCCAGCAATCCCCACACCGCAGATGAGCATTGTCAGAAATATCGTGACAACTTGTACTTCAGGGGCGTTCAGAGGCATCTCTGCCAAGGTCCCGTCCTTAAACAGTGTCGTGTTGTTCATCTTTTCCAAGAACCTTTAAACACGAGAATCCTCAAGAGAGAAAACAGAGAAACAGAGATCAGATCTACAAGAATTAAAATAAAAACTCACCGAGAGGACAGTAAATAAAAACACTTTTCACACTGTATAATCCTAACTACCCAAAAAATACATGATGCATCGGTAACACTTTACAATAAGCTGGTGAAGATTCTCAGTCATCCAGGACATGATAAATTCAAAAAGCGTTCAATACAAAAACAACTGGACTTTATTTGTAACAG
>NC_056508.1:15331026-15333544 GCF_014905685.2 Nematolebias whitei
GTTCTTGATTAGTTCCTCTTCATTTACAAGGCAACAAACCAGTAGTCGCCTAATAAGGCTTGGCTGTGTGTTCCCCAGTAAGTACTGGTTAACTACTGGTTAACTCCTGGTTTATTTCTCTTTGATTTCCTTGGTAACTACCCATTAGTTCCTGATTAGCTCATCTTTGTTTCCCAGGTAACTAACCAGTAGTCCCCTAATAAGGCTTGGCTATGTGTTCCCCAGTAAGTACTGGTTAACTACCTATTAGCTCCTGATTTGTTCCTGATTTGTTCCTGAGGCGTTCCCTAGTAGTTAATCACATTTTGTGTACCTCATTGTAAAGTGTTGCAGATGCTACAGAGACCTGCACCACCATGAAGAGCTTACATTGTCAGCTGCTGTTACTGGTCTCAAACCAACATTAAATCAGATAAGTTTTTAATTTTCAGTTTGGAAACACAAGACCAGCAGATCTCAGTCAACTGGAGCTGAATGATGTGTAATATAATCAGAGCTCACCTATAAAACATTTTCTAACATATTAGATTGTTTTAATAAGCAATTTAATAAATAATATTTATAGACAAATAGAAAATTGGCATCACTAAAAGACATATTTGGTGTTTTATTCACAATTAGTGTTAGCCTACAGAAAATGCACAAACGTGTGTAAGAACACTGTTGCGTGTTGTAAAATCTGAATCTTCATTCAGTTTGTTGCTTTTTCTGTTTCATCTTTATCTCTTGATCTCTCATTTTGAGAATAATTTTCTGTTTGCACTTAATCTCAGATCCTGTGCATTGACGTGTCCCGATGACCACTTCCCAAAATGAAAACTGATGACGTTGCCAGATCAAATCCAAACCAAGAACCCAGGAGGACCAGATGGAGCCGGGACATGGTGTTTCCAGTCCACTCAGATCTGGAGCTGGATCATGAGTTCTAGATATAAACAGGGTGTGTTTCTGCGCAGCTCTGAACTGATTCAAGTGCACGAAGTCAGAAATGATTTGATTCTAATAAAAACACATTAAAATATTTCAGGGCTGATTAGAAATGTAGAAACAACAGAGCTTTGTTTCTTTTCTCTTTCTAATGCCCTGATTCGTCCTGTTTGTGTTATAAATATGTACATTTACTGAACTTGAACACAAACATGAGATCTGTAGTGTCTCAGTTTAAACTTTACAACAAATTTTGTCATTTTCTTCTCAAATCTGCATAGAAAAATATAAGAAACATTTCAAACAGTCACAATGAAACCATAAAACTAATCACAAATCTAAAGATAATGTGCAACCACAGGAAAGTTATTTCAATTTATCTTTTCTTTTTTATGCAACATAAGATTTTTAATGATGGATGACAAACTTAAGCTCTGAAAATAAGAGAAAACAGACACTGAGAAGAGCTGGACAGCTACTCTTATCCTCGTTGTAATAAAAGCATCATCTGCAAATATTTGTTCCCCTAAAAGTCTCTCATAAAGGAATAGAAAGACAAAGGCATCGACACATTTAAAAACTCACACGAGAGGTGATGATGATTGATAAAGCTCTGCTCACCATGAGACGAGGCGAACGCTCTCCGTGGAACCGTTCAGTCGACCAACAAACACTGATGACTGCTCCGCTCTTCATCCACATCTGCCTCTGTCCCTCCTCATCCTCCTCCCTCCACCAACACTCGTTGTTGTGTCCACACCTCCATCCTAAACATCCACTTTCCAAAACCCTCTGATGCTGCTGAGAGGACGGACGAACAACCTCCAGTTTCCTTATTTAATTTCATTCAACCTTTGTTTGTACAGATCGTCTCATTGACTCGTTTACAAGACAGTGGTGAGACCAGCTATATTGTATGGACAGAGACATGGACAAAAAGACAGGAGACAGAACTGGAAGTGGCAGAACTGAAGATGTTGAGGTTCTCCTTAGGAGTGACAAGGATGGATAAGATTAGGAATGAGATCATCAGAGGTACAGCACAGGTTGAACAACTGGGAGATAAAGTTAGAGAGGCCAGACTGAGATGGTTTGGACATGTCCAGAGGAGGGACAGTGGTTTGGACATGTCCAAAGGAGGGACAGTGGCTTGGACATGTCCAAAGGAGGGACAGTGGCTTGGACATGTCCAGAGGAGGGACAGTGGCTTGGACATGTGGTTTGGACATGCCCAGAGAAGGGACAGTGGTTTGGACATGTCCAGAGGAGAGACAGTGGTTTAGACATGTCCAGAGGATGGACAGTGGTTTGGACATGTATAGCAGATCAATAGTGGTTTAGGCATATCCAGAGGAGGGACTGTGGTTTGGATGTGTTCAGAGGAGGGACAGTGGTTTGGACATGTCCAGAGGAAAGACAGTGGTTTGGACATGTTCAGAGGAGGGACAGTGTTTTGGAAATGTTCAGAGGAGAGACAGTGGTTTAGACAGGTCCAGAGGATGGACAGTGGTTTGAACATGTCCAGAGGAGAGAGTGGTTTAGACATGTCCAGAGGATGGACAGTGGTTTGGACATGTCCAGAGGTGGGACA
>NC_056508.1:15333554-15336650 GCF_014905685.2 Nematolebias whitei
GATCAATAGTGGTTTAGACATATCCAGAGGAGGGACTGTGGTTTGGACATGTTCAGAGGAGGGACAGTGGTTTGGACATGTCCAGAGGAGGGACAGTGGTTTGGACATGTCCTGTGGAGGGACAGTCGTTTGGACATGTCTAGAGGATGTACAGTCTTTTGAACATGTCCAGTGGAGGGACAGTCATTTGGACATGTCTAGAGGAGGGACAGTGGTTTGGACATCATATATAGGATTAACAGTGGTTTGGACATGTTCAGAAGAGGGACAGTAAGTTGGACATGTCCAGAGGAGAGACAGCGGTTTGGACATGTCCAGAGGTCGGACAGTCGTTTGGACATGTCTCAAGGATGGACAATGTTTTGGACATCACATAGAGGATCAACAGTTGTTTGGATACATCCAGAGCATGGACTGGGGTGTGGACATGTCCAGAGGAGGGACAGTGGGTTTATTGATAGAAGGATGTTTGAAAAGCAGCTGCCTGAGAAAAGATAAAGAGGAGATATATGGATGCAATTAAAAAGGACCTGGAGTGAGTTGGAGTGAGGACATAGGACACAGAGGACATGGTGAGGACAAAGTGAGATTGAGGAGGATTACTCACTGTAGAGACGTCTGAAGATGTAAAAGCTGAAAAAAGAAGTCACATTGAGTCAAGAGGACTCATTTTCAAGAGAGACCTGTTTCTTTTTTACAAACCATCTTTAATTTTCTGTTTTGTTCCTGAAAGACAGTAAATTAGTTCACCCCTATTCAAAAGTGAAAAAATACTTTTAAAAAAATTCTGGTTTTACAAAAAACAAAATAATAATAAGATGAGCTCTGGTGTTTAAAGTACATTTCTACCTGAATGAAAACAACGAACATGCATGCATGCATGTGAGCATGTGAGCATGTGAGTATTTACACTGAGCATGCATCAGAACAACAAACACAGCAGTTCGGGAAGTTTAAAATATCTTTGGCTGCTCTGTCCTGTTTTGTGTTTTTAAAAAACATCTTCAATATAAAACAGTGATTCTATGTTTCTTCTGCCAGTCATCAATTCAGTTCAGTTCAATTCAATTCAATTCAATTCAGTTTATTTATATAGCGCCAAATCACAACAAAGTTGTCTCAGGGCACTTTGCAGAAACATTCACAAACATAAAAGCCAATTAGTAAAGTTCTCTATCTAAGGAATCCAGCAGACAAGATGAATCTTGGCTTTGTTGCAGTCTCCCATCATCCCCCTCTGGTCCCACAAACTGTTCCAGATGGGCTCTGCACCGCATGTGGTCCAGGAGGTCCTGTACCTCACGTAGTCCAGGAGGTCCTGCACCTTGTCCTGCACTCAGAACTGCTGGAGTCGTGACAGAACCAGGACCAGTAGAAGTGATGAAGACTGATGTTTGCAGCACTGACTGCATGTCAATCTGACTGATGTTCTTCCATGTCAAAGCCGAGGTCTGACTGGGAGTCATCAATAATCCTGGAGGAAGCTTGAAACGTGGATCTTTGGAAAACGTTACTGTTTTTCTGTCCATCTGAGATTCTCATCTGGATAAAAATGTTAAGATGTCTGACATTAAATGTCAGTAAAAAGATGTTTGAAGGCTCTCTGACCTTGTTTCTGAACGCTAATGTAACGTCTTTCGTTTTTATTTGACCAATCTTCGTTCTGCAGGATGCTGGTGATAAATTCATGATCATATCTGGGAAAGATAAAAATGTTCAGGTAATAATTAGATTACAACGATGTGTGTAAAGATATGTGTCCCACGTTTTAAATCCAACTCAGCAGCAATTAGTCAGGATTATTACACTTTATTTATGTTTTATTGTTACTCACCATCATGAGATGCAAGGCATCATGTAAGTGTGCATGTTTGTAAGTCTGTCTGTTAGCAAAATATCTCAGGAACCCCTGGATGGACCTCAATAAAACTCTCAGAATTATTAAAAACAAAAGTTAGTAGGTTCAATCAGCCGGGTGGATAACAACAAAAAAAAGGTTAAATCATTTAGAGAAACTGGTCCAGATGAAATGATTGAACCTTTTTTGTTCTCAGAATTATTCATTTAATTATTCAAACATTAATTAATCGTAGATGTTCATCTACAACTGATGAACTTGTGGAGTCAGTCCAATTAAAAATGGCCACCTGAGCTAATTCGCATTAATAAACACTAACGTGGTTGTAAATTATGGAGCGTGCAATTGACAAAATTAAACAAGTAAATATATCATGAAATTTTTAAAAATGTAAAATTATTTTTTTTATTTAAAAATTAAATTAAAAGAACCTAAATATACAACTAAATTTAATGAAAAAATGATTGAAAATGACATTTTATTATGTAATGTCATTATTTAAAAAGCATATTTATTTATTTCATGGGACATTAAATTAATTAATCGTGCATTTAAAAATTTAATGATGTATCAAATAATTAAATTATACATTTTATCATCCTGAGTTTGGTAGTAGCTGAGAGTCATCCCTGACACATTCTCTTAAAGCCAACATCTCAGTTTAAAACAACCTGAAAAATCGCTGCTGATGGGATTAAATCCCTGCTATAACCCTAAGTTTATGTAATTATGTTGTTTCAAAACAAGAGATGATATTGAAAATCAGGACAACAGATTGTGCTTTTTTTAAAATTACATTTTAACAATAATCAAGAGTCAGTGAATATTACCCCCATGTTAGATATTTAGAGTTATCAATAATGTGTTTAATGATGATGAATTGCTTCTGAAATGAGCAGAGTTTAGTTTTTGCTGCTGAGTTTTCAGAGAATCATAAAGTCAGGAGTAAAAAATAGTTAATAGAAAAAAGAGTTTTGTTAATAAACCAAGAGCCTAAAATAAACCCCAGTCTCGTGGGAAAAATAATTTCTTATTTTTTATAATAATCAAAAACTGTAAAAAAAAAAAAAACCTCTGACGCTGTAAGATGATATATTTTTCATTATTTTAACAACTTCTTGAGAATGACTTGATTTTATTTATCTGAAGTAACAGTGCCATCTAGTGGTGACGATAAATAACGTTTCATTATTTTGCTTTGCCCCCCCCCCCCCCCCCCCCCCCCCCCCCCCCCCCCC
>NC_056508.1:15336750-15341307 GCF_014905685.2 Nematolebias whitei
CACACACACACACACACAAACTTATTCCTTTAAAATAATTTTGGTCGTTTCCTTCTTTATTTCTAATATTGCAGCATCTCTTGTTGGTTGTTTGTTGTTCTGTCTATTTAATGTACAGTAATTGTGATGGGAATTTTTAGAGAGGCCCAGAATGTTCATGTGTTTTTGGTGATAAAACAGCTGTCAGGTGGTGCTGCATGCACGTTCAGCAGATACAACATGAAGAGAAACCACAGGTGTGGGCTTCAGTCTGCAGCTCTCAGAAGAAAAGCTCCTGAGACACAGGAAGTCCTGTCATCAGTTTATGCTCAGTGAGAGCACTGAATCACACCAACCTGAGCCAAATGTCGGCACGACACGCAGAAATGCTTGCAGCAATGCTTGCTGCAGTGTTTGTCATATATGTTCCTGTGTTACTTCTACAGCTGCAGGTGAACTGTAATGAACACATATGAATTCTAGAAAAAATAACCCTAAAAGGATATTCTGACAAATTCAACGTGGGGTCCTGTTGAAAAGTGATAAAGAAAAACTATCTTACCTGTTATCCTGATGCATGCTCAATAATCCAGGTAGAAAAATCCAAAAAAGTTCAATCTGGTCCTCTGAATGAGCCTTTTTCACGTGAATTTGTTTGTCTGTGCATACAACAACTGTTGCCCAGTTTTTTCCCTGGTATAAGTTTTATGGAAGAGAGGCACAGAAGAGAAAACTCAGATTAAATCTGGACTGGAGTTTGTCAAACGACATGTGGAAGACCTCGGAGTCAAGTGCTTTTCAGCAGCCGACGCAGGAAGGCTTGTAAAAAAGGAGGGTGGAAAAAAATGCAAAATGTACGGACGTCCTGGAGGACAATCTTGAAAACTATCCTGATGCATGCTCAATAATCGAGGTAGAAAAATCTAAAAAAGTTAAATCTGGTCCTCTGGACATTCAAAAAAACAAAACAAAGCAAATCAACAAAAAAATGTAGAAACGTTTCGTCTCTCATCCGAGAGACTTCTTCAGTCTGAGGAGCTGTATTCAGCTCAGTCTCTTAAATAGCACCTTCTCAGAGTGGATCAACCAGTTTGCTGCTGACAACCAAAACCAGCTGATCACATGCTCAAGAAGGACCATCAGCCTAACAATGGATCATTAGCACACTGATGGCTGTGTACTATTCACAGAGGGCTGAGTGATACTAGCAATCACAGCATTGTAAGAGGGGGACAGTTGAACCCGGAGGCCTCCACCCCTGTTTAATGATGGACGGTTTCTTTTCACAAAGATGGCCTCCTTTACTCCTCTCTCAAACCATCGTTCCTCTCTGTCCAGGATGTGAACATCTTCATCCCTGAAAGAGTGACCGCTGGCCTGGAGATGAGTGTAGACCGCAGAGTCCTGGCCTGATGTTGATCTTCTGTGCTGGGCCATTCTTTTGGTCAGTGGCTGTTTAATTTCCCCGATGTAAGACTGATCACAGCCTCAGGATCAGGAGGGGACAGAACTGGGACCCTGTGTACATAATTTCGCTCCACCACATGTACCACATGAGGTGCGAATGACAATAAAGAAACTCTGACTCTGATAAAGAGAACACAAATCAACTTCATTGAAGTCTACCTCTAGACCTGCGGAAAGAAAAAACAAGACAAAACCCAGAAACCACAACAACATATATAATGATACTTATAACATCATTAGAAAGTATTTTATACAGTACATGGTAATATTGTGATGGGGAAAGACCAACCCCATCCCCTTCCTTTCTCTTTCTCTGCTGTGACAGAGCCTCAAAAAGAGAATGGAGGGGTGGGCGTAGGGCCTGTTTTTCACCATCGCAACTGCTGTGACATAGCCTCAGAAAGAGAAAGGGGGGTGGGCTGGGTTGGGCCTATTTTTCACCATCGCTACTGCTCAGGGAGCAGGAGTGAACAGATCAGATGAACAAATGTAGAATATTGGAGGAAATGCTTAGGTGGAAAAATAAGAGCTGATCAGTTTGAAAAAAGGGAGAGTGGCTGACCTCATCTATGGCCATGAGCTTTGGGTTGTGACCGAAAGAACGAGATCATGGATACAAGCGGCCGAAATGAGTTTTCTCCGCAGGGTGTCTGGGCTCTCCCTTAGAGATAGGGTGAGAAGCTCGATCATCCGGGAGGGACTCAGAGTAGAGCCGCTGCTTCTCCACATCGAGAGGAGCCAGTTGAGGTGGCTCAGGCATCTGGTTAGGATGCCTCCTGGACGCCTCCCTGGTGAGGTGTTCCAGACACGTCCCACTGGGAGGAGACCCAGAGGAAGACCCAGGACACGCTGGAGGGACTATGTTTCTCGGCTAACCTGGAAACGCCTTGGGATTTCCCTGGAGGAGCTGGACCAAGCGGCTGGGGAGAGGGAAGTCTGGGCCTACCTACTTAAGCTGCTACCCCTGCGACCCGACCCCGGATAAGCGGAAGAAAAAAAGATTTTAGATTTAAGGTGTTGTGAGACGGTAACTGTCTGTTTTGGAGGAGAGTCCATTCGAACTAGCCATGATTTTGTTGGTTCTATTTCTACAAACTAAGGCTGTTCAACAATATGGAGTGAGGTATCTGTCAAAAGCTGTGTGCATGACTCTGAGTCTTGTACACAAAACTTATCTTCATATTCCACAAAAAGCCTCTTCAAAATGCATCAAATGTTTACCTAAAGGAAATCCGCCTCAAAGAAATGCCAAAAACTATTACAAACAGGACAAAATATATAATTAATAATATATATATATATGATAATAATATTTAATTATTGTACAATTAACATGTTACTTCCACAGAGTTTTGCACATGAACAGATGTTACAGTTTGTACGTGCACTTGTACTTAACTGTGTTACAGAAACTTCACAGTAATAGTAGAAAAAAAATGAGTGAAGTTTCACTCGGAACCACAAATTTTAATGGTAATATTCTCCTGATTGTTCTTTTTCTTCTCCTTCTCCAGTATTTTCCTCGTCAGATGGGCTTTTCTCCTTTCCTCCTGTTCCCTGAAAAACGAGATGCAGACTTGTCGGCGAAGCCGTCTTGCATAAAGCTCCAGGAACACCAGGAGGTAGCTCATCATCCAGAGACCTCCCAACAGGAGCGACACTCCGTGGCTCGGGGCTGATGCTGTCACGTTACAGAGCAACGGCTCGGGGTCAAAGGTCCAGCTGTAAACCTTATGGAAATCCGTCAGCTCCCGTGTGACGCACGCTTGAGGGATGATGCACAAGCCAGGAGGGAAATACGTAACCTTCGGTAACAAACACAAAAGCAAACTGATGAAAACCCAAGGAGAGAACACTACAACATGCAAACCATGTGCCGTCTCACCTGATAACTAACACTGATGCTAGCAGTTGTTGGAGGAAGATCCATCAGCCAGGGTACAATCATCTGAACTATATGATAGACCACATGATCCAAAACCACGATCAAAGTTATTGCAAGAAAGTAAATTGTTACGACAACCAGAGAAATGAAGCACGAGGCACATTCCTGGCTTGTTACTCTGCAGATCTTTGGACCGTCTTGAGAATTTTTGTGTCTGAGAGCTTCAGAGATGAAGCCGTTATCAAACCGAACCGACATCAGGTAGGACTTTAAGTAGCGCACAGACTCAACAACTAGCAATGCAACAAAAACGGCTGCAAGGATCCTGTTGGACAGCAGCTTGTATTCCTTCAGCAGGTCCTTGGCGTGTGAGAAGTTAGCCTCTATCTGACTGATGAGATGGACGAATGTGCTTCTGACTTCTGACACGTCGATGTGCGTGTAATGATCCAGATGTCTTAAATGGCTGACGACACTCAGGTCCTCCCTCCACACTTCCATGGCTTCCTTCATGAGGTCGTTCTTGGCTCTGTTGAAGGGTTCGGTTGAGTTCAACAAAGTTCTGGTGAAACCTTCAGCGGTGCACTTCAGGATGCGTGCGACTGCCCCAACATTGGCTGAGATGTTAGGGACCACGTTCAACACTAAAACCATGACGGAGGCCGACACCAGGAGTTTACGTCCCTGTTTGGTGCACGCCGTCGGCAGGATCAAGGTCAGCACGCAGCGTAGAGGGTGGCACAGGAAGGAGGCCGGGAGCATGCACACGCTGTAGAAGCAGGCGGTCTGCACAGATGCTGCATGCTCATATTTCAGCGTGTCTGACAGCCACCAGTGCAACAGGCCGCCAGTGATGGCAGCCAACAGGAAGCAGAGAGACATCAGACAAACGATTTCTCTGCCCGAAGGAACAGCTTTGGAGTAAACATCCCAGAGGTACACCAGGAGACAACTCAGGATCTGCCTGAGAGACAGCGCTCGGGTCCTGAGGGAAACAAAGACAGTGAGGCACAACATGTGGTCAGAGAGAGAAATCTGACATTATTTGTAAAAGTTTATGAAATGTATACGAGCCGTTTCATTTCAGTTCACCTACAAGAAAAACTTCATTTAAAAGAACCAAAATGTTTCTCTTTTAAATAAGAAGTCGAGTTAAAGCTAGCTGACACTGAATATATATATATATATATATATATATATATATATATATATATATATATAAGTCC
>NC_056508.1:15341707-15391325 GCF_014905685.2 Nematolebias whitei
TGTATGTATATATACTTACACAGTCCAGTTGTGATTTTAGCCTCTTATTGGGGGTGCTCAAGAACCCCTAAAGTTTAACTCAGCACCCCTAAAAAATAAGGAAAGCGTAATTAGGATTTTGTAAGAAAACTCAGTTCTCAAACCTTAGATTCACCGAAATATTGAATACATTTGGAATAAATCATGACACTCTTAAATGAGGCAGTAAAATCTGTTTTTTGTTTTTTTTGCATGAGTCATATTCTCAGTGCAGCATATAACAACATCTTGGACATTTCAAGCTGGCGTGTGTGATAATCAGATACTTCTGCCACACCCAGGGGATTTGGCTGTCTGAGGCTCACTTTTAGATCTGCATTTCTGACTGACTGTTTTTTAATAAACCTGTCTTGTAGTGGTGACTTAGATGAGCCAACAACAGCAACTATAATCTTTATTGTGAACCTAACCTAATATTCTTTTCATACATCTGATGCATGAAAAGTCGAAAGAAGAAAACTAAAAACAAAAATCAGTTGATGTATGAAAACATTTAGCGGTGGCTCAGTGGTCAGTGCTGCGCTCTTGTAATTCCAAGGTTGCAGGTTCAAACCCAGGAAGGGCTTGAACCATAAAGGGCATAAAACAAATAGCCAAATCTTTCATGTGAGTTCACCGTGGTCATCCCTGAAGAAGTGAACGGACAAAAGAACCTTACGTTTGCATTTTGTCATCTTAGAATTATTACAAATGGAAGTCTTCTGTGCTTTGTCATCTTAGAATTATTACAAATGGAAGTCTTCTGTGCTTCAGTGAAGAAATATATTTTTCTAATATAATAATCAGTATAAATATAAAAACATTCAAATAGTATATATTATCAATATAAAGTCCTTTCTGTGAAAATGTTCCAGAGTTACAGACATTTAACCACATCGACCTGATGGAGCTTCTTACCTGAGAGGGACCGTTTCTTCTACGACCGTCTTCATTCGGACTCGTGAGGAAGAGACAAAAGACAAACAGGACGGGGAAGTGTTGTTAGACCGTGAAGACAAAAGACAAACAGGACGGGGAAGTGTTGTTTGAGCGTGGAGACAGAAAGGGGAACTGTGCTGAACAGTCAGTGTCATGTTGGTGTTTGTGGCTCTCTTGATTTCTCACATGGGAAACAAACCGACTGCTTGTCTCTGTTAACCATAAATGTCCCCACACTGTTTGGATTGTGTGACGCACACACAAACACACAATGTGACACAAGTCACATTACACCAAAACCAGCTTCAGATTGACGCTGGACTGTGACAACAGAGTAATTCACATTTCTGTCAGTGAAGAAACGGACATCCTTCTGGTTGTACCCACAATGTGCTTCATTAGAGCTTTTCTCTTTCCATGCTGGCTCATTAAATTCATGGATAGTAATCAAAATACTTTTTACAGTCCTATTTATATGTTTTCTGTAGCCCATTATATTAGAAACACTTGGGACAGCTACTCTTGAGCAAGGCAATGTAGCACGAAGATGCGCTCTCCTAACTATGACCCCTGACCCTTGGGTTGTCCTCCACACTCACCAAAAGCTGTGTTGTTTAAAGTTGCTCTAAACTTGAATGATGTCTGATAATTTCACACATTCACTGTCCTTGCTCTCAGAGTCAGAAGCAGCCTGCTGTATTTAAAAAAAGAAAAAAGAAATCATTAATGAAGTTTGTTTTATTTGATTATAACAGGTGTAAAAATTAATAATGTTATTATTTTCAATTATTTTAATAAAATCGTGTGAAATATAATAATATATTGAATACAATAATAATAATTATATATATATATATATAAATTTAATACATTTCAAGAGATGATGGTTCACACAAAGTTTCTTTGTGTCATTTAGGCAGTTCACCTTTTTCTCACCCTTATGTGTTTGTCTGATGTCTGTCTTCGTTTATTCCTGAGCAAACAGACACGTTTGTTCAGTTTTTGTTAGAAGTAGACGTTTTAAGAAACCACCAAAGATGACGCGTTGCTTTTCTCACTGCAAGACTCATGTTTTCAGCTTGAAATGTAAGCCGGCTGAAGTGTGCGGCTGATCGCCCGCACACCTTCTCATCAGCTGTCGTCCTCACCGACAGTCACAGTGACTTTCATCTACCTTGGGCAGTTCCAGGTTTGTTCTCCTTGTGGTGTAACCTGGTCTGATCCACCAGCAGAACCCGGAAAAATGAGTGAACTGGTGCCCTCGAACTGACCCGGCAAGGAGCAACTTGGTGACATGATGCAAATCTTGGTCTGGTTATATCATGTTTAGCTGATGCAACTTGATAAATCATTTCCTGGCTTGCAGTGATGATAAATGACTTGATCTGCTCACATAAAAAAATTATTCCAACCAAAATCCAAAGCAAACCATTTATTAAATAGTCAAACTTAGTCTAAATTTGTGTGCGTCTAAAACCCAAAATAATTTCTTCTCAAATAGTTAATTTGGATAAAAGAGAATCAATCCTTAACTGATTAATTATTGTTTGATTGTTTATTATTGATTTACAGTACTACTTTTAAAACCAGTTATTCTTCAAAGTATTGTCCTTTATCACTTACTGTATGTTGTTTGATTGTTAATTATTGTTGTTGATTATTCTTAGATTGTTTAATATTTTGCAATACAATTTCAAAGACAATTTAGTTTTCCTACTTTGGATGAATATTCATGTCTTATTGTATAGAACTCCCTGTAATTAGCAGATTCTTCATCAGTGACTGAGTTCTGATTATTAAAAGGTGAATATATTAAGTTGCTGCTGGTCTGTGAACTGACCAGCTGGTGCCACACTTTAACCAGTGATAAATAAGTAAACAAGTGCTGTTATTGCTAGTATCACTCAGCCCTCTTTGAATATGAAGTGGCCATCAGGGCACTAACGGCCAGTGGTTAGGCTGATGGTCCTCGTTTATCATGTGAACAGCTAGTTCTGGATGTCAACAACAAACTGGTTGATCCACTATGAGAAGGTGCTGTTAATAAAACTGAGTTTGTTGCTGCTCCTCAGACTGAAGAAGTCTTTTGGATAAAAGATGACACATTTCAACAAGAAGAATCTGTCCAGAGGATCTGACCCAACCTTGTTACATTTATCTACCTGAATTATTGAGCAGCATCAGGACAACCGTGCCACATCATTCTGGCTATTAAAAAAAAAAACATTCTGTATTTTCTAAACGATGACAACAAAAAATAATTTAAAATAACACAGGGTAAGGTTAGCTTGCATGGTAGCACAAAATCAAACATTAAACACAAAAAGTTTAAGATTTAACAGAATACCCAGAGACAAGGACTGAAAATGAACAGACTCCAAGACTGTGTAAAAAAATGAATGAATTTATTTACAGTGAACAACTGCACAGGCAACATCAGGAACCCTGAGGAGCAAGGAGAAGGGTCACATAGGAGTACTTCTGGAACGGATGTAAATTGATTGTTTTTGTTCTTACAGGAGGAAGATTGGCTCATCGAGGAGGAAAAGTTCAAATGATTCTAGTGCAGGCAAGGAGACATCGAGAGTGAATAATGGTGAATAATGGCGGCACGTGGATGGAAGGAGAGGAAGTAATGTACTGTAATGCTCCAGCAACGCAAAGTCATCTGCTGCCTTTCATGCTCCTTTAATCTCATCAAGTGAATGACTCACAGGCGTGGCCAACTAATGCCATCTGGTGACCTCAGGACGTCAGTGAAACAGGAACTCCCACACAAAGTGGTCCTTGTTGGTTGATTATTTTAGATCAGTTTTACTTCAGCTCTTGACAGCTCCACTGTGCTTTCAAAATAAAAGCAATTTGCTGACTTATTCAAATGCTAGGATTTTATGAATGTCTTTATTTTGACAGCATGATGGTTCAGTGGTTAGCACTGTTGCCTCAAAGCAAAAAGGCTCAAGTCCAGGGTTGGGCCTGGGGTCCTTCTGCACAGAGGTTGACCTCTGGTTTCCTTCAGTCCAACAACCGGCATGTTCAGGACCAGGCCTCAAGCTGTGATCTCAGTGGGGTTTGCCTGGTTAAATAAAGGCTAATAATAAATAATTTACTCATATTTGTGCAATCATTACCAAGAGCTCTGAGTGGTTTGGTCACGGCCGTGACACAGACGTGTTTCTGACAAATAAATAACAACATCAAACTCTAAAACAAGCTGTTGAAGTGAAACGGGGAAATCAGCAACCAGGAAGCAGCATTACAACTGGTACAAACATGAATCAAGTTTAAATTAAAAAACGAGTATTATTTGAAGGAATGTATATAAACTCAGATCATCTTGTGCTGAGAGAAGAAGAAAATACAACCGTGCGGGTCAAACCGTAAAATAACGTTGAGCAAAATCTCACTCAGTTCCATGAGACGATGACGATTAGTGTCTGAGTTGCATTAAAAGTTCAGAGAATTAGATATTTTGCTAACAGACACACACCCTGAGGCTTTTGCTTCATTGATAGTGTAAAGCCTGAACTGGTGGTGGTGGTGGTGGGGGTGGGGGCTTTAAGGTGCTTTACAAGCTGTGGGACTTTATAGGAGGTAAACCCCCTCAGCAGCTCAAGATCTCTCCCCCCGCTGACCTTTTACATGAACACAAATGTTACATAAAACAGAAAGAGGAGGAAAAGCACAATATCACCTCTTTAAAATACTGCCACTGCTGACACGAGCAGGGATATGGGGGTAATAACTCTCGCTGTATTGACCGCTTTTACAACATTTCCAGTAAAATATTGGAAACCTTTTATGCGCTGCATTTAGCTCGCCATGTAATTTAGAGCCCACATTAAGAACGAGCGAGGACAAAAGTTATTACAGCCTCAAAGAGCAGGTTAATCTTTACATGTTCACCGGTGTAAAGTTGTTGCGTTTGTAATGTTGAAGCTTTTGATTCAGCTGAAATGAAGACTTGTTGCTTTTACTTATGATTAGAACAATAAACTTAAACAATTATAAAAAGGCTTTAATAATTTTACATTTGTAGCCCAGTTTGAACTGTGCTGTATGGTACAAACTAAGTTCATATTGATATCATTTAACTTAAAAAAAACAATGTCTAAGTGATAAAAGTGGAATAAATATGAAAGATAAAAACTCTTTTGTCATTTAAAAATGTGTCATTTTAAAAAAACTGTTCATATTTGGTCAAGAAAATCTAGTTCAAGCAGAGTAAACAGGCAGTTGTCATTTTTACTACGTTCCTTGAAGGTCACATAAAAGTTTGAGGAGTGTTGCGCATGTGTGCCACATGGAAGAATTACAACTTATTGTTTGAGTTGTTCACGAATGAGGGAAAAATGGAGCAAGAGACTGATAGGCGAATAGGTGCGGCATCTGCAATGAAGCGGGCGCTGTACCGGTCTGTCGTGGTGAAGAGAGAGCTGAGTAAAAGGTGAAACTCTCAACTTACCAGTCGATCTACGTTCCTACCCTCATCTATGGTCATGAGCTTTGGATTGTGACCAAAAGAACGAGATCTCGGATACAAGCGGCCGAAATGAGTTTTCTCCGCAGGGTGTCTGGGCTCTCCCTTAGAGATAGGGTGAGAAGCTCGATCATCCGGGAGGGACTCAGAGTAGAGCCGCTGCTTCTCCACGTCGAGAGGAGCCAGTTGAGGTGGCTCGGGCATCTGGTTAGGATGCCTCCTGGACGACTCCCTGGTGAGGTGTTCTGGACACGTCCCACTGGGAGGAGGCCCAGAGGAAGACCCAGGACACGCTGGAGGGACTATGTTTCTCAGCTGACCTGGGAATGCCTTGGGATTCTCCTGGAGGAGCTGGACCAAGTGACTGGGGAGAGGGAAGTCTGGGCCTCCCTACTCAAGCTGCGACCCGACCCCGGATAAGTGGAAGAAAATGGATGGATGGATGTTTGAGTTGTGTTAAGTGTCAGTCTTGTTTTGTATGGGACAAGCATTTTATTTTGCCCAAACAGATGGGAGTGGGCGGGATTAATGGTACGCTTCATGAAACCCTAGGTCAGTGTGAAAAACCAGACAAGGCAGAGCTCACAGTGAGCAGACGTGGGACGATAACAGAGTAAAACTATCTATTACAACGATTAATGCAGAGTTGCTGACTGTAACGGACTTTAGTCAAAGTCAAAGTTTCTTTATTTGTCATACGCACCTCATGTGGTACATGCGGTGGAACAAAATTGTGTACACAGGGTCCCAGTTACATCCAACAAAAGTATAAAATATAAAAGAAAAACAGTAATAAGATCTAAGATATGAACTAAAAAAATGCTAAACTAAAAATATACTATGCACTAGTAGTAAAATAACAATACGCTGAACAGCAGCACGAACATGAGTCCGTGTGAGCAGATGAGTACGAATGAACACAGCAACATGAAACAGATCAGCAGCAACATGAAACAGATCAGCAGCAACATGAAACAGATCAGCAGCAACATGAAACAGATCAGCAGCAACATGATGTGATTTTTCACAGTGATTATCCTGATTAGAGATTCATGAGTCTAACAGCCTCAGGGTAGAAGCTGTTACTCAGTCTAGTGGTTCTACACTTAATGCTCCTCAACCTCCTGCCTGAGGGGAGTGGGGCAAAAAGTGTGTGTGCTGAGTGAGTGGGGTCCTTCATGATGCAGGTGGCCCTCTTCCTGCATCTGGAGGTGTAGATGTCTGTGATGGCTTACTCCAACAGTTTTCTGTGCAGCCTTCACCACTCTCTGCAAAGCTTTTCTTTTTGCAGTATTTAAGAAGCATATACCTTTTTATGTTTGATGCTGTTTCAGAATGATGTAGTGTGTAGATCAGGGGCGTCCAAACGTTGCACAGAGGGACAGATTTGGTAAGGTAAAAATAGGTGGGGGCCGACCATTCAGCCTGACATTCTTTGAACCATTAACATTAAATGCAAATTTACTTTTTATTAATTTTTTATTGTAAATGGCATACTTTTCATTTCTTTACGCAGAACACACAAATCTAAACCAGTTGTTACCACATTCACTTTCATATTTGAAGACCACATAAAATGAAGAAGTCTATCTGGAAAAAATATTTTAGGAAGATTAAACAAATCTAGGTTAATTTGAAACATTACATATGCCCCTTTTCCATCACTCCTACTCAGCCCAACTTTACTCAGCTCGAGCGCTTTTCCACCAGTACTCTTTAGCAGATTTGAGGCTGATTCAGGACCTTTTTTTGTCCCTGCTTCTCTGGTAGGACCGTTCGAGCTGAGTTGGGACCTAAACGTGACGTCAGAACACTGTTGGTCACTGATTGGTCAGGGGGAGGAGTCACTGGATCTCTCTCAGAAACTTTTCACTGATCCACCATTTGCAATTACTTGGAACTCGGCGCAGAGGCTGGATCTATGCTTAATATTTTAAAAACAGTAATGACAACACCGTGTTTAATGCTGAAGTCCAGGCGTTTTTTGTGTTTGGTGATTGACGACAAAATTCAAGCGAGCAGAGTCACCGCGGAGGATCATACAAACTGCCGGTCCGTTGAAGCACGCGAGGCCGGCCTCGCGTGCTCACAAAGGCTGGATTCCGAGCCCTGGCAGGTGGGAGGACCGGGATGGAGGGTGGAAACCTTTTTAAAAAAAAACATTTTATGTATAAAAAAATAATGTTTTTTTTTTTAATCAGTGAAGATTAAAAATAAATAAACCGTGCCGGCTTTATCATGAAATCCTGTTTTCAATTTGACTTTATTAAATAATCTGTTAATTAAAGTTAACTCAACTGAAAAATCATAAAAAGACAAAATTATTTGATCTCTCAGGATTATTTCCTTGAAATATGTTTAAAGAAGAGCCTTTGGTTCAACTTTATTCTAACTCACAGATGTATAAATCACAAAACAAGCATTACACTTTAAATTAAAGCTAAAATAAAATAATCTGTATACAAGAAACAAAACCACACATCTAAATCGAACAATAAAAGTAGACACAATGAATGCAAATACATCAAATCGTGAAAAATAAAAAATGAAATTTTAAATATAGATGTTGTAAAATCTGGTTCATCAGAGATTTAATTCAATTCAGTTTATTTATATAGCGCCAAGTCACAACAGAAGTTGTCTCAGGGCACCGAACAGAAATATTCATATATAAAATAAGTTAACAGAAACATTCATATTTAAAAATAATAATTTAACATTATTTATCTGAGGAGCAGACTGCTTTAAGTTTCACTCATCGCAGAACTCTCGCTCGGTGAACTAAAGTTCATTAAAAGTTCATTAGCAGGATTTTGGATTCTGGACACACCTCCAGAACCTGTCCTGAAGTGTGGTGGAAATCCAGGCTGATCTGAGCAGGGCTGAGCAGAGTTGGGGCTGATTAGGAGCGGTGGAAAAGGGGCAATAGTGTTGTCCTGATGCTTTATAATCCAGATAGATAAATCTGACTCAACCATGTAAGATTACATATTATTCACTATTATATGCTCAATGTATAAAACATAGAAAATGGGCTGCCAGACCAAATTTGATTTTAAAATTTAGTATGTTGGGTTTACAAGACCCGGTTTGATTTTCAGGTGAAAAACAAAAGAACAAATTATACACAGACTGAAAAGGCACAGTGCATATTCTAATCTGTAGTTTTGATCATCAGAAAAAATTAATTCACTGAAATTTTAGAATTTATTCACCTCAGAAGACTAAACCAATAACTTGCCTGTAGTAAATAGACCAGGTCTGGCTCACAAATGGTGGTTCTGATGCTCCACATGTCACGCAGGTGAGAGTCACTTAGTCTCGTCCTCACACAGTTTTTGTTGATGTTAATAACAGAGAATGCTTTCTCACACAAGTATGTACAGTCAAACAAGCTCAGCATTTGTTTTAGCAAATGTTCTAATCTCTTGGAACTTGCCTTTATCCAGCTGGTGGAAAAGTTGACCAGAAGAAGCTGCTGCCTGAAGAAGGTCATGATCAGACTAGGGTCATGGGTGAAGGAACTGGGGATCCAGGAACGTTCCTCTGGACCGTAACCCTCCCAGTCGACCAAGTACTGTAAGTCCCTACCACGACATTGGATGCCCAGAATGGACCTTACCGTAAAGGCCGGGTGGTTGTCAATCAGTCAGGCAGGGGGAGGGAGGTCGGTGGGTGGGCACAGAGGACTGACAGAGACAGGTTTGATTTGTGAGACATGGAAGGTGGGGTGGATTCTTAGGGATGCAGAGAGCTGGAGTTTCACTGCAGAGTGGTTAATGATCTTGAGAACCGGAAAGGGACAGATGAAACGAGGGGCCAGTTTCCTAGGAGTGTCTTTTAAGTTAATGTTGCAGGTGGAGAGCCAAACCTTTTAGCCTACCTGATAGGAAGGCGCAGAAGAGTGATGGCGGTTGGCGTAATTCTTAGTCTGCGTAGCCGTAGGGCAGCCTTGGTCTGACGCCAGATGTGTCGGCAGCGGCGAAAGTGTTGCTGAACTGACAGCACTGTGGTGTCATTCTCCTGGCTGGGAAACAAGGGGGGAAGATATACAAGGGAGGCCTCGAAGGGAGACATACCTGTCGCAGCAGATTTGTGGGTTTTGTGGGCGTACTCAACCCAGACCAGATGTTTTCTCCAGGCAGATGGGTCCCTCTCCACCACGCACCAGAGTGTGGCCTCGAGCTCCTGGTTGGCTCATTCCGTCTGGCCGTTAGATTTGGGGAGATACCCTGAGGTGAGGCTGGAGGAGGCCCCCAGGGTCTTGCAGAAGCAGCGCCAGACTTGGGAGTGAATTGTGGTCCCCGGTCTGAGACCATATCAGAGAGGATACCATGGATCCTGAAAACATGTTGGACAAGGAGAAGGGCGGTCTCGAAGGCGGAGGGGCGTTTGGGGAGGGGGATAAAATGTGCCGCCTTGAAGAACCTACCAATAAAAGTACGAGTGGTGGTGTTACCGTCCGATAGAGGTAGACCCGTAACGAAGTCTACCGAACTGTGGGACCATGAACGGCTGGGCAATGGAAGAGGGAGGAGGAGGCTGGCAGGGGGTTGGTTTCCAGTCTTGTTCTTGGCACATGTGGAACAGGCTGCGATGAAGGATTTAACATCCGAGGAGAGAGTGGGTCACCAGAAGTAGGTCTTAGCTAGAGAAAGCATATGAGAGGTGCCAGGGTGACAGGACAGTTTAATGAAGTGCATCCAGTCCAGTACCTTAGACCTCATGGACGAAGGGACGAAGAGAGTGCTGGGTGGGCCAGAACCAGGGTCGAGTTCATCCTTGTGGGCCTCTCGAACCTCTCTCTCGATGAGCCAAGTGAGGGCCCCCACAATGCAGGAAGCCTGGATGATGCTGTCCTCCTGTTCAATGATATCAGGGGGAGAAAACTGACGAGAGAGAACATCAAGTTTAATGTTTTTAGATCTGGGCCTGAAGGTGAGAGAATAATTAAAACATTAAAAAACGGTGACCAGCGTGCTTGCCTGGGAGTGAGGCGTTTTGCATCCCAGAGGTAGGTCAGGTTTTTATGATCGGCCAAGAGCAGAAACGGCATCTCAGTGCCTTCCAGCCAGTGACGCCATTCTTCCAGAGCCAGTTTGACTGCCAGTGGCATTTCTGACCAATCAGTTCTCTGTTGCCCACATCGTAGTTCCTCTCTGCCTGTGAAAGACGACGTGAGAAGAAAGCGCATGGATGTACCTTATTATGGCTGGGGGACTGTTGGGACAGGACTGGCCCCACTCCAGTGTCAGAAGTAGCCACCTCCAGGATGAACTGCAGCTTGGGGTTTGGATAGCAGAGAATCAGGGTAGATGAAAACTGTCTTTTAAGTTTCTGAAAGGCGAAGTCGGCCTCAGGGTTCCACTTGAAGGCCCTAGCAGTGGAAGTGAGCTGGGACAGGGGTGCCGCCACACAACTGTAGTCCTTAATAAAGTGCATGTAGAAATTGGCAAAGCCCAAGAAATGCTGCAATTGCTTCCTGGTCTCAGGAACAGGCCAATTCCCAACAGCACGGGTCTTTTCATGGTCGGTTTTACAACGGCCCTTCTCAAAGATAAAACCCACAAAGGAGACAGTGGGCACATGGAATTCACATTTCTCGCCTTTAACAAATAACTTGTTCTCGTAGAGTCGTTGAAGAACAGCACAAACGTGTCTGGTGTGTTCAGCTTCGTTATGGGAATAAATGAGTATGTCATCCAAGTAAACAAATACAAAGTCCCCAATAAAGTCTCTTAGTACATCATTAATGAGAGCCTAGAAAACAGCTGGGGCATTAGTTAATCCAAATATATTCGAAGTGGCTGAGTGGTGTCCTGAACGCTGTTTTCCACTTGTCACCTTCTTTAATATGGACCAAGTGGTAAGTGTTTCTAAGGTCAAGTTTGGAGAATATGGTTGCAGATTGGAGCTGCTCCTGAAGAGAATCGATTAAGGGCAAGGGTATTTGTTTTTGACTGTGATATTATTTAAACCACGATAGTCAATGCAGGATCTCAGGGTCTTGTCTTTCTTAGAGACAAAGAAAAACCCTGCCCCCAGAGGTGAAGTGGAAGGGTGTATAATACCAGAGTCTAAAGACTCATTAATATATTTAGTCATGCTCTCTCTTTCAGGACCAGAGAGGTTATAGAGCCAACTAGTCAGGAGAGGTGCGCCCTGCAAGAGGTCAATAGCGCAATCATACGGTAAGTGAGGTGGAAGCGATAAAGCCCTTGTTTTGCTGAACACAGGGGCAAGGTCCTGATACGGGGGAACGGTAGAAAGATCTATCTCCTCATTAGGTGGTTCAGGACTCGAGTGAGTAGAGATGGTGGATCGGAGACAATGTTTAAGACAACTGTTACTCCAACCCTCCATACGACCAAGCTCCCAGTTTATGTTGGGGTTATGCTATCTGAGCCAGGGATAACCGAGCATCAACGGCGGTCTGGGGGAGTCAAACACAAAGAAACTAGATGTTTTGTGATGATTACCAGATATTATGAGGTGAATATCTCTGGTTTTGAGGTGAATCTGGGCCAAAGTGTCACCTGTAATACCGGAGACGGACATTGGAGGGATCTCTCGGGAGAGAATATTTACTAACCTGATCTGAACTGATCAAATTTTGCTCTGCACTGGAATCGATTAAGGCGTAAATGGGCAGACGTTTCTGGCCAATCAGTAGGATTGTGGGTAATTCGAGTCGAGCTGGAGAAGAAAGAGCAAAGGTACCCACCAGTATCTCCCTTTTTACTGGTGGGCGTTTTTTTCCCCGCAGCGGGCACTTGGCGAGGAAGTGGCCTGGATTACCACAATAAATGAAGTAATTAGAATTCATTCATCTTAGTCTCTCCTCAGAAGAGAGGCGAGTGTGATTCACCTGCATGGGCTCAGGATCGGGTAATGTAGGGGACTGTAGAGGCTGACCAGAACAAGGACTTTTAAACTCGGAAGTGTCGGGCACCTGGGACTTGTAGTATAGAGTTGAGGGTTTGTATGTGTGACGCTCACCTAGTGACATAGTGAGTCCAGAAGAGGGGGAATTATGGGAGTTGTAGTCTTTCTCTCTTCGGCGCTCCCGGAAATGCTCGTCAATGGCGATGGCTAGGCCCACGAGCTCGTCGAACCCTTCTGGTTCATCCCGAGCAGCAATTTGGTCCTTAATAATTTCAGACAGGGAGTTCAAAAGGTACCTTGTAAGGCAGATTTGTTCCAAGTCGTCTGGGCTACGAGGATGCAGAACTCGGGGACGTGTTCTGCGTCAGGTCATCGCCCCTGACGTAATCCTGGGAGCCGTTTTACAGCATTGGGTTCCTGTAGGAGACGGTCAAAAATCCTACAAAACTCTTTCAAGAATAGTTCAAAAGAGACAAACTCCGGTTCATGGGAGTGTAAATATGAATTGGCCCACCTGAGAGCGTCACCCTTGAGTTAAGTGACGAAGTAGGTGATCTTGGCAAAACTTGTCAGAGTCAGATATTCTTTTTTGTCATTCGCACCTCATGTGGTACATGTGGTGGAGCGAAATAATGTACACAGGGTCCCAGTTACGTCCAACAATAAAATGTATAAGAAAAACAGTAATAACATCTAAGATATGAACTAAGAAAAACATCAACTAAATATACACTAAGCACTCATAACATGAAAACATTGAACATCAGCACAAACATGAACATGAGTCTGTGTGAGCGGATGTGCATGCATGAACACATCAACATTGAAACAGATAAGCAGCAACATGATGTGGTTTTTCACAGTGATTATTGTAGTTAGAGATTCATGAATCTAACAGCCTCAGGGTAGAAGTTGTTCCTCAGTCTAGTGGTTCTACACTTAATGCTCCTCAACCTCCTTCCTGAGGGGAGTGGGGCAAAAAGTGTGTGTGCTGGGTGAGTGAGGTCCTTCATGAAGCAGGTAGCCCTCTTTCTGCATCTAGAGGTGTAGATGTCTGTGATGGTGAGGAGGCTAACTCCGACAGACTTCTGTGCAGCCTTCACCACTCTCTGCAAAGCTTTTCTTTCTGCAGCTGTGCAGCCTCGATGCCACACGTTGATGCTGGAGCACAGGATGCTCTCCACTGCACACCTGTAGAAGGAGGTGATGACTGAGCTTCCCAGACCAGCTCGCCTCAGCCGTCTGAGGAAGTAGAGTCTCTGATGAGCTTTCTTGATCAGGCTGGTGATGTTGTTGCTCCAGCTGAGGCTGTCATTCATGCGTACACCCAAGTACTTGTAGCTGGAGACCACTTCCACCGCAGATCCTCTTATGTTCAGGGGGGTGTAGATGTTTTTGTTCCTTCTGAAGTCCACATTCCCACATCCCACCACTGCTATATCATCTGCAAACTTTACAATGTGACAGCCTTGATGGGTAGCTACACAATCATACGTGAGCAGAGTAAACAGGAGGGTGCTCAACACACAACCCTTAGGAGAGCCAGTGCTGAGGGTTATGGTGGAGGAGGAGAAGTTGTGGATCCTCACTAACTGTGGTCTGTTTGTTAAGAAGTCTAGTACCCAGTTGCAAATGGAGGGGCTTAGTCCTAGTGTGGATAGTTTGTCCTTCAGGGTTTGGGGGATCATGGTGTTGAAGGCGGATGTGAAGTCCACAAAGAGCATACGGACGTAAGAGTTTTTCTGCTCCAGGTGGTTGAGCACAGTGTGGACCACAGAGGAGATGGCATCCTCTGTTGATCGGTTCTCAAGGTATGCATACTGATGAGGGTCCTCGTTGATGCTGATGGTTGTTTTGATGTGAGTCATGACCAGTTTTTCGAAGCATTTAGCAACTATCGGGGTGAGGGCCACTGGCCGATAGTCATTCAGACCAGTCACTGTAGAGCTTTTTGGGACTGGAATGATGGTGGCAGTCTTCAGGCAGGTGGGAACTGTCTCCAGGGTAAGTGAGGTGTTAAAGATGTCTGCCAGCACCTCGCAGAGCTGATCAGCACATTCCTTCAACACTTTTCCAGGGATGTTGTCTGGGCCAGTTGCTTTGTGCGGATTAATCCTCCTGAAAGTACTCCTTACTTCAGCTGAGGTCACGCTGAGATGCTCTTCATCCGGTGGTGAGGTGAATCTGGTGCTGGGTGGTCTGTTTGGGTCTTCAAAGCGTGCATAGAACTTGTTGAGGGCATCAGGCAGAGATGGGTCTTTGGGGCATTGTTCACTCCTTCCTTTATAATCTGTTATGCACTTAATGCCCCTCCACATGCTCCGAGGGTCTTGTGAGATGAATTGACCCTCGATCCTCTTTGCATATGTGCCCTTGGATCTCTTAATACCAGCAGCCAGCTCTTTTCTTGTCCTACTCAACTCTTCTGAGCTTCCAGACCTGAAGGCAGTGTTCCTGGCTTCCAGCAGGGTGCGCACCTCTGCATTCAGCCAAGGTTTTCTGTTTGGGTAGCTTTTAACATTTCTGATAGTGGAGACGGTGTCAGTACATGTACTAATGTAACCCAGAACTGAGGATGTGTATTGGTCCAGTTCAAGCGATCCTCCATTTTCAGCAGCTTCTTTGAAAACCTGCCAGTCTGTTCGGTCAAAACAATCTCTCAGTATGGGGCCACTGTCCTGGATCCAGCATTTAACTTCCTTTTGTACCGGTCTGAAGCGTCTCAGCGGTGGCATGTAAGCAGGAGCCAGGAAGATTGAGATTTGGTCTGACAGTCCTAGGTGGGGGCAGGGTTCGGCTTTTATGCATCTTTTACATTCGTGTAAACACGGTCCAGCATCTTGTCTCCACGTGTTGGAATTATCACATGCTGATTAAAGCTTGGGAGACAGTCCTTTAGATTCATGTGGTTAAAGTCTCCAGCTACCACGTAAAGAGCCTCGGGGTGTTTGCTCTGCAGCAAGCTGATGATACCCTGTAGCTACTGTAGTGTTTCATTAGCATTAGCGTCCGGAGGAATGTAAACGACAGTGATGAAAGTCACCGTGAACTTGCGGGGTAGATAATGTGGCCGACATTTCACTGTTATTTGCTCCAAAGCCTTCGAGCATGAGCTATTTACAACAGTACAGTTCGTGCACCAACTTTTACTCACGTAAATGCATACTCCGCCTCCCCGTGATTTCCCGTTAGCTCGCTGCAGCGGTCCGCTCGAAATAAAAGTATGTGATCCAGCTGGAAGACTGCATCCGGCGTTTCGCTTGTAATCCATGTTTCTGTGAGGCACAGCACTGCACACTTCTTCATCTCTTCTGAGGCGCCCGCTCTCAGATGAAGTAAATCCATCTTGTTGTCCAACGAGCGTACATTCGACAGAAAGAGAGACGGCATGGGGAGTTTACCGGCTTTAGCGTTAGCTCGTAGCCTCACCTTTGTAGCGTAGAGTTGGGGAGCTCCCTTGAATACTAGTTTACAATGGAGAAGGAATCCCCCGCAGTGGTCAGGGTGTTGGAGACAGGTTCCGTCCTGGGAGGACTCGATGTTGGAGAAGAGGAGGAAGCTGCATGAGGAGAAGAGGTGAGTTTTTGATTTATAGAGAAGACCATACCTCAGAGCTCCTGCATGTTCTTCTGGGAGGTTAACTGTTGAGTGAGGACTTATTGGAGCATCTCCTCCAATTAGCTAATGCGCTCCAACTGGGAAGAGGAAGCCTGCTCATCCATGGTCTCGTTCTGGGTCTTATTTGGCCGGAGCATTTCTGTTATGACACGGGGAACCCAGAGTGATAGAAGACCATGAAAACGAGGCAAGATTCAGAGATACAAATTGTCAGTGTTTATTTATGTACAGCGAAAAGCCCTCGAACAGCTGGAGCCCTGAGGAGGAAGGGGAGCGTCAGGTGGTTCTGGCTGGAGAATAGAAGGGGTTGATATTGATCCAATGGTTTTGTCTTACAGTTTGGAGGATGGTCGAGGGGAACCCAAAGAGGGCTCCAGGAGTGAAGGCGAACAGGCGTGTGGCTGGAAGGCAAGGCACGAGGAACCAGGAGAGGGACTGAAGGGGAGCCAAGGCATGACAGGAACCGAGGAGTGGAACTGAAGGAGGACCAAGGCACGACAGGATCCAAGGAGGCAGGTAAGCTATAACCATAAGAGAAGGTTGTAGTATTTTGCACGAGAGACAAGCACAGGCCAGAGACAAAGCGTACCATTAGTGGCTAATGCTCCGGTGACAAGTAACATCCAGCTGCAGCCTTAAGTAGGGTGGAACCTCATCAGGGAGTTGACTGTCAGGTGGTGCTGATTGGTGGCCATCTTGGACAGGAAAACTGCAACAGATGGTACTCTCACAGTATGAACATCCTATTGGAAAATTACTGCATGGGCGATTATCTTTCAACTGGCAACAAGTTATTAACTCCAACTGGTGCAATGAGTTGCTTCTCATTTCTTAAACAACCATGTTGAAAGACATTGCGTGGTTGTGGAAAAGATGTTAGTCTGTTTGAGAAGGGTCAAATCATTGGCATGCATCGAGCAGAGAAAGCATCTAAGGAGATTGCAGAAACTACTAAAATTGGGGTAAGAACTGTCCAATGCATTTTTAAAAACTAGAAGGATAGTGGGGACCCATCGTCTTCGAGGAAGAAATGTGTCCAGAAAAAAATCCTGAATGATCGTATAGGCGATCACTTAAACGTTTGGTGAAATCAAATCAAAGAAAAACAGCAGTAGCACTCAGGGCTATGTTTAATAGTGAAAGTAAGAGCATTTCCACATGCACAATGTGAAGGGAACTCAAGGAATTGAGAGTGAACAACTGTGCAGCCTTAAGAAAACCACTTATCAGTGAGGCTAACTGAAAAAAAGGCTTCAATTTGCTAGGGAGCATAAAGATTAGTCTCTGGAGCAATGGAAGAAGGTCATGTGGTCTGATGAGTCCAGATTTACCCTGTTCCAGAGTGAGGGGCGCATCAGCGTAAGAAGAGAGGCGGGTGAAGTGATGCACCCATCATGCCTAGTGCCTACTGTACAAGCCTGTGGGGGAAGTGCTATGATCTGGGGTTGATGCAGTTGATCAGGTCTAGGTTCAGCAACAGTATGTGCTCAAAGAATGAGGTCAGCTGACTACCTGAATATACCGAATGACCAGGTTATTCCATCAATGGATTTTTTTCTTCCCTGATGGCACGGGCAAATTTCAAGATGACAATGCCAGGATTCATCGGGCTCAAATTGTGAAAGAGTGGTTCTAGGAGCATGGAACATCATTTTCACACATGGATTGGCCACCACAGAGTCCAGACCTTAACCCCATTGAGAATCTTTGGGATGTGTTGGAGAAGGCTTTGCGCAGTGGTCAGAATCTGCCATCGTCAGTGCAAGAGGTGAAAAATTTATGCAACACTGGATGGAAATAGAGCTTGTGACAATGCAGAAGCTCATCGAAACAATGCCACAGTGAATGCATGCTGTAATCAAAGCTAAATGCGGTCCAACGAAATTCTAGTGTGTGACCTATTTTTTGGTGGCAACTTTTTTTTGGCCAGGCAGTGTAAGCAGATGCAGTCGTTTGTATTTCAGTGAAAAACCATTCAGATTCCCACTAGTCCTGGAAGCGGCGGCCCTCTACTTCTTCTTCTTCTTTTGATTTTTATTGGTTGCAGCACCCCACTGTCGACTTTTCTTGGTTTATATTTGCCCTTTTAGAAATTGGCTATAAAAGGTCACACTGCCATCTTCTTAAATATATGTATGTGTGTATTTAAAACTTTACAGCAATCAACGCACTGGCGTGCCGCATATTATTGATTTTATGACATAGGCTGCGAGTCAATGGAAATTTGAACACGGACCGCATATGGCTCCTGGGCTGGACTTTGGACATATCTGGTGTAGTTGAAAACCATGCTAAGTGTAATTAGCATTTTAGCATGCTAGTACGAGCAGCTAGTTAAATGATATAACAGTTCAGGTTTTTGTATATTGAAATGTAAATGTTAACATTAGTGACCGTTTAAGCTCTTAATGGCTCCATATGAGAAGCCAGTGTGTTTTATTAAGGAATATACTGTATATATGGACTGAGAGCTGTCACTGGATCAGGAGCTATCTTTTGACCTGGTGGACAAGTTAGAAGTTCACCATTCAGCCGTTGGATTCTCATCTGTGAGGCTGTTGCCAGGAAGTATCTCTGTGTTCGTGTGACATCACCTGCCTACTTTACTCAGTGCCATATGGGATCTCCACATCTAACTTTTCCTGATCCAATCTCAAACTCTGAAAGATTTGTGAGTACAAAACTAAACCAGTACACGTGCTTTTTATTTTATTTTGCTCAGTGAGCGAACAAACTGTTTGTTTTTAGCTCCCATGCACCCAAGCATCGATTCAGGCCTGCAACGCGTTATTTTGGGTTTGAAAGTTCTGTAAAAAGTTGTTTTTGTTTTTATCTTATTTATATATTTTTTCCCTCATTAAAAAGTATTTTCAATTGAAATCAGGAATCAATGTCTTATTTGAAAGTTACTTTAAGTGTTTTTTGTATTCCAAGGGAATGTATTTACAGTTATTAGAAGTAAATTCTTAGTGGGTAAAAAAAATGTAAAGTCATAATTTCCTGCTAAGTGGAGGCACCACCATTAAATTAAATACAAACAGTAAGTTGTATCTCCTGTAAGCTGTTAGTACAGCTATCTTTCAAATAACGTTCCCAGGGCCCCAACCAATGTCCTACATTTCAATCTAACCTATTGGTTAATTCTTTAGCTATGTGGTACGCGCTACACATATTCTGTGCATTTTGTTGAATATTTAATAGATTTGCAACAAACCATTTTGTGTTTTAGGTTTGCACAAATCACAACCAAACCTGAAAACAGCAAACAGCCTCTGGAGGGATTTTATAGCTGCGTGTCCAAGGTGCAGACTGTACAGAGGACTGAGATGTCTGCAGCACTACATGCAGCTGGTCCAAAGCTCAGGACTCATTCTAACTCCTTACAAATTTAGTGCATGTTGTTTGAACAAAACCCCTCCATAAAAAAACAAGTTACTAAATCATTACAAGTTTATTTTATTTGTAAATCAATTGCACAAATATAGATATGTATATAACAAAATATACATGTTATTTAATCAAGATTCACATTATAGTGCAGAAAGGATTGAAACTATTATTTGAGTTTTATCTTTAAATAGAAATGTGTGCAAAATAATTCATCTTAGGTCTTTCTCATTCTTCCAGCAGAGGTCAGCCTTGTGGAAACATCACAGACAGCACATTCTTTATATACACCAAACACGAAACACTTTGCAGAACTCAAACATGTTGCAGACCGACCTCAGATGTTTCCCTGGTCTCCTTTGTTTCAAGACAAGGGTTTAATAATAATAATTTAAAAAACTTACATCATCTTCTTAAACCTCATCAGCTTAAATCTTATAATTATGAATAATTGGAGTGTCCAAAGCGGAGCATTAAGTTCTGTACTCAGTAAAATCAGTGCTGAGCTTCTTAAAGGCACCACAGGTAACAGCTGATGCTCCGAGTCTCAGAGCATGTCAACACAACACACTTTAGTCCCTGTTCAGGTTCAATCGTTATTCAATCTTCAGGTAAAAAGAGGTTATCAGAGCGTGGCGTTGACTGATAAAACGTTGGGAATAAGTGCAGTCTTGTTGGCGGGGTGAGCCCATTCTGGGTAAGAGTTCAGGTTGAACATGGCAACACCCCAAGTATTCATAGCCAGAGAGACAGAGAGGATGCCCAGGATGTTCATGACGAAACCAGTCTTCACCTGAGAACAAGAGACCGAGGTGTGAGGACAGCGGAATATAATCTGTAGTTAACGTGCAGAAAGTCGAGGTGAGGGTGTTACCATGTCCTTCACCAGGAGGTGTCCTGATGCAAAGGCAATGGAGTTGGGTGGTGTGGACACTGGGAGCATGAAGGCGTATGAGCATCCAACCGTGGCAGGGATCATGAAGTACAGAGGGTTCACCAACACACGACTAGCCTGCAGAGATAACGACACACATTCAAAGTTTTCACATCTATGTGAAAAGGAAACAACTCAGCAGATCTTCTATAAAAGAAGGAATTAAAAGTATTTATGTCTTTACACCGCATGGCAGATCTTAGATATAAATTAAAAAGCAGCATTCATTCCTTCTTATCAACGCTGACTTACAACACGCTAACATTTAAAACCAAGGGTGCTCAGACATTTTCAGCATGTGAGCTCCTTTTAAAATGACCAAGTCAAAGATCTACCTACTTTAAGGCCCAGTTTACACGAGAACAACTTCTGGAAATGTTAGTGCTTTTTCAATGTTTATTGGAGGTAATAAACAAAAAATGAGAGGGTTTACATGAAAAACGCTGTAGTTTCCATGTCTGTTGGGTTGCCAGATAAGAAATGATTAACTATAGTACAGGTCTCTCTTGTAAATGAGTCTTCGTGAGTCCTGACTCAATGGGACTAACCTGTATAAATAAAGGTTGAATGAAAAAGTACTGTGACTTTAAAATTATAGAATTTTGACCAAAACTGTCATATGTGCTGAGTAAAGAGATTCTAAGATGAGGTGCATGTTGTATTTGTTGAACACGTGAAGCACCCACACCTGCCTCCACCCACATTTTCCCCACTCTGGACCCTTAACCCCCACCATCTGCTCTCCCGGGCACACTAGCAGCTCTCTGCTCCACACAGAGGACTTTGGTAGCTCGTGATCTGTGGTTGTGTCAGGAAGGACATCCGGCGTAAAAATAATTGCTAAGTCTTCGTGTGACTTAGTTCACTGTGGCCACCCCGGATGAAGGGAGCAGACAAAAGAAGAAAAAAAAACATTGAGTAATTTTATAGAAGGGCAAACTTGTGAAACAATCAACACCAACTAACTGGACGTGTTGGCAGGAGAGTCTTGAAAAGACAGAATCTGTTGTATTTTCCTGCTCCTCACAACAGCTTCCAGACTAAACAACAATCTGATAATAAATCCTGGTTACAGCCAAATTTAGAATATTTTATCTGTGGCATAAAATCTATTAACATACAAACTTTAATAAAGTGGGTAAAAAATCATATTTTTTATAGTATATACTTCAGATACCACACTTCTGGTTCAGTTATTTTATGTATCTTTAAATATATCCTGATGCATGCTCAATAATCCGGGTAGAAAAATATAAAAAAGTTACGTCAGGTCCTCTGGACGTTCAAAAAACAAAAACAAAAATTGTAGAAATGTTTAATCTTTCATCCGAAAGACTTCTTCTGTCTATGGAGCTGTGTTCAACTCAATCTTATAAATAACACCTTCTCATAGTGGATCACTATGATGGATCACTATTGATCCACTCTGAGAAGGTGCTATTTATAAGACTGAGCTGAACACAGCTCCTCAGACTGAAGAAGTCTTTCGGATGAAAGATGAAACATTTCTTCAATTTTTTTTGTTTGTTTTTTGAATGTCCAGAGGACCTGACTTAACTTTTTTATAACTTTAAATATGTTTGTAGATCCAACAACAACAGCAACAACAGCAGAAAATAACAGCATATACCCTGTATATGTCTAAAGAAAAAATGACTTAGAATACTTTAATTTATTGGATATTGAATGTAACACTGACCTAAAACACATGAAGTCAGGGTTAAAGTCAGACAATAAAATAATTTTAGACACTTTGTTACTGAAGACAACAGTGTTATGCAGGGCTGGAATGGGACTCATTTTCAGCCCTGGAGTTTCATGCCCACTTTAGATCATGACCTATTATGATTTAAATAATTCAATTATAACCTTACATCAGGGGCAATTCCTTTAGGGGTGCTTTAGCCCCCAGTGCTGACAATGGCTCTTGGCTTGAACAATGTGGTGACCATTGGCATCAGAAGCATTTTTAATGTGGAGGGGAGGACGTACTAGTGGTGGTGGTGGTGGAGGGGGGGGGGGGTGTCTGGGGTCCTGCCCCAGAAAATTTTGAATAAAGTAGATGCCATTTCCTGCATTCTGGTGTATTTTAACTTGTTGTTTAACATCTAGTTTTACCTACATAAGTAAACACTTGATTCAGTAACTATTTAGAGTTAATGGCACAACAACAAGTAGCCTGACCAACAGTTCTCCTTGTGTGAATAGAGTATGCTCCACTTCTCTCACGCCTCCTAGCCACAGTCTAAAAGACACAGTGTAGCCTAAATTAACTTTTAGGAAAAAACTCACTAGCCAATATGAAACAATAATAATAATCACTCCTTCTTACCAATGGCGTAGCATAAAGCAATATGATCATCGTTCATTGTGATTTATTAGTAGCTTAAAATACATAATTAAAACTCCAGTATTGGGCTAGGTCTACTGTAGTGATACCCAGTTGCAGGGTCAAGAGACAAACATGTAGCATTAACACAGTATGAGCAACATTTAGGAATTGTTTCTATAAGAACATTATCAAATAATTTACGTGAACGGTAAGATTAATCCGCCCACGAGGAAATGTATTTCATAGGCACAGTTATTCTCAAATGCAAGCTAGCTGGGCGCTTGCATGACCTCCATTGTTGTAAAACAGGAAGTGCAATCCATTCTGGGATTAAAGGACAGTGTAGGAATGAAACTGGTTAGCTTCAGCAAAGAAGTTTTCCATATTGACACCGATCAGGATGAAACAGCATAGAAAGTGTTCCGTGAATATGCAAACCTCTTCAAGAATGAACTTGGCAACTTACCTGTGACCTTCTCAATGAAACTCGATCCTAGCGTGTTACCAGTGGTCAACCCTGCAAGGCACATTCCTGTACCCTTGCAGAAAAAAAAGTTGAAAGAGAACTCCAGAGAATGCAGGACCTAGGAGTAATTGAACGAGTGGAGGAGCCTACAAAATGGGTGTCCAACATGGTTGCCACATACAAAAAAAGACACATCATATTCATATCTGTATAGACCCAAGAGATTTAAAAAAGGCATTGATGTGACCCCGGCAGCACGGTGGCACAACTGGTAGAGCTGCTACCGCTCAGCGAGAAGGTTGCCGGTTCAAACCCCGGTCCCGGGGCCTTTCTGGGTGGAGTTTGCATGTTCTCTCCATGCATGCGTGGGTTTTCTCCAGGTACTCCGGCTTTCTCCCACAGACCAAAAACATGCATGCTAGGCTGATTGGTAACTCTAAAATTGTCCCTAGGTGTGAGTGAGAGAGTCAATGGTTGTTTGTCTCATTTGTCTCTATGTGACCCTGTGATGGACTTGCGACCTGTCCAGGGTGTACACTGACCCTCGCACAGTAATTGCTGGACACTGGCACCGGCGACCCCTGTGACCCAAAAGTGGAAGAAGCGGGTAAAGATAATGGATGGATGGATGGATGGCTTGATGGATGGATGGATGGATGGATGGATGGATGGATGGATGGATGGATGGATGGCTGGATGGATGGATGGATGGATAGATGGCTGGATGGATTAATGTGACCACACCATCCTATGCGCACAGTAGATGAAGTAGCAGCCCAGGTATCAGGAGCAACCGTTTTCTCTGTTGTGGACGTAAAGAACTCCTTCTGGCAAATCAAATTGGATCATGCTTCATCTTTTCTTACTACCTTTGTAACCCCTTTCGGCAGATTCAAGTTCCTGAGAATGCCCTTTGGCATCAATGCTACATCTAAGGTCATCCAAAGAGCCATGGGGCAGGATATCCATGTGCGGTGATTGTGGATGATATCCTGGTGGGAGGAAAAGGAATTGAAGAGCATGACAAAAATCTGAAAAAAGTGCTGGTGCATGCCAGACAAATAAAACTCAGACTAAATCCAAAAAAGTGCACGTTTAGGCTCAAAGAGATGAGCTATGTGGGACACATCTTTACTGATGAAGGTCTTAAAGAAGACCAAACTAAAATCACTGCAATCAGTGACATACCATCACCAGAGGACAAGACTTCCTTCCAATGTTTTTTGGGAAAAATCAATTTTTTGGGAAAGTTCATCCCAAACTTTAGTGAACTGTTAGCACCATTACATCAGCTACCTCCCTAGGATGTTCAGATTTAGTTTATTTGTCATATGCAAATCAACACAAGGTCAACAATGTAATGAAATGCTGAGGACGAGAAGAACCATCTTGACTTGCCAAAAAAACAACAAGAAATACCAAAGCATGCAGCAAAATATACAAAACCAAGGTGCCAAAAGTGAAAAAGTTAACATCTACAGTGTGGTTCGGTTAGCAGTGTAGCAGGCCTTTTTAGCAGGTCCCATTAGCTGCTTGATGATAATAACAACCGGAGCAGCTGCCCTCACAGACTGCCCTCCAGAACCAGGTTCAGCAGACAGAGAACATCCAAGGTTTCCCCACGGAACTGAACGGGTCAGTAGAGTTTGGTCTGTGCAGGCAGATGGAGGATCTTGTTAGCAGCATTAGCAGGTCTCGTTAGCAGCTTGATAGTCATAACAACTGCAGCAGCTGCCTTCACAGACCATCCTCCAGAACTGGGTCCAGCAGACAGAGAACATCCAAGATTTTTCCCACCAAGCCAAACAGGTCCGTAGAGTTCAGTACGTGGAGGTAGGTGGAGGATCATGGAGATGGCTGCTGTTACAGGCCGAAGCCTGAGCCCAAGTGATGGAGGGTGGCCGGGAACTAAACCACAATGGCAGGATGGTAGGATGGCAAGGCAGCAACACACAAACTCCAAAAGTGCTTCCTTCTTTAGATAGAGAACTTTACTTATTTGCTTTTCTATGTTTGTGAATATTCCTGTAAAATGCCCCGAGACAACTTTGTTGTGATATGGCACTATATAAATAAACTGAATTGAAATAAACTGAAAGTGTGTTGTGATCATACCCGTAATGGGTGTGCAGTGTAGGCGTGAAAAGGGTTCAAACAAGAACAACAGGAACAAAAATTTTAGTCAAAGCAAAGCTCCCGTCAGTGTGGCCATACTGCAGAGCTCGTGATGTCACACTGTGGCTGTGGTGTGGAATTGGACTCAAAACCAGCACGATGCTTTCAACAAACTCAAAGCATGTATCCCCAACCCACCTGTACTGCAGTACTATGATATGCAAAAGACAGTGACTCTCGCCTGCGATGCTTCCCAGCATGGTCTAGGAGCTGCCTGCCTACAAGAAAACAAACATGTAGCATACGCATCACACACCCTAACTCAAATGGAGAGAAGGTATGCTCAATTTGAAAAAGCGTTATTGGCGGTAATTTTTGCAAGTTCCAAGTTCTATGATTACATTTATGTCAAACCAGTGGTGGCTGAAATGGACCACTAGCCATTAGTCACAATTCAGTGAATGATGCTAAGACTACAAAAATTTAACCTGACACTCATCTAAAAGAAAGGCAAAACACCTGTACTTTGCAGACACTTTTTCTCATACACCAAAACTGGACACTCAACCTCTCAAAGAGGAGCAACATGACTTTGAAGTAATGCCACTTCAGCTCATTTCACCAAGATGCTTACAAGAGCTTGTAGAACACACCTAAAAAGATGCTACTCTGCAGACACTTGCTCGTTACATCCAGCATGGGTGGTCAAAGCAAGCTAGTAGTGTACCCAACGCAATCAAACCATTTTTCAGTTTTCACGAAGAGCTGATTGTTGATAATGTTATTATGAAAGGCAATAGAGCTGTTGTCCCAGTTTCACTGCATGAGATCTACTTACAGAAACTATACAAAGGACATCCAGGCATGGAGTCTACAAAAAAGGAGAGCAAGTGATAGTGTGTTCTGGTTGACAATAAATACTGACATAGAGGACAAAGTAAAATCATACAGTATTTGCAACTGTTTTAAACCACACCAGCAAAAACAACCACTGAAACTACACCACATTTCAGATATCCCTTGGTCCATCACTGCCACAGACATATTCAAGTGGAACAACCACCACTACTTCGTGCTTGTGGATTCTTATTCTTTTCTAACAAGTCAAACCAACCATCTGCCTCTAAGACCCAATTCCATCATCACTTTTTTATTAATTTTATAGTTTCTTTGAGAATGAAATTTTAAACATTCTAAACTGCTCTCTTCAGATGGGTGTCTTCCCCGTTGCCTTTAAAATGGCTGTGGTGAAGCCCCTTCTGAAGAAGAGTAATCTAGATCCTAGTGTTTTTAATAATTATAGACCTGTATTCAACTTACTATTCTTAAGTAAAATCTTAGAAAAGCTTGTTTTTATTCAATTAAATGTTTTTTTAAATTATGCTGGTATTTTACAAAAGTATCTATCTGGTTTTAGGACGAACCACAGTGCAGAGACAGCCCTATTAAAAATTGTGAATGATTTAAGGTGTAATCTGGATTCACACAAGCTCTCAGTTCTTGTTCTATTGGATCTGAGTGCAGCCTTTGATAGAGTAGATCATCAAATTCTTTTAAATAGATTACAATGCCTGGTCGGTCTTTTTCGTACTGTTCTTCTGTGGTTCAGCTCCTATCTCACAGATAGAACCTTCATGGTAAGTATGGATACATGCTCCTCGCAGATCCATGAAGCCAACTATGGCGTCCCGCAAAGCTCTATTTTAGGCTTTCTGCTTTTAATTTGTACATGTTGCCGCTTGGTGGAGTCCTCAGGAGCCATGGGATAAGTTTCCATAGTTATGCTGATGACACACAGCTATACATCTCATTATCCAAACAGCCATCACTGTGGGGTTAACAGCCTCTTCTGTACTGGACAAGGTTGAGCATGCATGTGTTCATGTTTTTTGCTAATAAATAACAAGCATAAAAATAGCATAGTAAACAATTAAAATGAACTGTTTATTATGAACAAACCTACAGTTACAAATGAAATCAACACAACAGTAGCAGACGATAAACAGGGCATCTGTTCAGTCTAGGTGAAATTAATAACCTGGGAAAATAAAACTAGAAGCTTCTGCATAGCTTTATCTTAGCTTGGCTTTTCAAGATAAGGACGTTTTCTTCAAGCAGAAAGTGTTCAACGTGTGTTATTTCTTGTGAACAGAAAATGTAAGAGCTGAAAGTAATGATTTCCAGCAGCAACAGTTAATGTCTAACAGACTTCCAATAGGAGAAAATCTATTATTAATCTACAGAGAACAAGGTTCATAATTCACTGCTCTGCTTTATCTTGGAGCAGAAGCATTCTGTTGTTTCCCGGTCATGTTAGAATGACAACACTGATCTGAAAACTTGTTATTGTTGCAAGTCTTTCCATCCGTTTTAATTGATAAATCCATCTGTTACAACAGATGTGCAACAGACATGTACGCTGATTGTAATGACTGAGTCATTTCATCCACACACAACATTTATTTGTATTTAAAACCATTCTTACCAGTTCAGCAATGACAGGGAGAAATATGATGATTGTGGCAGTGTTGCTAGCAAACTCAGTGAAACAGGCGAGGAACGCCGTGATCAGTATCACAGCTGCAGCAGGAGGAACTTCAGCCAAAGGCTGGAGGTGGCCTCCAATCCAGGCGGCCAGGCCTGACTCCTGTTGGTGCACAAAGATTAGAGGTCAGAGATCTGGGTTATTGGTCAAAGATCTGGGTCAGTGGTCAAAGATCTGGGTCAGCGGTCAAAGATCTGGGTTAGTGGTCAAAGATCTGGGCTAGAGGTTAAAGATCTGGGTCAGAAATCAAAGATCTGGGTAAGAGAAATGCATGTTTGTTTGCCCTGCGCTGTACTCCACTTCTTGCTTGTGGAGCGGGGCCAGGACTGATTGCATTCACACTGTACTCAAACCGCGCTGGAGTTTTCTTCTACCGGACCGAGACCTAGGTTTTAGCCTTTTTGTTCCGTGACAGAGTTCGATGGCGCATTTACACCTCCCCATATGAACCGGACTTCCTAGGCCAACGGGCTAGAGTTCGATTAAAGCGGACTAAACAGGGCTGGTGTGAATACACCCTAAGATTCATTTAGAGCAACAACCAGCAGGTATAATCAGACAACCTGTAGAACTCCCCAAAGCTGGACCTGGTTGCTTTGGCTCGCTCGCTCCATCTGTCTGTCTGTCTGTCCGCCCGTCCGTCCGTCCGTCCGTCCGTCCGTCCGTCCGTCCGTCCATCCATCCATCCATCCGTCCGTCCGTCCATCCGTCCGTCTGTCCGTCCGTCCGTCCGTCCATCCATCCATCCATCCATCCATCCATCCATCCATCCATCCATCCATCCATCCATCCATCCATCCATCCATCCATCCATCCATCCATCATCTGCTTGTTCTGAAGTCAGGTCGCAGGGGCAGCAGCTTGAGCAGGGAGGTCCAGACATCTCTTTCCACAGCCACCTCTTCCAGCTGTTCTGGGAGAACTCTAAGATGTTCCCAGGCCAACCAAGAGCTGTTGACTCTCCAGCATGTCCGAGGTCTTCCCCGGAGTCTCTCCCCAGTTGAACATGCCTGAAGCATCCTTACCAGATCCCTGAATCACCTAAATTGGCTCCTCACTATGTGGAGGAGCAGCGGTTTTACTCTGAGTCTCTCTGGAATGACTGAACTTCTCACCGTATCTCTAACGGAGAGTCCAACTACACTTCAGAAGAAACATTTCAACTGCCTGTATCTGTAATCTCATTTTTTTGGCCACTACCCAGAGTTTGTGACCATAGGTGAGGGTAGGAATGTAGACTGACTGGGCCTTACAACTCAGCTTCCTCTTTACCACAATGGACTGACACAGAGTTAGAAGTGTCATTTCTAAGCCGAACCTGGAGCCCGGCCCCGCCCGACCCGGATTCAGACCAGGCCGGGTCATAATAATGTGCTTAATGTGTGGGCCGGGTCGGTGTCGGGCTTTTTATTGCATCAGAAACACGTGTGGCTGACAATCCAATATATGCAAACATGACTTGCCATACTGCACCTGCCGCATGTGGCCATTTGACCATTCGCTGACCAGCTGGTTGAAAGAGGTACAAAGTTCAGTTCAGCTTCAGATGGACTACTGCTTACATGGAAATTCATTCAGCCGCTGCACTCAGCGGACACGAGCAGCCGAGCCTGGGTCTGGGTCCTGGTCGGTTCGAATTATTTGGACCCGAGTGCAACTCTACACAGAGTCCACCATACTGCAGACGCTGCATCAATCCATCTGTTAATCTCATGCTCCATTCTTCCCTCACTCGTGAATAAAACCCCGGGATACTTGAACTCCTCAACTTGAGGCAGAACTTCACCTTGACCCGAAGAGAGCAATCCACCCTTTTTCAACTGAGAACCAGGTTCTTGGATATGACAGTGCTGATTCTCATCCCAGCCACTTCACACTCAGCTGTGAACCGCTCCAGTGAGAGCTGGCGATCACAGCACAATGATGCCAACAAGACCATACCATCCGCAAACAGCAAAGAATCCTGAGGCCACCAAACTGGACTCCCTCCACCCTCTGGTTGCACCAAGAAATTCAGTTCACAAAAGTTATGAACAGAATTGGTGACAATGGGCAGCCCTGATGGAGTCCAACTCCAACCCTGAAGGGGTCCGACTTACTGCCAGCATTGTAAACTTAAGTCACACCACTTGTATAGGGGCCAAACAGTTCATAGCAACGGGCCCCCAATCCCATACTCACAGAACACCCCCTACAGTGTACCTCAAGGAACACAGAAATTCAACTAGTCTAAGCGAAAAGAGGGAACTGGAAACCACCTTGAAATAGCCCACAATTGGAAGGGAAGAAGTCTGGGTTGGGTGCCATGTGAGCTGTAGATGTAGGATGTTACAACATCCCAGCACCACAAACCAACAGAAATCCGTTCACTGGTGGGAAAAGAGCTTAAGATGACGTGTGAGGTTACTTAGGCCCACCTCCACAAACTGCTCCTATGTCATGTGCCACAGAGACAACTCACAATTCCCTAAAATCTCTTTTTTATCTATACACCAATAAAATCTGATTAATTTAATTTTTAGATTGTCTTCCAACAAATTTTTCTCTATAGAAATTTGCTTTAAAGGTGAAGCAGATGAGTTAAAAATGTGAAGTAAAATATGTCTATAAGGAATGCATCAAAGTTTATTTCTGCTGTTGACCTTTTTACAGTTTCTAGTGCTCAGGCATGAAATCAGGCACTGTATCCCATTCTAAGCTATTTCTGATGTTTAAACTTTACATTCAGCTCTTCTGTTACACCTGCTTTTTATCGACTTCTTTTATTGAACTTTACTAATGGACTTTTATGTATGTGAATGTTCCTGTAAAGTGCCCTGAGACAACTTTGTTGTGATTTGGCGCTATATAAATAAACTGAATTGAATTGAAAAATTGAACTTCTATATACAAAACATTTATAAATTAGTTTTATTGGTATTTTACGTTGTGGCAGTGAAACCTTCAGAAATGTTGGGTGTCAGAATAACAACAGAGCAGATGAAACAGGAAGTTATATAGACTGAGAGTATTTCATGGCATGGATAGATCCAGACTGTATCACTTTAGAACTGTTTAAAGGTATATTGGGATGGTTTTATAGCATTTTCTCTGTATCATCACCTGCTGTTCAGGAGGAGACCTGCAGTAATGCCCAGCTCAGTGCAGCTTGTTTTAATCTCCTCATGAAGATAAACTAATTTTCTGGATGAAAAAACTTTAAGTGGAACACATGGTTGAACAAAGGCTGGATTGAAATAGATAAAGTTTTCATTTTATGGACAATCTTCAGCTTTGCCTGCAAGTGTACTGACATTTGAATCTGAATGACCCCAAGAGTTTCTGGAAAACCATCAATTTTTTTTTCTGGCAGCACTCACTCATCTGATCTGCCACCACAATTATTTGTTGACTCTGTGTTCCTGTGTCAAATAAGCATGATATGCTAAATTGTTTCAACAGACATTGTGTTGCCTCCAAATTCTTGTTTGATAGTTTTAATCCTACTTCTCCAACTTCTCTTACAAGTCAAAGCTCAGTAACTCTCACCTTCTCATTTTCACCATTCTTTGTCAGTGAGGTTGCTAAACTGCTAAAAAGTCTGGATTCTAGAAAATCAGCAGGCCCTGATGACCTCCCTTCTTATTTATTTTGTCTAGCTGCACAAATTATGGCAGAAGCGGTGTCATACAAGTATAATCTGTCCATACAACATAATATTGTTCCAGATGCTTGGAAAACAGTTTATGTTCTACCATTATTGAAGGGAGGGGACTCCACTATAATGAACAACTATCGGCCAATTTCCAAACTATATATATTAGCTAAGGTTTTAGAAAAGCTGGTGAATACTTAAGTCAAGAAGTATTTGGACTTAATATTTTATCTTCCCTCCAATCTGGCTTCAGGAAACAACACAGCACAACTGCTTTGTTGAAGGTTTTTAATGATGTTGTTGAAACACTGGATGCTAAGAATTACTGTGTTGCACTTTACTTAGACCTGTCCAAACTGTCCAGACTGCCTCCCAAGATTTTACCCCCATGTGGCCATACCAACACGTGGAAAAAACATGCTGGACCATTTTTACACAAATGTAAAAAATGCATACAAAGCTGAACCCTGCCCCCACCTCGGACTGTTAGACCATATCTCAATATTCCCAGCTCCTGCTTACCTGCCTCCGCTGAGACACTCCAGACCAGTACAAATGAAAGTTAAATCTTGGATCCAGGACAGTGGCCCCATACTGAGAGATTGTTTTGAACAAACTGGCAAGTTTTCAGAGAAGCTGCTGAAAACAGAGAAGCGCTTAATCTGGACCAATACGCATCCTCAGTTCTGGAGTACATACGTCTCTACCATAAGATATGTTAAAAGTTCCTCGAACAGAAAACCTTGGCTGAATGCAGAGGTGCGCACCCTGCTGGAAGCCAGGAACACTGCCTTCAGGTCTGGAAACTCACAGGAGCTGAGAAGGACATGGAAAGAGATGGTTGCTGGTATTAATAAGGCCAAGGCCACATATGCACAGCAGATCAAGGGTCAATTAACCTCACAAGACCCACGGAGCATGTGGATGACATTAAGCGTATAATAGATTATAAAGGCAGGAGCGAACAATGCCCCAAAGACCCATCACTGCCTGATGCCCTCAACAAGTTCTACGCATGCTTCAAAGGCACGAACAGAACACCCAGAACCAGACTCACCTCACCACCAGATGAAGAGCTTCTCAGCGTGACCTCAGCAGAAGTAAGGAGTACTTTCAGGAGGATTAATCCTCACAAGGCAACCGGCCCAGACAACATCCCTGGGAAAATGTTGAAAGAATGTGATGATCAGCTCTGTGAGGTACTGGCTTTAACTCCTCGCATACCCTGGTGACAGTTCCCACCTGCCTGAAGACTGCCACCATCATCCCAGTCCCAAAGAGCTCTACAGTGACTGGTCTGAATGACAATCGGCCAGTGGCCCTCACCCCAATAGTCGCTAAATACTTAGAAAAACGGGTCATGATGCACATCAAAACAGCCATCAATATCAACGAGGACCCTCATCAGTTTGCATACCGTGAGAACCGATCAACAGAGGATGTCATCTCCTCTGTGGTCCACACTGCTCCCAACCACCTGGAGCAGAAGGACTCCTACGTCCGTATGCTCTTTGTGGACTTCACGTCTGCCTTCAACACCATGATCCCCCAAAACCTTGATGGACAAACTATTCACACTAGGACTAAAGCCCCTCCATTTGCAACTGGGTACTAGACTTTTTAACAAATAGATCTCAGTCTATGAGGATCCACAACTTCTCCTCCACCTGTCATGATCAGCGGCCCCCGCTGGCCCTCATCTGCTCACTTCCCTGCCCCTTCATGACATGCTATAATTTCTGCCATTCTGGTCATAGTTTCTGTTCATGTTTATTCTCATCTCCTGTCAACCTGTACCTCTGCCTGCTCACTTCACCACACCCCCTCAGCTTATCACAGCAATCAGCCCTGATTCCACTCACCTGTTCAGCTCATCTGGTTCATCTGCTCTGCACCCTTCAAAAGATCCATTTTCCCTCTCCACCAGGGCGAGATTATTACACCTTCCATGGTCCCTGATTTTCAAGCCCTCATAGTTTCATGCCTAGACTTCAAGCCTTATTCTCTGGATTATTGACCTCACGCCTGCCTTCTGGATTTCCCGTTTTTTGCCTACTCCTCATCTGTTTCTGTTCTGCCTCTCTGACCACGGTAACGACCTCCTCTTCAGTCTATGACCTCGACTCACGGATCACCCTTTTGGATTGCCCTTTGGACCACAAACTTTCATTGCCCCACTGTCCATAGCATTAAAGGCCTCCCTCTGCAGCTACCAGCAGCCTTATTAATAAAAACTGTTAATTTTTGCACTCCTGTGTCTGGCTTATATTGAATCCAAAACCTTGGTTCGTGACACCACCACCACAACTCTCAGCACTGGCTATCCTCAGGGATGTGTGCTGAGCCCTCTCCTGTTCACTCTGCTCACGTATGATTGTGCAGCTACCCATTCAGGCTGTCATATTGTTAAGTTTGCGATGATACGGTTGTGGTGGGATGCATCACAAACAATGATGAGTCCACCTACAGGCAGGAGGTGGAACACCTAGAGAGCTGGTGCAAAGAGAATAACCTTCACATCAATGTGAAGAAAACAAAGGAGATAATTGTGGACTTCAGAAGGAACAAACACACCTACACCCCCTGAACATAAGAGGATCTGCGGTGGAAGCGGTCTCCAGCTACAAGTACTTGGGTGTACACCTGAATAACAACTTCAGCTGGGGCAACAACACTACCAGCCTAATCAAGAAAGCTCATCAAAGACTCTACTTCCTCAGGCGGCTGAGACGAGCTGGTCTGGGAAGTTCAGTCATCACCTCCTTCTACAGGTGTGCAGTGGAGAGCATCCTGTGCTCCAGCATCAACGTGTGGTATGGAGGCTGCACAGCTGCAGAAAGAAAAGCTCTGCAGAGAGTGGTGAAGGCTGCACAGAAGTCTGTTAGGGTCAGTCTCCCCACCATCACACAGATCTACACTTCTAGATGCAGGAAGAGGGCCACCTGCATCATGAAGGACCCCACTCACCCAGCACACACTTGTTGACCTGCTCCCCTTAGGAAGGAGGTTAAGGAGCATTAAGTGTAGAACCACTAGACTGAGGAACAGCTTCTACCCTGAAGCTGTTAGACTCATGAATATCTAACCAGGATAATGACTGTGAAATATCACATCATGTTGCTGCAGATCTGTTTCATGTTGCTGTGTTCATGCATGCTCATCTGCTCACACAGACTCATGTTTGTGCTGCTGTTCGATGTAATGTTTTTATGCTGCTAATGCTAGTGTATATTTAGTTGATGTTTTTCTTAGTTCATGTCTTAGATTTTATTACTGTTTTTCTTTTACCTTTTATTGTTGGATGTAACTGGGACCCTGTGTACATAATTTCGTTCTACCACATGTACCACATGGGGTGCGAATGACAAATAAAGAACCTTGAATCCTTGAAAGCCTTTGATACATCTTATGCCATAAGCTCTCACATATAGGTTTCTCATATCACACTGTTGTTTGGTTTTTAAACTATCTTTCAGGATGGAGGCAATGTGTTCGAAATAATGGTACTTCGTTTAGCTATTTAATGGTCACAAATGGTGTGCCTAAAGGCTCAGTTTTAGGACACTTCTTTTTTTAAATTTTTTTTAAAACAAATTATATAAGTAATGTAGGTCAAAATATTCTTGACGCCTCCTTGTATCTCTATACTGACGATACAATTGCTTATTGTCGAGGTAACACAGTGGTAAAGGTTTTCCAGCTTCTACAGTCTGTATTTGACATCATTCAGTCAGACTTATTCAATCTCAAATCTGTGCTAAATGCTGTGGAAACCAAAGGGATGTTGTTTTCAAAGAGAAAGTTGGTGCCAGCAGTTCTTCCTCCTATCACATCCATGCATCATGTTCCTATTGGGTTTGTGGATTCTTACAAATACTAGGGAATTTTAGTTGATGCAGATGTCTCTTTTAAACCAGATATCAAAAACTTGATAAAGAAACTGAAATTGAAATTGAGTTTCTTTTTTATAAATATATCTTGTTTTACTCTGAATGCCAGGAAACACTTGTAGCTGCAACTTTCCTACCTGCTATTGATTATGGTGACATTGTTTACATGAATGCCCCTGCCAGCTGCTTGTAGATGTTGGATGCTGTCTACCATGGTGTGCTAAGATTAATAACTGGTTGAAATTAATAAAGGTTGAATTAATGAAAAATCTGGTTGCAACTCCCATACCCATCACTGCACTCTATATTCATTGGTCAGTTGGCCATCATTATCTACTCGTAGGCTCTCACACTGGTACATCTTGATCTGTAAATCACTCCTTGGTCTGCTGCCTTCTTATATCTCTTCCCATATGTCACGTCGTCAGTGCCATTTCAACGTCACTCTCAGGCCATCATTACCTGCGGTGTTCCTTCGGTGCAGACTGAACTTAGCAAAAAAGCCTTTTCTTATTCTGCCCCTGTAACATGGAACACCTTGCAACAAGAACTGAAGCTGTCCGCTTTGATTTCATTAAGGGATTCTAAACATTTGATAAGGTCAATAGAAACATCAAAGCAAACATGTTCCTGTTTTTAGTATTTTACCTTGATTTAAAAGGCACCTAGATTTCATTGTTTTATAACATTACTTTTATTTTTATTGCATTTTATTGTTGTTTATTTTTTACTGTACTTTTTATGTTGTCTGTCTAAAACAGATCTCTCTTGAAAATGAATCCTTGTGACTCAATGACACTAACCTTTATAAAAAAAAAAGGTTGAATGAAAAAAAAACAATTTCTTTAAATTATCTTCCACCTCTGTGAGATGGAAGCTGGGAGACATCATACATAATCCTTCTGTCCTGTGATTACGGGCTGGATCACGTTCTGAAGTATACATTTTAGCTGCTCATGCATCAATATATCTCATATTGGCCTGCCCAGTGATGCACAGACACGATTCATTCATTAATTCTGTAGGAGTTCCAGTTTTTCTCCTACCATTCCTCAACACCAGATGGCACCAACAAGCATACACCTGTGGACCATTCTTCTAATGAGCTGCAGGAATATAAATGGCAGTATATTACTTCACTTCGATGCTGGTGCATTATCAGCCTACCAGTAGTTGTATTCCTGGCCACTTTACAATTACTTGAGTTTTGTAAATGCTAAACTTTGTTCTCACTTGTTTCAGCACTGACTCCTGTGTTTCTTCTATGGCTTGGACCTCCCTGCTTTCATCGTGAAAGCCCCCTAGTGATTCCTCAAGTCCTTCCTCAACTTCCACCATCAGTCTATGCAACCTTTCTGGGACCTCCTTGTTTGTGACTACTGGAACTATTGGACCCTCACCCATGTGATGACCTTTTTCTCCAACAGTGAGACAAACAACATCTTGAATCATACTCAAGGATCCAAACTGTCATCTTAACTCTTGTCCTTACTCTCCAGGGTTCCAGTCCCTCCCAGTTGAGTTGCAGCCAACTGTTGATTTCACATTTTGTAAATAAACACTGTTAAATATTATCTGGTATTGGAGTTGTTCTCCTTTTGTCACATTAGTATCTGGGCACTGAGAAAATCTTTACAGAATGCACCAGCCAGACGAAACACAGAATGTGACTTAAATGAACAACTACAACACTCTCTCATGTCACAAATCAGGTGCATCAATAAACACGAGCGAAAAAATCCTCACACAACAAAATACCAATCGGTCTAACCTGAAAGAACTCGGAATGATGTTTGCCTTTAATCAGAAACTGTCATTATTACTCCTACCTTCTCCAGAGACTGCCACTCGGAGCCCTGCAGCCCTTCCTGCTTCACCGGTGGTGTTCGAGCAGAATCTCTAGCCTTCTGAACTTTTTGACAGTAACCCAGATCGATTGGGGGGTGGGGGGTACTCCAATGCAAGCTGGCATTTAAGACAGCCCCAAACTTATACTCCTCTGATGCAGCTAAAATATTGTACATCGTTAGCCAATGAAAAAGAGACACTGTAGGTTGGGCTCATGTGTATATGGACTCTCATTATCTAAAGGCTTTCAATTTTTCCTGTTTTACGAAAGTTTCAACTTGTGTTTGATCATCCTTTCTAGCAGGTGGAGGCAGTGAAGCGCCTACTCAACTTCAAACAATGGAAGAACTTGGTATCTAAACATGCCCTTGAGTTCAGGATCACCGCTGCCCGGACATGATGGGACGAAACCGTACTCCGAGGTACCTTCTTACATTCCCTTTATGACAAAATTAAAGATCAATTAGCAACCAGAGACAAACCTCAGAGCCTAGGCTGTAAGGATGGTACTATTTGCTGTTTCTGTTTGTGTCTGTTTTCTCGTCAGTTTAATTGGTGTCACCTTTGTCTCGTCACAGCTGTTGTAATCACGTCTTGTCTTGTCCTTGTATATAAGCCTCCTGTCCTGTGTTGTTCCTTTGTCGGTTCGTCGTTGGGTATTGCCTGTCCTGTCCTGCCTGTGTGATCTTGTTCTTGAGTCCATGTAAGTTTTGCTGCCATGTCAGCCTTTTGATTTATTATTATTATTATTATTATTAAAAGTATTTTATTTTATACATCTGCCTCCTGAGTCCTGCCTGCGCAACTGGGTTCTTCTGTCCTGATCTGCCTCGAAAATCCTGACATAGACCAGCTAATCCACCTGGCCACACGTATCGACAATCGCTTCCAAGAGAGAAGAGATTTGGACTACAACTTCCAGCTCCCCTGTACTTCTGGGTTCTGCCTATGCCAAATGTTCATGCTATTGTTCCCCACGTCAACAAACCAGAACCAGAACCCATGCAGGTCAGTCAAACCCATCTCACTCCTGAGGAGAGGCAACAGAGAATTGTAAGTAAAGCCTGCATCTATTGTAGAAAAAAAGGACATTTCATCACTCGTTGCTCACTCCAGGGAAATGAGTCGCCTCACCAGTAAAACAGGAGATACTGGTGGGAAGCTCTGCTATTTCTCCTACTTCCCAACTGTTGCTAACCACAGTAATTTCCAATAACCATGAAAGAATATCTGTTTCTGCTCTTATCGACTCCGGTCCTGACCAGAATCTAATCAGTAGAGATCTGGTGGACCAGAGACCAGAGACTGGTCATCCCAACTCAGACACTTCAGCAGCCCCTAACAGTGACAGGACATACAAGTGAAAGTTTTGCCTGTGTGATATTCAAGACACTTAACATCCACCTGATCATCACCAGAAATCACCACAAGGAGGGTGAATTTTTTGTTTTGGATTCCTCTTCCTCACAATTAATTATTGGGTTCCTGTGGCTCAGAAAACATAACCCAATCATAAACTGGGTTGAGAAAAGAGTGGAGAGATGGAGCACTTGTGTGTCTGGGAAACTGTTTAAAAGCAGCCGCTCCCACATTTATAAAGAAAACTATGGCACTCAAAGACACAGACTTATCTAAAGTCCCCACTATTTATCATGACCTAGTTTCTGTTTTCAGCAAATAAAGAGCTTTATCATTACTACCTCATGGCCCCTATGATTGTGATATAGACCTTCTACCCACTAGTTGGCTCTACAAACAGGCAGATCCAAAAGAGCCCCTGAAAATCTACATTGATGAGCCTCTGGATTCTGGTATCATCTGCCCCTCCACATCCCCAGTGGGGGCAGTATTTGTCTTTGTGTCTAATAAAGATAAATCCCTTCAACCCTGTATAATAACAGAAGACTCATTCAAATAACTGTTAAAAATAAATCCCTGTTACCACTAAATGACTCAATTTGTGATCAACTTCACTCCGCCTCCATTTTCTCTAAGCTTGACCTCCGCAACACTTATTATATTATTTAATTGTTTTTTGTTGAATTATTGTTGTATGCACTTTATATACTGCCTGTCTCAAACAGGTCTCTCTAGAAAATGAGTTCTCGTGACTCATTGAGACTTTTTTCTTCCAGCTGCTCCATTCTTCAGGGGTCACCACAGGAAATTAACTTGCAGGAAGACAGCAATTTTTTTTATGCTGGATGTCCTTCCTGACAACCACAGATCACTGAGCTACCACAGCCCTCTGTGTGGAGCAGGGAGCTGCCATCTAGGGTTCCTGAGGGAGCAGATGGTGTAGGTAAAGGGCCTTGCTCAAGGGCCCAGAGTGGGGCAAATTAAGGCGGAGACAGGTGTGGGCGTTTCACCTTTCCTACCCACATTTTGATGTTGTTGGTACAGGGAGTTGAACCGGCGACCTTCCGATCACAGGCCCACTTTCTCTAATCTCTGCGCCACCACTCTCATAGTGACTCAATAAGATTAGCCTGTATAAATAAAGGTTGAATGAAATTCTTTTGGGGGGTGAGAATTAGGGAGGGAAAATTAATGGAGAATTGCATTCAGGACTCCACTTGTACATTTTGAGGACTTAGTAATGCCTTTTGAGTAAATCTTTACACATTCATTCATTCAGAATGGCCCAGCCCTTTTCCATAACTTTTATAGAATAGTTTATAAAAAGCTTCTGCGTCAGAAACGACTGGGTTTACAAGAGTTAAGGTTACAAGAGAACAAAAGTTCTACACAAGTAGAAATTCTTTACATTGAGTAGATTATGACTCTACAGTACAAAGATTATTACATCCTGTATCTTTACCTCACAAGCTTTGGCCATTGCAAAACCCCCTCCAAGAAGGAGAATGATGTTCCAGGGAACAGAGTCCTGGGCCTTCTTCCACGACAGCAGAGGAACGTACGGAGTGTTCAAAGCTGAGGAAACATGCTCTCATCAGAAAACATTTTAATAAAAAAGAAAAAAAACTACATCTAATGTCTTTTAAGTCTGTGCAAGATGCACTTTATATGGCATAAATGTGTATTTATTTATGCATATGATTTCAAATGTACATTTATCAAATCATGTCTTGACCTCTTCTTTGAAAGATTTGATCCATATTAAAGTCAGAACTCCCTGCTTTGTTTCTTATCTTTCCTCGTTGGAGTCCTCCGGTTTGTTTGACCAGCTGAACATAAAACACACACATACACACACATGCACGCACGAACGCGCGCGCACACACACACACCACAAACACACACACATTCACACGTGTGTTCCTGTAAACATACTTTTAGGGGACTTTGCATTGACTTCCATTCATTTTCTCTAGCTTAACCCTAACCTTAACCCTAACCCTAACCCTAACCAATCTGCAATTCACACCTTAGTCCTAAACCTAACCCCTAACCCCCCCAACAAGACTTCTCCTTGTGGGGACCTGGCTGTGGTCCCCATAAAGAGCAGATGATTCCCATAATGCATGATTTTTTGTGAAATTGATCCCTACAAGGTAACCTAAAACAAAAATCCACACACACACACACACATACCCTGAACATTCCCAAAAATATGATAAACGAACTTTAAAACCATTGTCACACTAAACTTTCATGATTTCCTTTATTGTATTTTGGTTTTGCCCCTTTTTAAAGAAACATTTACCACAATAATAATAATGGTAAATGGACTGTACTTATATAGCGCCTTTCTATCTTGTTTCAAGATACTCAAAGCACTTTACACTAAAATCTGTGCCTCATTTACCCATTCAAACAGCACTCTACTAGATCTCCACAAAGCTAATTGAACAAATCCTTCTAATGAGACTAATCAGAGCTTTATCACATTCATACACTGATGGGACACACATCAGAGGCAATGAGGGGTTCAGTGTCTTGCTCAGGGACACTTCGACATGTGACTGCTGGTGGATTCGAACCCCCAACTCTCGCATTGGAGGACAACTGCTCTGACCACTCAGCCACAGCCGCCTCTAAATAAAATATTTTCAAAAGTGAAAAAGTAAGTATTCCTGTACGCACAAAGCATGACTGCACAGTTTATAAAGATTAGACTAATCACACAAACAGAGAACGTACAGTCTGGAAATTCACTAAAACTTTCTAATCCTCATTATTAACATTCCTCAGCATAGTTTCTGTATTTTGTAATTAATGGCGTACAGATGAAAGTGAATTAACCTGATTAGAAATCTCTAGTTTGACTTACCTTTTGGGTCAAACCACCATTTCAGAGAAGGTTTCTGAGAAGGGAAGAAGAACAGAATAGACACGATGATCACACCAGTGACTGCATCTGACACGTACCTGCAACAAACAGAAATAAAAACCAGACAATCATCACTCAACGGTGTCTTTAAAGCTCATCTTAAAAGAAGAGAAGCAGCATAACACAGCCAAGATCCATTTCTTACCCCTTCTTGAAAAACACTGACCAGCCTGGAACAAACTTTGGATCTCTTGAGAACAGAAGAACGGCAAACAAAACGAAAAAGAAAGAGATGGCCCCCTCTGCAAAGCTGAAGGGAGACATAAATGTACTCATTCTGCATTCTCTGCATCAAAACCTGAAGACACAGCAGATCCTCACTTTAGTGGTCCCAGTTTCTGGTAATCTTGAAGAATCAAAGCTTGGGCTCGAGCTTCTGCCTGAGATCTCCAGTCATGTCTTGCAAAACACAACCTGGTAGATCACACAAAATAGTTAAATCATGTCATCTGGACAGATTCTTCTTGGTAGAAACATTTCATTTTTTATCCAAAAGACTTCATCAGTCTGAGGCCTGCCAACAAAATCTGTCATATAAATAGGCTTTGTTCAAGCTAGCCTGCTGTGGATATCCTAGAAACTGGCTTTACATATGCAAAACATAAAGGCCAGACCAGAAAGAGACTGCAATATTGATGCTTTAGTGTCAAAAATATGAAATACAGTCATGAGAACACTGTTTTTGGTCATCTATGGCTCGTAGCTTTACCAGCTTTACCTCGTGTTCAAGCCCCCATAAAGAAAAGAGATCCAAAGCCATCCCAGGAACAGGAAGAGGAGCATCAGTGGGAAGGCAAATGCAAACCAAGAGCCAAAGTTGATAAGGTCGCAGTCTGGGAAATAGCTGCAGAAGATAAAATAATATTTGTCAGTCAGAACTGTCTTCATGTGACACAGTTGGAGTTTGAAGTGTTGGAAGAAAGACCTTTTTAGCTGTCCAATCAGGATGAGGTTGGGTGCGGTGCCTGTCAGTGTTGCTGTGCCTCCAATGCTGGCTGCGTAGGGAATACAGATGAGGAACCCTTTCCAGACTTTCAGCTGATACTCCGACTCTGAGCGGATCTCTTCTGCTGTCCTCAGGTCAGGCTGCTCCACTGCATCCATCCTTTTATTTTAAAAGTTTTAAGCGATACATCATGATTTTTCATCAGCTCTAGTCTACAGCTTGCATCCTGTCGGCATAGTTCCACTTGTCAATGTCAATTTATTTCTATAGCACATAAAAACAACAAAATCTGACCAAAGTGCTTTACAATTAAGTCAAATTACAAAGAAAAATACATATTGTGCCACTCAGAAAACAAAAGAAAGATAATAATAAAATACAACAAACAACAACAAGAAAAATCACCTCTAACTGGTTCTCAGACTCTGCCTGGATCAAACACCAAAGAAAAGACGAGTCGAGCCAAGATTTAAAAGTCTCAGCAGTCTTTAAATAATCAGGTAAACTGTTCCACAATGTTGGAGCAGCAGATGAAAAAAACCCGATCCCCTCTGGACCTCAGTCTGGATCTGTGGACTTCTAAGAGGAACTGGTTGGTGGAACGGACTGCTCTAACTGGAGTGTAGGTGTTAAGAAGATCACATAAATAAGATGGGGCCAGACCTTTTAAGACTTTAAAAACGAGCAATAACATCTTAAAATCAATCCAGAAGTGGACAGGAAGACAATGAAGAGAAGCCAGGATAGAGGTTATGTGTTTGTGTTTTTTAGTTGCTGTTAAAAGACGAGCGGCTGCGTTCTGGACAGCTTGTAAGAGATGTAAAGATAATTTATCTAAACCACCATACAGTGCGTTACAAGAGTCCAAACAAGAGGTAATAAAATCCTGAATCACCTTTTCAATGTCTCTGAAAAGGAGACAAGACTTCACCTTGGCAATAAGTCTCAGTTGGAAGAAACTATATTTATCTGTTTGTCTAATTTAAAAGCAATATCAAAAATAACTCCCAGATTCCTGACAGAAGAGTGGCTGTGTGAAGCCAAGGGGCCAAGAGTGTCAGGAGCATTACTTTTACCAAAGCTGATGACTTCAGTTTTATTTTCATTTAGATTCAGACATTTTAGGTTAATGTCGTTTAGACAGTTCAAGAGTGATTCTTGTGGAGTAACCCTGTCTGACAATGGGCAGATACCTGAATGTCATCAGCAAAGAAGTGAAAAGAGATGTTATATGTTCTAAAAATGAACCCCAAAGGCAACATGTAAAGATTAAAAAGCAGTGGACCTAAAATAGATCCTTGAGGGACCTCACAGATTAGAGGAGCCGCAGACGAAGAACATTCTCCTAAATGAACAGAAAAACTCTCGTCAGTCAGGTAGAATATGAACCAGGCTGAGTATAGTTATTATGTAACTGTCTCCTGTTTCCAGTCTTTATACTAAACTTTCCCCAGAGTCCGTGGTTGTATCCTGCATGAAACAGATGTGCTCCTCTGTGCCTCTTACCACTCTGGTGACAGCGTTTGTTTCTCACAAGGCTCTGACGGCAGAGAATGCAGCTTCACAGAAGACTGGCCTGAAAGAAACATCAGGCTTAGTCTGTGAAAAGAGCAGTAATCTTCGAAAATAAAAATCTGAAATGTCAATTTCTGGGATGTAGTTTGAATATATGTATTTTATGCAAAACAGCATGAATCAATAACTGCTGAAGGTTTAACTCCAGGATCAGTGTGTTGGAAACTGCACAAAGTTCACATGTTAGATTACTCATTAAAGACTCAATACAACCATCATGATAGTCTGGATATATTCTAGGGAATATTTCACTGACAATACCTTCATTTTAATATGATTTATATAAAACATTTAAATATATATTAATATATTTAAATATATTTTACAGCACACCATGCATGCAGCATTCTAGTGCCATGACTTCATAATGGTTATACTTTTTTTGAGTTAACATGTTTGTTGAACCAATTTCTTGTGAAGTTATTTCTAAATATTCACAAATAAAAATTCAATTTATCAGAGGTGGAATGTAGCAAATTACATTTATTCACATTACTGTAACTAAGTATAAATTTTGTTTACTTTGTACTTTTCTACACAATTATTTAAATCTAAGTGTTTTGTAAGTCTTGTACTTGTCATTTCAAGCTGTTATTAATTAATTAATTATAAATAAAATCAGGAGGAAAATATGTGCTCCTGCAGTGACTGGATCGGATCCAGCTGAAAGTGAAGATGGGTCCTGAAGGAGGATCTTCCTCATTTATTAAACCTGAGTGTGTGCACAATTGCCAAGTGCACGAACTGCCTGCTTGGCCAGCTTTTATTTTTTGCAATAGTGGGTTGTAATTTGGTATGGTGGTAGCTGAGAACCCCCCCCCCACACACACACACATATAGCACTTCCAAATCAAAATTTTAAAATGGTAGGAACATGGCGGTCTCATCAAAGTTTCTCCAGGAACTTTCTAGTACATTCCCAATGAAAATCAAAAATCCAAGAAGGCTGCATGAGCTAAAAAGGAAAAATAGTATAAATCTGCAATTTTTGAGCTGTTAGGCTGAAATTTGGTGTGGTGGGAGCTTAGAACCGATTGTTGGTCGAACCTCATATCCAGGAGGAACAATGAGGGTTCTGTCCTGGCTGTGGAACACTGGATCAGCTCTTTACACTCACTAAGGTACTTGAGGAGTCATGGGAGTTTGCCCATCCATTCTACATGTGTTTTGTGGACTTGGAGCTGGCATTTGACCGTGTTCCTTGGGGTACACTGTGGGGGTGCTGGGGTGGGGGGGTGCTCCATGAGTATGTGACTGGGTGGGTGCCAGTTGCTACAGGCTGTTCAGTCCCTATACAAGTGGTGCAAGAGTTTGGTTCGCATTGTCAGCAGTAAGTCTGACCCCTTCAGGGTGGGAGTTGGACTCCACCAGGGCTGCCCGTTCTGGTCATAACTTTTATGGACAGAATTTCTCGGTGCAGCCAACGGGCGGAGGGAGTTCAACTCTGTTTTGACAGATGATGTGGTCCTGTTGGCGTCATTGTGCCATGATCTTCAGCTCTCACTGGAGCAGTTCACAGCCAAATGTGAAGCAGCTGGGATGAGAATCAGCACATCCAAATCTGAGGACATGGTCCTGAACCGGAAAAGGTTGGATTGCTTTCTTCAGGTTGAGGGTGAGGTTCGGCCTCAAGTGGAGGAGTTCAAGTATCTCAGGGTTTTGCTCACGAGTGAGGGAAGAATGGAGTGTGAGAATAATAGATGGATTGGTGCAGCGTCTGCAGTATTGCGGACTCTGTACTGGTCTGTTGTGGTGAAGAGAGAGCTGAGCTGTAAGGCAAAGCTCTCTGTTTACTGGTCGGTCTACATTCCTACCCTCACCTATGGTCACGAGCGAATGAGAATGTGGATACAGATGTTTGAAATGAGTTTCTTCTGCAGAGTAGCTGGACTTCCCCTTAGAGATAGGGTGAGAAGTTCAGTTATCTGGGAGAGACTCAGAGTGGAACCACTGCTCCTCCACATCAAGAGGAGCCAGTTGAGGTGGTTCAGGCATCTGGTAAGGATGCTCCCTGGGCGCCTCCCTAGTGAGGTGCTTTGGACATGTCCGACTTGGAGGAGACCCAGGGGAAGGCCCAGGACATGCTGGAGAGACTATGTCTCTTGGTTGGCCTGGGAATGCTTTGGAATCCTCCCAGAAGAGCTGGAAGAGGTGGCTGTGAAAAGAGATGTCTGGACCTCCCTGTTCAAGTTGCTGCTCCTGAGACCTGACTTTGGAATAAGTGGAAGATGATGGATGGATGGTAGCTGAGAGCAATGTTCAATAAATACTGAACTTAAATTAAAAAAATTCAAGATGTCCACCATAGCTTAAAGGACCCCCCCCCCCCCTCCCCACACACACACACACAGGCCCCTACTGTAATTTGGTGATTTATTTATTTTTTTTGCCTTACTGAGCTGAAATTTGGTGTGGTGTAGCTGAGAGCAATGCCCAATACATAGTACTGTCAAATCAAAGCTTTAAAATGTCCACAACATGACAGTCCCCATCAAAATTTCTCCAGAAACTTTCTTGTTCTACCTGTTGCTTTGTGTGTTTTTATTCTTCAGCATGTTTTTTATTGAACAAGTTGAGAACCGTGGAACGGTCCACACTTAAATGGCAACTTATTCTTTAAATATCATCTGTGGACTCTTTTATTTTGTAATTTTATATTAAATCATGTGATTCCCTTGTGATGAAAAATCACAACAAAGTATCTTTTACTCAAAGTAATTTTTTATGTCTTACTTTTTACTTGCATTTGAGTAGATTTTCAACTTACCGGTAGCATAGATACTTTTGCATGAATACATTGTTTTAACAATTTTTCCACTTCTGCAGTTTATTAATTGATGATAATGTTTGCAAGTTGTTTGGTGAGAGGCGGATAAAAATAAAGTGAACCAAAAACCATCGAGTTTTGAACCAACAACCCTAATTATTTTGCAACATGTCCTTTAAAGAACCAAAATGAGTTTGTTGATATTCTACAGAATTCATGAACACAGTACGTAACCATCCTCTGACATGTCGCTGTGATTTATTATAAACATTTGAAACTTTTATCACACAGAGCATAGATGGGACTTATTTTGATACAGTACCATTTATTACAGCACCTTCGTGGTCCTCGGAGGATTTGCACTTCTTCTTCAGGCTCTCCAGGTCTCCAAACAGGCTCTCCAGGATGGCGTTGGCGATGGGCAGCATCATGGCTGTTGTTGCCGTGTTGCTGAGCCACATGGACAGGAAGGATGACGTCAGCATCATCCCCAAGATGAGCCTGCAGAAACAATTCATTACAAAATCTAAAACTGCTCCAAGAAGCACTCAGATTTATTAAAAAAGATCAGGTACTGTAAGTTTAAGCTTAATTCTCAACATTTTAGGATGCTAAGAATTCCAGTTAAAAGAAGTAAATAAAAGAAGTAGATAAAGTAGAAGTAGATAAAATAAGTAAATAATGCATGTTTCCTCACCAGGCTGGTTTCACTCCAACAATACTAAGAACCTTCAGCGCTATCCTACGATGCAGACCCCACTCCTCAATGGAGGACGCCATCACGAGGCCGCTGAGGAACAGGAAGTTGGTTTCGATGAAGTACTGGGGGCAGACCTTTTTGGCTGGTAGAACGCCCAGCGTTGGAAAGAGGCAGACTGGGAGCATCGCCGTGACAGCCAGCGGCAGGGCCTCCGTGCACCAAAATGTTGCCATCAACACCACCACGTAGAGACATTTCCCCTCCTGGAAACGGAGCAACACGTGGTCAATATTAAGGTACGTTGACTTCAAAACCAAGACAGATGTTATAAAGACCAGAGAGAAGAAAATTCCACAGTTTGAGTTTAAAACAGGAGAACTACTCATAAACTAAAGTTCAACCTTTCAAAGCTGAAATGGAGAAGAGATGCAACATTTTAATACCCCATTGAAAATAAATTTCTGCTTAAAATCTCCAAAAACTGGAGGACAGTCAACTACAAAAGTAATTTTAAGCTCATGAAGCTACAGAAATCCATCACTTGCCTTCTTAAAGGTTATAATTGGTCAAAATATTTTACTCCAAGTGAGAAAATATTTCATTTAGATTGTAAATGTGCACATGTAGCGTGTGATTACTCACTTTTTCTGGCAGAGTAAAAAGAAACGGCAGGAAAAGGAGTGGAGCGAGCAGGAGGAGCAGCTGTTTGTGGACGCACCACAGCTTCCCGGACAGCACCGATATTTTCATCCCCTGAGTGAAGTCTGGAGTCGTTCGGCTCAAATGAAGTCCTGACTGGATCTGAGGAGCTCTGCAGGCACAACTTTGGAGCCCGTGGCTGAGCCCAGAGAAGATTAACCCCACGCTTTGCTACAGGTTAACTCCTGCGGTGGAGGTCAGCGTTCTGTCAGCCTTCCAACAGACAGGCCCCTCAGAGAAGACAGGTCAAGTATCATGAGAGGAGACACATTCTGACAGGCTGCGGCAGAGGACAAAACCCATCAGGGAACGTCAATGATTCATAAAATAACTCAGTTACTACAAGCTTTTATTGATTCTGTGAAGACACCGTTAATGTTACACAATCATGGGGAAAATGGCGATAAAACCCATTGAAATGTATTTATAATTGAGAGAACGCGTGTTAAAAAGTTTAAAAATATTTTAGTAAAACACCATGACTGTTCTGAGTCAGTAGTTTCTGCAGGCGGAGCAAAAGAAGCTCAACATTTCAATCAATGCTCTTAAAGTGTGGAAAAGAAGATTCAAAGTCCAGTTTGGTAATATTTAGGAAAACCTTTGTGTGTCACAGCTCAGCAGCAGCAACACAAACAAAAACGTCTGAACTTAAAGGAAAACCTACTTATAAAATCAGTTCAGACACCTCTGTCCTGTCGGGAGTAAGAACAGGCTCATCCCTGCCCCTCTTTGGTCACTTTAAATGCTGGATGGGCTTTTTTTTACTGGAGGAACAACAAGAACTTTGCTCACAGATATGAGCTCTCAGTGAGTCTCTTCATCCCAGCTATCACAACAAAAAGCTCCTGAGAACGAGACGAGAGGCACAAAGAGAGAGCGCAGGAAGCTCAAATAAATCTGTCATCCACCCACACATTATCGATCAGACGCAATGTTTAATTAAACATTACTGTAACAGTTTATTTTAATGCTTTAAATCCCAGTTTAGCTATCTGAAAGTTTGATGAATCACACTGTTAAAATGAGAGAAATATGTTTAATGACCAGTTCTGACCATTCCTTCTTCCATTCCTAAAACATTCTTGCACAGAAGAACACACAGAAGAAGGAGCTGATTATGTCACAGACTTAGCTTCATGCTTAATTTTGAAGGCTGCTGTATTGTGTGGTTTGTTTGGGTTACTTCCTGTGCCCAGCGTGACCCCAGCTTTGTGATGGTGTTGAATGTTTGAGGAAAACGCCCTCGTGTGTGTGGAGTTCTCGTTCTCCAGATGAGCTGTTTTTATTTTCAAAGCTAATTCCAAGTTTGGAGCAAAGAGTTGAATATTGTTTTATCCAAAAGTCTTTCATCATTTGAACTGAATATGCTGTAGAGTCTTTATAATCTGAACTACAACTGTGACTTTTTATTACTTCCCCTGTAAACAGTTGTGATTTCAGACCCAGATGTTAACATCGGCTTGTTATCAAAGTTCATGCTCAGACATCCAGGTATCAAATACAATAATTCTCAGTCAAAACATCTGGACAGTTTCTTTTTTTATGT
>NC_056508.1:15391425-15402737 GCF_014905685.2 Nematolebias whitei
TTAAATCAGTTTTATCTATTTAGAAAAGTTAGACAGCTTTAAATGAAATGCTGAGTCAGCGTGCGATGCAAGTCCCATCTTTGTTTTTTCTTCTATGAAAACTCATAAACTGGACAATGATATTATTTCATTTATGACATCAGACTGGTCCTTCATGTTGCTTCCCTCCAAATGTTTTAATGCTTTCTTTTTTTTCCGTAGTTCCTGGTGGACACTGCTTTGCATTTCATGACATTTGCTCATTTCCTCCATGGACTGAGTAATTTTCTGCTTGTGTCTCTTCCTGTGGTCTCACGTGGACTTCCTGACCAGGACTCTGATGGGGACGCATCATCTGCTGAAGCACGTCTTGATGTTCATACACAGGAAAGTACATTCTGCTGCTTCAGACGCAGGTCCTGCTGCAAAAAAAGTCTAAAAAAAAACATTATATTCTTTTTATTTTACCGAATGAAACAATGTCATTTAGTTTCAAAAAACTTTTGATCCACGTTACAATGAAAGAAAGAAGACGTCCTGCTGCTCTCCGTGGTTGACCAACAGATGGAGATCTTTGTTCAGTTTTTGCTCAGTTGGTTATTCTCCTCTGTCTGAGTCTTCCGACTCAACATGGTGAACTGCATTCAGAGTTTTTGTGGTTTGACTGTAGGAGAGATGAAAGTCTGTGTAGACGGGCCAGAGTGAGCTGTGACCTTCAACTAAACTCATGTTTCATGCACTCAACTCAAAAACTGCCATTCAGACAGAAGTTTGTTGACTTGAAATAAATGTTAAAGCTTTAATAAAAATTCCAGTTGGTATCAGAGGTTAACACTCACCATGGCATTAGTCTCATCTAAATTTAACCGTTTGGTTAAAGTTTTAGCAAAACTGATAAATACTCAAGTCAAGAAGTATTTGGATTCTTTTAACATCTTGTCTTCCCATCAATCTGGTTTCAGGAAACAACACAGCACAATGACCACTTCATTGAAGTTTTTTAATAATGTTGTTGAAGCACTGGATTCCAAGGATCACTGTGCTGCACTTAGACTTGTCCAAAGCCTTTGATACTGTACATCATGACATCTATGCCATAAGCTCTCGGCTATTGGTTTCTCAGATCACACTGTTGGTTGGTTTTCAAACTATCTCTCAGGCCGGAGGCAATGTCATTGAGAAAATGGTACTTCATCTAGATAATTAATGGTCACTAATGTTGTGCCACAAGGCTCAGTTTAAATTCAATTCAATTCAAAAATGCTTTATTAATCCCAGAGGGAAATTAAATGTTGTTGTAACTCATCATCCTGGTTTCATTGGAGTTGTTATAGATGCTAATGGCTGTGGGCAGGAAGGATCTCTTGTAGTGGTCTGTCCTACAACAGATCTGAAGAAGCCTCTGACCGAAGACACTTTGTTGTTGTATGACAGTCTGATGAAGAGGATGCTGAGGGTTGTCTATAATGTTCTTCATTTTATGAAGAATCCTTGTTTGAACAATCATCTCCAACGTTTCTAGAGGAGTCCCCAGAACTGAGCCAGCCTTCTTTATGAGCTTGTTGATCTTTTTTAAGTCACTTGCTCTGGTGCTGCTCCCCCAGCAGATGATGGCAGAAGAGATGGTGCTCTCTACAACAGACTTATAGAAGATATGCAGCATCTTGCTGCAAATGTTGAAGGACTTCAACTTCCTCAAGAAGTACAGTCTGCTCTGTCCCTTCTTGTAGATGCTTCACTGTTGCATTTCCAGTCCAGTCTGTTGTCCAGGTGAACCCCGGGTATTTAGACTTCTCCACCACCTCCACTTCTTCTCTCCACTTCTTAAGGACCCATTTTTTCTTTTTGTTTTACAATTTATATAAGTAATGTAGGTCAAAACATTCCTGACGCCTCCTTGCATTTCTATGCTGACGATACAATTGTTTATTGTTGAGCTAACATGGTTGGCAAGGTTTTCCAGCTTCTACAGTCTGAATTTGACATAATTCAGTCAGACTTGTTCCATGTCAAGCTGGTGCTAAATGCTGAGGAAACCAAATAGATGTTGTTGTCAAACAGGAAGATGGTACCAGCAGTCCTTCCTTCTATATTCTCTGAGTGGTGTTCCTATTGAAATTGTCAATTCTTTCAGATACTTGTGAATCTTCGTTGATGCAGATCTCTCTTTTAAGCCTCATGTTGAAAACTTGATAATGAAATTGATATGAGAATTGGGTTTCTTTTTTATAAATAGATCTTGTTTAACTCTGAATGCTAGGAAATGCCTTGTAACTGCTACTTTTCTTCCGGCCATTGACTACAGTGACATTATTGACATGAACACTCCTGCAAACACCTTGCAGATGTTGGAGGCTGTCTATCACAGTGTGCTAAGATTTATAACTGTCTGTAACTATTGTACCCATCACTGCACTCTGTAGACATTGGTCAACTGGTCATCATTAACTTCATGCAGACTCTCACACTGGTACATTTTCATCATTAAATCATTCCTTGTTCTGCTGTCTTCATATATCTCCCCCTAAATGTCATGTCGTCAGTGCAGCTACAGCATGTGCTCTCAAGACATCATTATCTGCAGCTACAGCTTAATTTGTAAACTAATCAATGCTGAAACACAAATAGCGGATGGGCTGTTTTTTTTTTGTTTTGTTTATTTTTTTGTTTAAAACATGTCTCTTGATAATGAGTCCTTGTAACTCATTGAGACTAATTTGTATAAACAAAAGGTTGAATGAGGACCCTAATGAGAGTAAAGAGCAGATTTGGTGCAGCCAGGGTGGAACCTGCATTATTCCTCCTGGATCTGAGGTTCAACCAGCGATCTGACTCGCTTCTCCGGTATCCTTGAATAAACTTTACCAGGGAGGCTAAGGAGAGTAATGCCCCTATAACTGGAGCACATCCTTTTCGAAGAAGGGAACCACCACCCTAGTCTACCAATCCAGCAGCACTGCCCCCTATGTCCATGCAATGTCGCAAAGTCGTGTCAACCAAGCCAGCCCCACAACATTCAGAGCCTTAAGAAAATCAGGGTGAATCTTATCCACCCCTGGAGCCCTGCTGTCATGGATCTTTTTAACTACCTTGTCGATGTAAGTCACGGTTGTGAACAGACCAACCCCAAAGTCCACCGACTTAGCTTCCTCCATGGAAGACCTGTCGGTGAGACTGAGAAGGTCTGAGAAGTATTCATTCCATCTCCCAATGACATTACTGGTTGAGGTCAACAGCACCCCACCTTCCCTGAAAACAGTGTTAGTAAAGTGCTGCTTTCCCTCCTCAGCTGCCTGATGGTTTACCTCAGAGCCAACCGAGACTCTATCCAAGGTCTCACAAAATTCCTTCCATATCTGAGCTTATGCCTCAACAACAGCCAAGGCTGCAGACCATTTGGCCCTCCGGTTTTCCTCAGTTGCCTCCGGAGTCCTACTGGCCAACAAGACATGATAGGACTCCTTCTTCAGCTTGACAGCCTCCCTAACTCGGGGTGTCCACCACGAGTTCATGGACGGCCACTGCAAGAAGCACTGACAACCTTGTGGCTAAAGCTCAAGGCAGCCACCTCAACAACTGAGGCATAGAACATGGCCCACTCAGCCTCAATGTCCCCTGCCTCAGCTGGGATGCAGTTAAAGCTCTCCTGGAGGTGTGAGTTGAAGATCTCTCTGACAGATTCTTTTGCCAGAATTATTATAGTATGCATCAACATATTTTTTTTGACAGCACTTAGGTTAGGTTAAGTTTATTTGTCATATGGAAAATCAACATAAGTTCAACAATGCAATGAAATGCTTAGGACGAGAAGAACCGTCTTGACTCGCCCAAAATAATTACTGATTTGACTGACCAATACTCATCTGTCACCCCTGGGTGAAAGGACATATTTAAAACAATTCTTGAATAACCCAGGAGTCACCAAGGCTAAAGCTATAAACTGCAAACTGCTGGAACACCAGAGTCTCTGTCCACAGTGAGGTGAGTCTTTCAGCTTCATGAGATGGTGCTGACCATCATCATCATCAATAACAACAACAACTCAATTCAGTTTATTTATATAGCACCAATTCACCACAAAGTTGTCTCAGGGCACTTTAGTTACCTTAGTTCTAGTACTTAGTTGTTAGTTCTAGTTCTTAGTTCTTAGTACTTTTAGCACCTTAGTTCTAGAATTGCGCCACTCAAGGTGGCTGCATGTTGGAGCAGCTCTACTTTCATTCTGAGATTTTGCTTTTGGAAACTTTAATTCCTCTTTTTCTGGATGTAAATCACATTTTTTTGGATGATTGTTTCCTCTGGTATCAGATGCTGTGCAGCTGGAAGGATTTTTACTGAAACTTTTTTAGTTTTGGAATTTGTTATGATGCGTAACCATGGCAACAAGGCAGTTTTTTTTACAACCAACAGCAGCTGATTAACATGTCAAAAGCTCAAATAATATCTCAATTACAGCCCCAAATCTAAAATGAGTTGAAAAGGACGTTCTGTGGACGCATTCTCATCTACCTGCCAGCTGTGCTCGAGTGCCTGACCACTGAGATCCTGGAACCAGCAGGAAACACGGCTCATGACAGCAGAAGGACAAGATCGTCCCTCAGCACCTACAGTTGGCTGTCCGCAGCGATGAGGAGCTCGGCAGGCTGCTGGAAGGAGTGACCATCGCTCTGGGAGGAGTTCAGCCCGGCATTCGGGCGGTCCAACAGTCCAGGGGAAACTGAGAGGCCAGCCGAGTCTGGGTGGACGGATCGGACGGCATCTGCAGCCAGTTTCTTAGGATCCACTGTGGGATGGACCTTTACAAGAGATCCTTCCTGTCTACAGCCATCAGCATCCATAACATCTCTTAATGAAATGAGGATGACGAGTTACAAAAACAAATAATTTCCCTTTGGGATTAATAAAGTATTTTTGAATTGAAGTGAATTGAATTTCCAGAAACATTCACATACATAGAAAAGCCAATTAATAAAGTTCTCTAGCTAATGAAGCCAGAAGACATGTTGAATCTTCACTTCATCACAGCCTCCCATCCTGAGCAAGCACAACAACAAAGATGTACAAGTTATCCCTGCCTCATTGAATTGTTCAAAGCTAAAGACAGCTAAATCTACTTTACAGGTGCTACAATGTTCTGCCTACTCCTGCACATATAATTAAGGCACTTACACTTAAATAAAAACTAATTACATATCAATCTAACTGAAGCTCCTCTGGAGGAAGTTGTTTTGATCAGACAAGACAAAGAAAACAATGACTGAGTTAACCAGCCACAAGAATAAGAACCATGTTTGGAGGAGTCAAGTGGCAAAATCGTCTCTCATGGATGTAGTTGCGTGATGAAAATGGCATCGTTCTGTTCACAGAGTAGCTCTGACCCTTCTAGGTCCAGATCAAACCATTTCTCACAGGTATACATGAAAAGTATTGTGTGATTGGTCAGAAGTATACGGGTGTGTCTGTCAATGCAGAAAAGAGCTTAGACATTCAGCTGTACAATTCTTCACACTAAATTAGTCACAAACTCCAGGATGGAGATTGTGCACACATCATGCACACATCGTGCACAGAGGAGTCTGTCTGCTGAAAAGTGTGCTGCTCTCTTCATGATAGATTTGTGGCCAAACGGCAGCTACAGGGATGAGTGGAGACTCTGTCTGGAAGAAACTGTTAGGGAAGTTTTGGTAAAAGGTTATGGATTTTTTTAAACTACTATGGTTGAGAATGTTAACACTCTGCCCATGAATCATCTGTTTGGGTTAGCAGGCAGAGCTGCATGAGGAGCTGAGTGAGGCTGCAGGCATGCAGCTGTCACTCCAAGCACGACACCAAGTCTGTGAGCTTGACTGAACTGATAAAAGTATAAAAACAAGCTTCACTCGCTGCTCATGACTGGTCTTCATGTGTGTACTTCCTGTATATCTGTGTAACCTGTCCTGAAAATCTGACCTTGCAAGTAAATACTGGTTAAAAATTTATCCTGCTGTCGAGTGTTGTTCCTTTTGAGTAAGATAAAGCGAGAATATTTTTCTCCAACAGAAACCCGCGTGGTGATGTATACTGCAGTGGAGGGGTTTCCCAGGAGCTCTGCATTTCATGTATGAAAGGTGTGTGAAAATGAACGTCCTGCAACCACATGACCGTGAGTTGACTGTTCAGCTTCAGATGGAGTATGCTGGGCTCTTCAAGGAGAGGCTGTCAAACAGAAGAACTCTGAATCAACTGTCAAGCACAGTGGTGGAGGCATCATGCTTTGGTGCACAAAGTGGATGGAATAAGAAAGAACTTCTATTTCACATCAAATCAACAGCTGGTTGAAACTTGCCTTCCCAAAGCTCCAAACTCAACCCTGTTGAAAATAATTTGTGGACTGAACCTAAAATTTGGTCCTGTGCCCGAAAACCAAACAATTTAATTCACTCTACCTGTTCTGCTACAAATGTACGGCCAGAACTTTGTTTTTTTTCTTCAGAAAGTGTTTTGGAGGTGGATGGGGAGTGTATGCATATTTTTGACCTTGTGCAAATTGAAGAACATCTACAATAAATTTAAATTTGTACATCCTAGTTTAGTTTTTTTTAAATCATTGAACATGTGTGCTCTATAATGATTTCACCCTACAATAAAATTATTTATATAAAATGTTTAAAAGCTCAGAGTAATTAAAACATCCATATGGGTGTATGTAAACGTCTGCCTACTCCTGTCTTCAAACTTGGTCTTCCTTTTTTCAACAACAAAAAATCTTAAAATCACATCATGACACAAAAACAAACTGCGTAGCCCAACAATAACTTTATTTCACACGTGAGCAACAAAGTTCTAAGGAGTTTGTTGGATTGGGTTGGCAGGTGTTAATAAAGGTTTGTTTGAATCCTCATGTCACAGCACGGATGAAAAAAAAACATCTTACTTCCTGTCATGTCTGTTCCTGTTGACCTGCTACAAGCTAATAAACCACTAGCAGGTGGTTTGCCTCTGCACAGACACGCTTTACAAACCCACTTAACACATGCCCACCCCCACACATAACTTGCCTAGTTCACATTGGGGGCTGTGGTTTTGGTTCCCAATTGTCAACGTGTCCCCAAATGACAGGTGTGTCAGCTGGTTCAAGTCCCCTAGTACTTTGTATAACGCAGACAAACACTAAGACACACACACATCATTCCAAAGTGAAAACATGAAGTCTCCATATTTCCATCTTGTATTTACAGTTTTGTCTGAAGTCTCCTGGATGCCATGTTCAGCGGCGCCAGTAATTCTTACGACGCCTTGAAGAAATGATATGAATCACCTGAAGAAGGAGACAGAAAGTGTCAGTTCTGTTGATGATACAAAATAAAAGCCCGCCTCCCCACATGTTTTTAACTCTTTGTGGTAAAACGTCCCTCAGAAGTGTTGTTGGAGGAAACGTTGCAGTTTTTCCACAAAACGTGTGAAGAAAAACACAAAGAACTGCTCGAGTGTCTGTTTCACTCTCACGTTATTAATATTCTGTAAACACATCTCCCACGTTTTGTTTCAACATCTTAATGTTTAAAATATTTCCATCCATCCATTATCTTTTAAACCCGCTTCTTCCATTTTGGGTCACGGGGGTTGCCGTTGCCCATGTATGGCAATCACTGTGCGAGGGGCGGGGTACACCCTGGACAGGTCGCAAGTCCATCACAGGGACACATAGAGACAAACGAGACAAACAACCATTCACTCTCTCACTCACACCTAGGGACAATTTAGAGTTACCAATCAGCCTAACATGCATGTTTTTGGTCTGTGGGAAGAAACCGGAGCACCCAGAGAAAACGCACGCATGCACGGAGAGAACATGCAACCTCCACCCAGAAGGCCCCTGGACAGGGGTTTGAACCAGGGACCTGCTTGCTGAGAGGCAGCAGCTCTACCAGTTGCGCCACCGTGCTGCCCGTGTTTACATTCCAAAATACATCATAATATTCTCAGTGCTCTTTTCTTTAATCTGTTCACACATTTCAACCATAACCACAAGACAAAAATAAAAAAACAATAATTTTATCTCCCACAGCTGAAGGCAACAATGTTTCATTTATGGTTATATATTTTAGAATAATGTTTTAAACAGATTTATAATCACTGCATGTAAATCTAGAAGTGATTGTCTTTTGGAGTTGAGCTGATTCCAGAGCTGCACCGGGGGTGGTAGTAGCTGAGAGTGATCCCCAACATTCACTCTGAGGGCTGACTCATCATGAGCTCAGTGTTTTTATGTTGTTGTTTATGTTTTTATGTTGAACCACATGTTGGGTTTTAATTAAATAATCATTGGATGTACGTCTATAAATTATTACCTATTGGAGCCTGTCCAATCAAAGATGGCCACCACAGCCAAATGTAAGTAGAAAACACAACAACGTGTTGAACTCAGCCAGTTCTACAGATGTTGAGCAAAGATTTTGTCTAGTTGTAGCCAAGAATCGTCTGCAACACACACTCCAACTGCGACACATTGCACAAAATCTTTGACTAAAACTTTGACAATAACTGTTGGGGTCAATCAGTTTGTTAGCAAAATATATTTGAGCCACTAGGCATATTTTACTGAAACTTTCAGAAAGTAATCATGAATCATTTATCTACAACTCTTCAACTGTTGGAGTCAATCCGACTAAAGATGGCTACCACAGCTATTCAACCCAACACAGAGTGAAATATTTCAACATTTATTTCTTGTCATTTTGATGATTATTGTTTATAAATAACAAAAAAAACTAAACAAAAAAAAACCCTAGAGAAATTGCATTACTTGTGACAATGCAGTGTTAATGCTTATAGCAGAAGAACTTGTTGAAAAACTGCTGAAATGAGCTTAAAAACATGCTAAAATGTAGCTGAAATGGAAGAACAAGCCCAAGTTAGCAGAAGAAAGCAGAAAGAACACAATTTTATCTGAATTAGATTTGAATAAGCAGAAATCAGCACAAAAAGTTTGAAATTAGCTAAAAAAAAGCTGAATTTAACAAAAATAGCTGAAAAGTAGCTGAAAAGCAGAAAGAAGCTTAAACTACCAGAAGGAGGTGGAAAGAGCTGATATGAGCTCAAAAATGTGGAATTAGTTGAAAAAGCTAAAATTAGCATAAACAGCTAAGCTGAAATAGCAGAAAAAGTTTAAACTAGCAACCAAAAGCTGAAAGGAGCATAACAAGCTGAAATTAGCAGAAATAAGTTAATGAGGCTGAAAGTAGCAGCAATTATCACAAAAAATGAATTAATCTGAAAACAGCTAGAAATTAGCTAGAAAATGTTAAAACGTTAGCTGAAAAGGTGGAACAAGCTTAAGTTAATAAAAGAAAGCAGAAAGAACATGTTTGTACAATTAGGCTGAAAGAAGCAGAAATGGGCACAAAAAGCTGAAATTATCAGAAAAAAGCTGAAATGAGCAAAAAACAGCTGAAAAGTAGTTAAAAAGGCAGAACAACAAATAACTGGAAAGAAGTGGAGAGAGCACATTTTAGTTGAATTAGACTGAAAAAAGTTTAAATGAGTGCAAAAAAGTGGAATTAGCTGAAAAAATTCAAACTAGCCTTTAAACAGATAATTAGTAGTTGAAATAGCAGAAAAAGTTTAACCTTGCAGAAAGGAGCTGAAAGAAGCACAACAAGCTGAAGTTAGCAGAAAAAAGTTAGAAGAAGTACACAGATGTTGTAGTTTGCAGAAAGAATACATACCATTTTATTTATAGAGCACTTAAAACAGCTACAAGGCCAACCAAAGTGCTGCACAGACAGAACAACAGACAACACACGAAGCAATATACAAAATGAAGTAGATCAAAAATATAGAATCTGCAGAAAGAATCTAAAAGGATCACAAAACAGCTGAAAAAACAGCTGAAAATAGCTGAAAGCAGCTAAAAATCTTTTTCAATTTGCACAAGGAAGCTGAAAGAAGCAGAGCCAGAACAAAATGTGAAAGGTGCTGTAAAAGGCTGTAAACAGATCCAAAGATTTGAAGGATGTGAAATGAGCTCAATTCATTTTCTATGAGAAAAAAAATGACAGAAAAGGCTAAATATTTCAAAAAGTTAAAGTTGCACCAATACCAAAAGTCATGAATACTGTAAACTCCTGGTGTCTCACCCTAATCAGCTGATTAACTCCTGGACATGAACTACAAATGTCTCATTCCTCGAGTCCAGACACTCCTGAACCTGAGACAACATCAGAAGCGTCTTACCTGCTGAGAACAAAAAGAACTGGGCTGTCTCTCAGTGGCCCAATGTTCTCTTTACAGATTAAAGATTAATAAATCAAGGTCCCAGAGTCTGGAGGAAGACTGACGAGGTCCAGAATACACAGTTTTGGAGTCCAGAGTGAAGTTTCCACAGTCAGTGAGGATTTGGGCTCATGTCCTCTGCTGGTGCTGGTCCACTGGATTTTCTGAAGTCCACAGTACACGCAGCAGGACATTTTAGAGCTCTTCATGCTTCCTTCTGTTGACAAGCTTTATGGAGATGCTGAGTTCATTTTCCAGCAGGTCTCGGTACCGGCCCACACTGACAAAGGTACCAGAATCTGGTTCTGGAATAATTTTAGTTTTTCATTATTTGTAAGTTATAATCATCAAAATTACAAGAAATAACGGCTTGAAATTTTTTACTCTGTGTGTAATGAGTCTATGTAAAATTTGACTTTCACTTTCAAATTTGTTCTTTATTCTAATTTTTTTAGATGGACGTGTCCAAAGGTCTGTGAATGAAATCTGCAAGAACCCGGGTCATAAAAAAAAACTTTTCAGTGATTTAGTCAAAACTCAAAATCTGTTTGAAATTTTAAAAAAGTTGTCCAAGTTGACAAAAATGGCTTTGTTCATTAGAATCAGCCTTTTCCTCAAACATTTAAAATGTATTTTAAGTGATGAAAAATATTTTGTGAAATCCTGAAGAAGTATCAGCACATCCAAAGCTAAACAATTATTTAACAATTATTTAACAATTATTTAACAATTATTTCATGTCTTTAGTCTAATTATGGTGTTTTGTGACCAAATGTTAAAAAACACTAAAATGTGTTTTCTTTACACTTCTGGTATAAAATTATTTGACTTGTTCCTTGTTAAGCTTTTTATTCTTCAAGGATGAACATCAACTTTTTTGACCTTTTATTTGTTCATCAGAAAATGTCTGAATAGTTTGAAACACTTATGGACATAAAAAGCTCTTCAGCCTAAAAATGAAGCTCATTTTCTGGTCAAATTTCTTTTCTTTCTTTTTTTAACAGTTTTTCTTTTCCAGAATTACATGTTTAAGATTTACCAACAAATAAAAAAACAACATACATATATACAGTATATAT
>NC_056508.1:15402837-15406125 GCF_014905685.2 Nematolebias whitei
GGTGCTATTTAAGAGACTGAGCTGAAAACAGCACCTCAGACTGAGGAAGTCTTTCGGATGAAAGATGAAACGTTTCTACATGTTTTTATTGTTGTTTTGCTTTGTTTTGTTTTTTGAATGTCCAGAGGACCAGATTTAAAATTTTTAGAACATTTTTAATATTTCAAGATGACTCATTTTGAGACTTTGACTACATTTGGTCATAAAGCTGATTATTTATTTTAATGCAATACAGGGGCTCAAACTAGTTTAAATTAAATTAGAGTTTCTGACTAAAACACCAAGACTGATAATAATAATAACAATAATAATAAATTAATAAAACAATAATAAGAATAAGAAAAATAATAACAATAATAACATAATAACAACAAGAACAAACAGAGTGGGGCAAATGACGGTGGAGACAGGTGTGGGTGCTTCAACTTTTCCACCCATATTTTGATGTTGTCGGTTCAGGGAATCTAAGCGGCGACCTTTCAATCACAGGCTCACTTTCTCTAACCTCTGCACCACCACTCTCTTTACTTTACTTTTGACATTTCTCGGAAACATCAAAACTTCATTCTGGAACAAACTAATGTGACTGTGGAATAACGTTACATTAATCTTTCTACAAAGCACTTTTTAAAAAGTTAAATTTACAACAATTGAGAATGAATCATTGAAAAACCCAAACTCAATATGTTTTTACAAAAACATTTATTTTAAAATCAGTAAAATAAATAATTTTTTAATTCATTTTAGTGTGTTTGCAAAATACACTGTAGATGTTTTATCCACCATAAAGTGGTATTTTATGCTAAGTAAAGGACAAACTAACAGAGTTTTCTTTTGGCACATGTTGTGACACAGAACATGCAGAGAGAATGTAGAAAGGTAAAAATGTAATGTTGGCAGAGCAGAAAGGAAAATGTCGGATTTGGTCCTCGGTGTTTCCTGTTGCTTGATGTGGCTTGGCTTGCACCCCTCAGCACTTTGTTAGTTTAAACTGACAAATTCAGGGTATTCTTTTTAGTCTGCTGCTAAATGTGTTGCTTACACATTTAATCCTTTATTTGACAAAAATCTGAATATATGATTACATACTTGCTGGTTTGATCTACGTGCCTAAAAGACGTTTCAGGTGTGTTTACTTTTTATTCACAGTCTCATATAAAAAAAAATTCATTCTGACCATAGCTGGAAAAGCTTTTTGTTCCACTGAAGGTGGAAGGGTTCTATAAATGGTGAAACTAAACTAATTATTCACTCTTCATGTGCTAGAAAACATATTCAACTGTTGCTTTTATATTACCATAAATATTTAATGTTACCATTTTAACTGTATCTTTTAACGACATTAAAAAACACAAATCGTCATCTCTTCTTGAGCTCGTTTTACTCTCTGCCGTGGCTTAAACCTTGTTAAAGATGAACAACATGAAGCTCACCGTGGACCGTGAGACGAACTCTGAACTCTTGGTTTTTTCCCCCAACGTTGGCGCTGATGGCACACTTGTATGTTGCAGAATCTGCAGGCGTCACTCTGGACAACAACAGGCCGTGATTGTCGCCAAACCTAGCTTCCCGAGAGTAATTGTATCTCTGTGTGTCTCCATATTTTTGTTTTCTGATTATTCCTTCAATTTCTTGGTTGACCTGCTAAGAGCAACATCAGAAAAGATTAATCTTTCACAACAGAAATAAATACTTAGTCATACCTAAGGACTGCTGACCTTGTACCATGCGATGGCAAGGAAATCGATGAGGTCCGAGTTGACACTTGAACATGAAAGCAGAACATCTTCGTTGCAGTTTGACAGGACTTCCCGAGGAGTCTGGGCCGTGTAATGTGCCATAAGCAGCTGAAGCATCCAGAACCACAGAGTTCAGAGAACACAAGCTTTTAAAGATTTGGAGATATATTATTAAAATAATAAATACCACTACTACTAATAATAATAATAAGTACTCACGCTGATGACTAGTACCACCTGGAACATGATTTACTCTTCATCTGGCTCTTGTGTTTACAGGAAAAAACCTGAGGTTTTTCAATTTGCTTTGAATTGAGGCTGTGAAAGTAAAACCCTCACAGGAAACAGGTTTTTACCAAGAATGGAGAACCTCTGCCACCAGCTGGTGCCCAAGATAAATGCACTTTGCAGTCACTTTGGTGAAATTTGCACAACACTATTAACATTTGTACAACAGTTAGTGCATTTCTCAGAACAATTAGTACATAATGCAAAGCCTAGTTGATAACCTGCTGAAGTGTATCACCTGCTTCAAATGGATGGTTCATTCCACAAAAATAATATTCATGCTGATGAAAGTGTCAGTGTTGTCAGAATGAAAAGTCCTGACACTGTTGTTCATGAACAAGATGCACAAAAGTCTTCATGTTTTCATCAGGACAGTTCTCTCTGTGAGGTTTTCCAATGTCAGATCTTAGTGACACTGCTTGAAAATATTTGCACAGCCATTTGAAATCTACAAGTAAGTTACATGTTACTGTGTTTAATTAAATCCATCCATCCAATATGTTTACCCGATTCTTCCTTTTCGGGCCGCAGGGGTCACTGGTGTCCATGTCCATTGTGTGAGAGGTGTGGTACACTCTGGACAGGTCTCTAGTCCATCACAGGGACCCATAGGGACAAACAACCATTCACTCTCTCTCTCACACCTAGGGACAATTTAGAATTACCAATCAGCCTAACATGCATGTTTTTGGTCTGTGGGAGGAAACCGAGTACATGGAGAAAAAACACACATGCACAAAGAGAACATGCAAACTCCACCCAGAAAGGCCCCCAGACCGGGATTTGAAACAGGGTAACCTGCTCGCTGAGAGTCCGCATCTCTACCAGTTGCACCACCATGCTGCCCCTAACTAAATTCACTTCAGTTTATTTATATAGCACCACATCACAACAGACGTCATCTCAGGGCACTGAACAAAAACATTCATATACAAACAAAAGCCAAATAGTAAAAGTTATCTAAGGAAGCCATCAGATTGTGCTGAATTTTCACTTTGTCACCGTCTCCCAGCTTGAGCAAGCACAAAGGGGACAGTGGAAAGAGAAAACTCCCTTTTAACAGGAAGAAACCTCCAGCAGAAAGAACCAGGCTCAGGACAAACGGCCATCTGCTTCGACCGGCTGGGTTTGAGAGGACAGGAAAGAGAAACAAACGAACACAGAATGGCAGATCCAGAACACCCACTATTTGAAGAAAGACAGAAAAACACATGTGTAGATGAACAGATGCTGAGATATATTCATCAATTAAAACGGATTC
>NC_056508.1:15406135-15411105 GCF_014905685.2 Nematolebias whitei
GGTTTTGACCTTAGGCTTAGTTTTGACATCAGGTTAAGTTCACTACACATGTTAAGGATAGAAGTAATTACAAATAGAAAACAGGCAGAGTATAGTAAGTAATGACAGCAACAGTGTAGGGTTTCCAGTTTCCCTTCACATGTTCCTTGTCCCAAAGGCGGTGTCAAAAAGCCACAGCAGGCAGTCATCCCACAAACTACCTCCAGGACTATAAGAGGCTGCAGACGTGCTTCATCCAGTGCTGGAGCATTACTACCTCTTGGTATGTGTGCTCTAGGCCTTCTAGTGAACATTTCCTTGTTTGTTAATCTTACCTTGTGTTCTTCTTGTGCTATGACAGAACCTTGTTTCCTGCACCTCTTGTCTTGGACCTAGACTGTCCTGTGGAACTTGACCACCATTACTTACATGTGAGTAAAAACATCTCCTCAGTGGGTCCTCTCCAGTTGTTCGTCCACCTTCTTGCCACCTGCCTCTATGCTCCACCCATGCACCCTCAGTGAACCTCCTGGATTTTGGATTCCTCCACCCTCCTTTCTCTGCTGCCCTTCTACAAACTCACTGTAAGACAATAAGAACTGAGCTGCAATATTAATCCACCTCTATAAGTCTCTGACCATCTCCACTTCCCTTCCAGGGATTTCCAGTGTGTACCACCTGTACATAGTCTCTATTATTATTCACTGCAAATCACTTATTTTATTATTCTGAGTCTATGATTCTTCAGTCCATTCTTCCTGGGTATGTACCTCCATTGTGACAAACAGTAAGGAAATGTGGTCAACTTGTCCTCCAGCAGTCTAAGCCTATAGCAGCATAACTAAGGGATAACTCAGGAAACCCAAGCCAACCATAACTATAGGATTTATCAAAAAGGAAAGACTTAAGCCTAGTTTTAAATCAGTGGTTCCCAACCTATTTTCTTCATAGACCCCCCCCCCCCACTTCTTACTTCCTAGCCAATCTGAGACCCCCCAGTCCCTCACTACTCCCCTCTCCCAAAAGACTCATTCAGATTAATCTTTTTATCAAAGTAATAAAAGAATAAAGTAAATATTATAAGTAATATTATAAGTAATAGTAATATAAGTAAATCTAGAATAAAGTCAATAATAAATAAAGTAAATAGTTACAAACTTTTATTTGTGAAAGGTATAAACGTTGGTTACGTACTGTAACCCCAGATTCTATGAGTATAGGCGTAGCCCTTTGAAGCTGTCGCTGGTGGGTTTTATCCCATCATGCAAAGCATCGCAATGAAAAATTGAGTCCACGCCCACCTATTGTGTGGGCCCCACCCGGTCCGTATAAATTACGTTAAGAGCAGGTAATCGGCTCCCAAATAGTTTTTCTTCAGCCATTTAGGAGCCAGTGAGGCCCGACGCTTAAAGGGCTACGCCTATACTCATAGAATCTGGGGTTACAATACGTAACCAACGTTCTATTTCATATAGGCTTCGCCCTTTAAGAGCTGTCGGTGGTGGGTTAAGGGCGAAGCAAATGTAGTCCTCGCCTCACTGGGTCCGTTCGAACACCATACAAAGCGGCAGCTTGCCAAAAAACGTCTTGTTACTCAGCTCTCCATGTGCGTAATTACGCGTTGCGCAATTATGCGTACCATGCACAGACGTGTGCTGTGTAGCTATGTGTTCTGAATGCATGAGTGCCCCGGAAAGCTTTCAACGGGGAAAGGAAGATGCTGAAAAAAGGCTGTGAACCAAACAGATTCATGGCTGATCAATATGAACAGATTAATAATAACAAGTGAACTGATTATTAATCAAATGAACTGATTGGTAACAATAGTCACGAACTGCTTAGTGACAATAGAACCAGAACAACAGTCACAACTTGTGACTGATAACATTTCACACTGTAAATGCATGCAGTCAGATGTGAGTTCAAACGAGGTTCCATGAAACAACAATATTCATTCTGTTAAAACACTAAGGACAGAATGTGTCATGGAACGAGCCGTCACATCACGTAGATAAAAGCGAATAAATGAGCAGGGTGTTGACCACGCGGTCGCAGTGCAAATATCCTGCATTGTCATACCATTATGCAAAGCAGTCGAAGATGCGATACCCCTGGTCGAGTGCGCCCTGAGGTTATCAGGAGGCTCTAAAGCTGATGCTCTGTAGGCTTCAGAAATGGCCTCACACAGCCAATGTGACAGGTGCTGGGTGAATAACGGGCGACCTGCAGATGCAGCTCTATAATACACAAAGAAATGTTGAGTTTGACACATTGCGGCCGTGCGTGCTATGTAGCACATCAACGCCCGCACAGGACAGAGAAGATGGAAAAATGCTTTTTCTTCTGATTTGTGGGGTGGGGTGGGGGGGAACCCTCCAGCGATATCACTCTTGATTTAAAAGAGCTCGTGATGTTTTTAGGCATGAACGCTGGGTTAGGTCTCAGACCAGCTGAGCTGCCATCAGCCTGAATTCTGAGACATGACGGAGTGACTGAGAGGGCAGATAAATCACTCAACCTCTTAGCGGATGTTAAAGCCAGCAGCAGGGCTGTTTTAAAAGACAAGAATTTAATTGAAACCTGATGCAGTGGCTCAAATGGAGCTTTGATCAGGGCTCGCAGGACCAGCGTTAAATCCCACTGTGGAACAAGTGGGCGTGAAACAAGGCTGCGTCTCTGTACACCTTTAAAAAAATGCTTCATCAGCGGATAATTAAAAGTTGTTCTGTCCACAAAACCTTTGTGACAAGAAGAGATGGCTGCAGCGTACGTTTTAATCGTGCTGAATGCCAGATTTCTATCCATCAGCTGCTGCAGAAAGGACAGCACGCCACCTAGTGGACATGAAGTGGCCTCTACACCTTTCTCTGTACACCAGTGCTGAAAAGCTGTCCACTTTGATGTGTACAGTGCTGTGGTGGATGCAGCACGTGAATCCTGGATTGTGCGCACTACATCTTGAGAGAGACCCATCCTCTCTAAGCGGATCTGCTCAGCGGCCAGACCCAAAGGTGCTGGCCTATTTCTGGGTAACTCTTGATCGCTCCTCCCACCTGGAGGAGAGCATCCTCCCTCCAAGGCAGTTTCCACGGGCACCCCGATAACAGGCGTCGTAGAACCGGGAACCATGGTGCGTTCACGCGCTCAGGAGCCACCAGGAGAGCTGTCAATCCCTCCTCCTGAACTCGGTTCAGAAACCGTAATATCAGAGGGAGTGGGGGGAATGCGTAAAGAAGCATTTTGGGCCATGGGCTGTGAGCAAACGCATCCACCCCTAGCGGTGGTTCGTCTCGTGGGCTCAGTGAGAACTATAGTTGACATTGAGCATTCTCTCATGTTACAACAGGTCCACAACCACTTTGCTAAATTTCTGCCACATCTGAGCCATCAGCTCTGGATGGGGGGTCCGGTCCCCGTGACGCGGCCTGCCCCTGGACATCACATCTGCCCCTTGTTCAGAACACCGGGGATGTACACTGCTCTGATGGAGAGCAGATTTTGGTGTGCCCAACACAGTAGTTTTCTCGTAATGTGTAACATTTGGACTGAGCGCACACACCCCTGCCGGTTTATCTAAGCAGCAGTAACCTTGTTGTCTGTGTGAATCAAAACGTGTTGATTCTGCAGCACAGGAGCCAAGTGTTGAATCACATTCAGAACTGTGCGACATTCCAGAACGTTTATATGAGCTGTTGTGAGAGAGGCCACAGTGCCCCTACAGCTCGAGAAAGGCATGTCACCCCCCAACCTGACAACTACACGTCTGTGAAGACTGACACGTGTGACGTAGGTCTGCTGACAGTGACTCCTCCGACAGAACAAGGGTGTTTTCCCATTGTCGGAGATCTGTTCTCATGGAGGGAGGAACAGTGATCATCCGTCTCTTTTGCTTTCCCGGATCCACGCGCAGACAAGCAAACCATCTCTGGAGGCGTCGCATGTGTAGTAAACCCAGCGGGGCCACTGTGTGAGCTGATGACATTGTTCCTAACAGCTTCATGACGAAAAAAGCCGTTACTACTCTGCCCGGTCTTACGTGGCGGAGCTGGACTCTTAGAGTGTCGATTCTCGTCTGTGATAAACGAGCCCTCATGGTGGTTGAGTTTAGCTCCACTCCCAGATAAACAATTGTCTGGGCTGGGAGAATCAAGCTTTTTTCCCAATTTATGGCGAAGCCCAGAATTAACAGGTGTGACGTCAACACCTGAGCCTGTGCCGCTGCTTCCCGTTGTCAACATGTGAAACGGTCTGCCCACAATTGCCTTGTTGGAAACTGACAGGTCCAAAATCGGTCTCGTTCCTCCGGTCCGTTTTGGAACCAGGAAGTAACGTGAGTAAAATACCTGTGTTTTCCTCTCTGTTGGGAACCCTGGAAATTATCTCTTTAACCAGAGGTTCCTGGACTTCTGCATTTAGGGATGAGACCTAGGTGGTGTATCATGTTTCTTACGGATGTCAGCCAGTCTACCGCCTCGACCGTCGTCATGCGCCGCGGAAGTGTGTCCCGCGAGACCGAAGGCGAGGCTTCCACGAAAGGGCTCTGAGCGCGCCTCTGTGCCGCGCTCAGGCTGCGGGTTCACATTCATGTTGATGTGGACCAGCGTGTGTTGAGGACAGGCGTGCTGATGCGAACCGGTGAGCACTACGATGACATGTGTGTCTTTATGATATATCTATTTTGGATATATGTCTTTATGATATGTGTCTTTATGATATATGTCTTTATGATATGTGTCTTTATGACATTTGTCTTTATGATATGTGTCTTTATGATATGTGTCTTTATGATGTGTGTCTTTATGATATATGTATTTATGATATGTGTCTTTATGATATGTGTCTTTAAGATATGTGTCTTTACGATAATATGATATATGTCTTTATGATATGTGTCTTAAAGATATGTCTTTATGATATATGTCTTTATGATATATGTCTTTATGCTATGTGTCTTTATGGTATATGTCTTTATGATATATGTCTTTATGATG
>NC_056508.1:15411115-15411943 GCF_014905685.2 Nematolebias whitei
TATGTGTCTTTATGGTATATGTCTTTATGATATATGTCTTTATGATGTATGTCTTTATGATACGTGTCTTTATGTTTTATGTCTTTATGATACGTGTCTTTATGATATGTGTCTTTATGATGTGTGTCTTTATGATACATGTATTTATGATATAAGTCTTTATGATACATGTCTTTATGACATATGTCTTTATGATATTTGTCTTTACAATATTATGATATATGTCTTTATGATATATGTTTTTATGATATTATGATATATGTATTTATGATGTGTCTTTATGATATATGTCTTTATGATATATGTCTTTATGATATGTGTCTTTATGATATATGTCTTTATGATATATGTCTTTATGATATATGTCTTTATGATATGTGTCTTTATGATATGTGTATTTATGATATGTGTCTTTACCATATTATGATATATGTCTTTATGATATGTGTCTTTATTATGTGTGTCTTCATGATATGTCTTTATGATGAAAGTCTTTATGATATATGTCTTTATGATATGTCTTTATAATATGTGTCTTTATGATATATGTCTTTATGATATATGTCTGTATGATGCAAGTCTTGATGATATATGTCTTTATGATATGTGTCTTTATGATATATGTCTTTATGATACGTATCTTTATGATAACTGTCTTTATATGTGTCTTTATGATGTGTGTCTTCATGATATATGTATTTCTGATACATGTCTTTATCATATGTGTCTTTATGATATATATCTTTATATGTGTCTTTATGATATATGTCTTTATGATATGTGTCTTTATGATATTTGTCTTTACGATATTATGATATATGTCTTTAT
>NC_056508.1:15412043-15413512 GCF_014905685.2 Nematolebias whitei
TGTAGATGAACAGATGCTGAGATATATTCATCAATTAAAACGGATTCTTCATTTTTCTGGACTGAATAAAACGTGCATTGAATTTAATGAAATGTAAACGTGAGACGTCATTTTTCTTTGACCCATCAAAATGAATGCGGTCATTTATTTTACAGAATCAAAGTTTAACATCAAACATTTACATTAATTTGGCAAAATATGAAAATAACAACATAATCAATCACCTTTACAACCAGGAAAACCATACGGCCACGATTTTCCGTTGCTTCACCACAGACATTAATGAAAATTGTACAATTATGATCAATTATCCACAGGGCGGTGGATGAGCACTTTACACAGACATTTCTAAATTATCTGGAAGGATTTCTACTTGAGAGAAGAATTTAAAGATGGAAATGAAGTTTAAAGGGAGTAAAAGATGGTGTGTGAGGGGGAGTGTTGACCAGAACCGACACTCTCCATTCGAACCCAGCTTTTCCTCGGTACGCTTGGTAGGGAACTTGACTCATTACCTTTCTGAAGATTAATCAGCAGATATGGAGGTCCAGTTAACGTTACCTGTCCAGCGTCTCCATAGGATGGCTGTGACTCGTCTGAAGTAGTGACGAGATTCCGTCCGACACCAGCTCACATCAGCAAGTGGACTTCACATGAGTGGGATCCTTCAGAAGTTCCACTCAGAGGTGGAAGATGTTATAATCCAACTCGGAAGAGCTTTATCATGGCTGGACTTCTGTTCTCCCAAACGACTTCACAGAACTGCGAACGTCTCAGGACTTCTCAGCGCCTCACCGAACTGAGAGAACTAGGAAGTACCGGCAATTTAAAGAGCTCTATTTCCGGTATATTTGAGCGTCCCTGATTGGTCCATATTAACCAGACAGGGGTGTGTTTTGTGATGTAAGAGGTTACTAGAAGTCAGAAAACAGCAAGAATTGTTATGGAACAGATTAAACTGTTCTCAGACAGGCGAGAGAGATATTTTGGCGAGTTTGGAGAAACAGGTGCCAACTTCTCTGTTGACGTCTGAGAGGATGTAAACAAGACAGTTGTTCCAACACATGTCTGCTTCGACTCCTGACCTTGGAAAACGCACACTTGCTCATTCAAAGACAGAAATCAGAAAATGCATAAAAACTCTGTAACAGGCCTTAACATGAATTCTAACTTTGCATGAGGATTAAAAAATCATTACACTGTTTCACAGTTAATAAAATTGATTAGTTCACTGCAACATCTAAAATGGTTTGAACTAAGACACTTTGATTATCAACATTTGTAAAATAGTAATGATAATAAAAAGAGAGTGTTCTTTCACTTGATTTTCAAGAAAGAAAGTCTCAGGATGGGTGAACCTGTATTTCTGGATTCAAATCAATGAAATGACAGTTTCTGTCCCACAAGGTTCTTAAGGTCAAGGGTTTTGACCTTAGGCTTAGTTTTGACATCAGGTTAAGTTCACTACA
>NC_056508.1:15413612-15414883 GCF_014905685.2 Nematolebias whitei
TCTGTCTGTCTGTCTGTCTGTCTGTCTGTCTGTCTGTCTGTCTGTCTATCTATCTATCTATCTATCTATCTATCTATCTATCTATCTATCTATCTATCTATCTATCTATCTATCTATCTATCTATCTATCTATCTATCTATCTATCTATCTATCTAATGTGTTTTCATTCACCCAAAACTTGTATTATAAACTACATTCAGTTTTCAAGGTCAAGGTGTCTTTATTGTCATTCACATCACATGTGGTACATGAGGTGGAACAAAACTATGTACACAGGGTCCAAGTTACATCCAACAAAAATACACATTGTAAAGAAAAACAGTAATAAGATCTAAGATATGAACAAAAAAATACGCTAAACTAAGAATACACAAAGCACTAATAGTAGAAAACAATGCGCCAAAAACAGCAGCACAAACATGAGTCTGTATGAGCAGATGAGGACAAATGAACACACAGCATGAAATAAATCAGCAGCATTTGATCAGCATCATGGTAGTCAGCAGCACATATTTATTATTTATTTATTATATATATTATATATTTATTTTATATTATTTACTCTCAAACACTGGTATTGTGCAGGGAGTTGATGAGAATACATTTGTTCCCTTTTGTTAAAGAGAGAAGAAACATAACCAAAAAAAAGTTATACAAAGGAAAAAATTGCTTTTGAATTTTGGGTCATAAGAATTAAAAATATAATCAAGATGTCATGAGCAAACTGCTCCAGCTGTCAGGTTTGAAGGGCTCCTTCTCCAGACTACTTGTTTCAGCTCTGTCCACAGATGTTCAGCAGAATTTAGTTCAAGAACTTGTTGGAGAACCCATGAGCTGCAACTGAGACCCAACTTTCTGATTCTGGGCAGCCCAATTAGCATCAGCACTCCTTGATATTCTTGAGATTTGGTTGTCCCGTGAACAGATTGCAGACCATTTGTAGCAAGGCAGCTTCTGAACATACCTGAGCCTCCTTCAAGTTTCACTTGAGGAAGTGATGTCATTATTTATTGATTTTGTTTTGTATCATTCAGTTTTGGGCGTGTGAAGGAAACAAAAAAAGGACATGTTACCAAGAAAACCCGTTTGTCTAATCTGTCTAAAACAAAGAAAATACATATATCATAAAGACACATATCATAACGACACATATCATAACGACACATATCATAACGACACATATCATAACGTCATATATCATAAAGACATATATCATAAAGACACGTACCATAAAGACATACATCATAAATACATTAATCATAAAGACACA
>NC_056508.1:15414893-15415837 GCF_014905685.2 Nematolebias whitei
CGTACCATAAAGACATACATCATAAATACATTAATCATAAAGACACACAGCATAAAGACACATATCATAAAGAAACGTATCATAAAGACATATATCATAAGGACACGTATCATAAAGAAATATATCATAAAGACACACATCATAAAGACACATATCATAAAGACATGTATCATGAAGACATATCATAAAAATACGTATCATAAAGACATATCATAAAGACACATATAAAGACACGTATCATAAAGACATATATCATAAAGACACATATCTTAAAGACACGTATCATAAAAACATACATCATAAAGACACGCATCATAAAGACATATATCATGAAGACATATCATAAAAATACGTATCATAAATAGGGGTTGAACGAGTATATAATTTTTAAACTCTACATTAACATAATAAAACCAGAGTAGAACTCCAGTAATTGATGACGTCATAGATCTCAAGATACAAAAATACATAAATAAATAAAACCGCAAAAAAATGTAATTATTTACAAAAAAAAGACAGACAAAACATTGTGAGCGTATATTATGCTCCTACCATTTATCATACTGCAAATAAGTCACAGGAAAAACTAAACTATTAGTTATTATTATTAAACTGCAAAACGTGAAGAAACATGCAGCACGTCAAAACAAAACTTAAACCGAAACTGGTTCAAGTTCGGTGGATTGGACCCAGTGTTACACCATACTTTGTGACCTGCAACAGTGCAACACCGTCCCCTACGGTCATACGGTGGTCACATAATATGACGTCACTATGCATACCCGACGTTACATTTTTAACCTGGATAGATGTCCTAGCAATCGATGTGTAGATTACTCGAGTACTCTGTTAATGCCCTTATCATAAAGACATATAAAGACACATATAAAGACACGTATCATAAAGACATATATCATAAAGACACGCATCATAAAGACATATAT
>NC_056508.1:15415847-15416221 GCF_014905685.2 Nematolebias whitei
CATATATCATAAAGACACGCATCATAAAGACATATATCATAAAGACACGTATCATAAAGGCATATATCATAAAAACACTTATCATAAAGACACATATCGTAAATACATATATCATAAAGACACACATCATAAAGACACACACCATAAAGACAAGTATCATAAAGACGCGAATCATAAAGACATGTATCATAAAGACACATATCTTAAAAACACGTATCATAAAGACATATCATAAAGACATGCATCATAAAGACATATCATAAAGACAAGTATCATAAAGACACATATAAAGACACGTATCATAAAGATACATATCATAAAAACACGTATCATAAAGACATATATCATAATATCGTAAAGACAAATATCATAAA
>NC_056508.1:15416321-15428717 GCF_014905685.2 Nematolebias whitei
AGACAGACAGACAGACAGACAGACAGACAGACAGACAGACAGACAGATAGATAGATAGATAGATAGATAGATAGATAGATAGATAGATAGATAGATAGATAGATAGATAGATAGATAGATAGATATGGATGGATGATAAGATAGATACTTTATTAATTGTGTGTGTGTGGGGGGGATTGGAGGCATCCAGTAGCATTTTTTAATTATCCAGAAAAAAATACACATGAATAATCAAAAAGAAGCAAATACACAAATTTGGAAATAGACTAATTGCACATGCACAAGGTGGTAGGGAGTACTACATTCATGATTAACATATATATATACACATACCCATACATAAGTTATTAGTTCATTAGTTCTTTGTAGATGTCAGGTTAAAAGACATAATAGTAACTGTGAATTATTGACCATTTTAGATCACAATTTAAAAGACGTTGCATTATATCTGAGTAAATAAATCCACAGTTTTTAGCATCTTTACACCATGAATGAAGCCGTCAGAGAGACGACAGATGAGTTAGGAAGTTTCTACCCCGAGTGAAGTACGAGAAACGTTTTGAACATGAGAGAGGCTTCAAGAGGGTCAGTGAGATGTTTCCTTTTTACAGGAGGCTCACATCAATCACCCCCCCCCCCCCCCACACACACACACACACACCATCCTGTTGTTTTTACGGCGGGGAATAGACCATTGTCTCTCCTGCAGCGTATTACTTGTATGTGTCGCTCTTGTTGACAAAAGAGGGCGATATAAGTGGTTATTAATAGCAGAGGGACTTTATGGAACAGGGAAGGTGTTTGGATTCCCCCTCTGAATGAAACAATACCTCATTCAGCAGCAACAGGCCCGGCAGCAGCAGAAACAGACAGATTCTACAGCTGAAGATTTGTGAAGATGAGAACTGTTTTGGTCCATTTCCCACCGGACACAGTGTACTGTAGTTGCAGCTGTGACCCAGAGTAAACTCAGAGACATAAATATCAAATGATACTCCACATTCCTGAATTATCAGTCAGTAACAGATGTGCTGATGTGGTAAAACACCACAATCAGACACGTGGGAGGTTTGAAGTTCACCCAAGAATAAAATAACTCTCATAAAGTTCAGGGCCAAAACACTTTGCAGCTACTTGTGATTGTCTAAAAGTGTCAATGTGGCAGACTTCATTCAAGCTGTGTTTGAATCCGCAACTCAGAGCTACGAGCTACGGTTGATCCCCGAGGTTGTTAGCATGCCCGGCTGCGAGCGTGGGCCTCTATGTTTCTGTCAGCAAGCTTGTTCTCCGCTCACTCTGATTAAGGAAATCCTCTCACTGCTCTGTTTGCTCAAATGAAACATCCCGATAGTTCCTCCTTGGCTCCCAGAGGGCCCGTTCACTCAGACGTTCCCATGAAGACGCACAAGACTTTGACAGATTTATGGCTTCAACTTTACCAGTGCTTCAGTGCCAGAGAGACTGACAGATGCTATCTTTAGATACAGTTGCCCATTTTTAAATTCACTCAGGTTTTATTAGAAAGATTTTGGGAACAAATGTCTGCAATGAACAGAAAATGGGTAATATTGTTTCTGATGATTCTTTGTTTGCAACAACAAAAACTGCTGCGCAACAATTATTGTACTAACTGACAGCCTGGCATCCCATGATGTTATGACTGTCTTTCATACCAAAGCTTTAAATTAAGATCCTCTCACTTATAGAAATTATTGTTCTGTTGTTTGGATCAAATCCTGAAAATAACATTTTGTGCAACTCATGGGATGCCACCTGATCTGGCAAAATAAATGAGTGCTCAGAGTCTGTTGTAGCTTCCACCACATGAATTTACAGGTAAGTATCTGCAAAAATAACTGACACAGTGTTGGCTAAAGTCAGATAGCTGTGGCAGCCATCTTGAATTGTTTTGACCCAGTTGTAATGAATACTTTGGTTCATATGATGTTTTGCTAACAGACCGACGTGGTTCAGCACTTCATGTGAACACTTTAAACCCTGCTCACTTTGAAGCCCTCAGAGTACATATTGTGAACGACTCTGCTACTACCACACAAACAACATTACCACCGACAGCAGGCAGCGGTAAGAACAGGAGGTACTCCGATGTCCCCGAGGGGTTTGAACAGTGAAGGTTTGTAGTTTTTGAGGAGTTACATCATGTAAAAGGAGAGGGAGGTTTGGGCGAAGTAATAATTTTATCCACCACAAGGAGTAGGGGTGAAGCCAGGGGGTGGCCAATGGGAGCCTTGACCACCACAGATTATTCTTTGGCCACCCCAACCATTTGAGGAAAATACTTTTATGTACTGTATGCTTATGTTTATACTTTTATGTACAGTAGTCCCTCATTTTTCACGGGGGTTTCCGTTCTCATGCCCCCCCCCCCCCCCCCCCCCCGTGCGATAAGTGAAAAACCACGAAGTAGGACTAGTAGTACAAGTAGTAAGTAGTAGCTTATTTTGTGCGGAGATCATGGCATGCTGCAGGAGGGAGCTTCTCCCTGCACCTGTGGGCTGCACACAGGTGCTAAAAAATTAACATAATTTGTTTTAAATAAAATGTCCATGACGTTTGTTTGACTCATCCATCAATCAGCCACAATCATGTCCAATCTTACTTTGAAAAAAACGTGAAAGAGCGAGTCTGCAAAAGTCGAACTGTGATGTAGCGAGGGACTACTGAAATTATAAAGACTAGAAAAAGCATGGGTTTCTTAAATGATAGAGGTGACATCTTCGATGTTGACTTGACAACACAATTTTTGCTGTTTACCTTTCTTATGCTTAGATGCAGCCACACACTAAAATGGAAGTTGGCACCTCACTTGTTTTTGTAGTTATTGTGCTCACAACATGAAGTGGACAAGACAGACTGAAGGTTTTTAATTCCTGTCTTTGCTGTGCGACAAAGCAGCAGCTCCGCTGCAACATTTAGGTCACTTTTATGTGCCCAAGTGGCAAAGCCTGGATTAACAGTGCAATAATTCTGTAAAAAAGTATGATTTTATGGAAAGTAAAAGTAGTAGTAGTAAAAGTAAAACTTTACTTTTTCAGAACATTTCTGGTGTTTTTGAGCTTTTTGTGTCATTTTAATTAATATGGATGATAAAATCCACGATCAGTTAGCAAATATTCTGGATGGGAATGTCAGGATGGTTCCCTCTTGTGGCTGGTTCCTGTCCCTGCTCTCCCTGGTGTCCCATTCTATAATTATCCTTATCTGTATCACCTGCATGTCCTGCCCAGGTGTTTGTGGTTGTGTCTCATTTAGTCTGTGTATATAAGTCTGAGTCTTTGTGTTATTCGTGGTCTGGGCATCGTCTGGTGAAGTCTCCTGAGTCTCCTGAGTACCTAGTGTTTCCTTATGTTTTCTACATGCTTCTTGGGCTGATGTTTCTCCTTTTCACCACCTGGTCTCCAAATTCTGCCTGCACCATTGGGCTAGACCTGCTCCTAAAACGTGATAGGTGCCCAGACCCACACTAAAACCCAGCAGGTGGATGACTTGAGCCGAGCACCGGGACCAAGAAGCAGCTCGGACAGCCCGGTGGGAGTGAACGCAGATGGAGGAGTCTGTCATCCAGTGGGGCAGGTTCCGGACCCATCCGGAGAGAAGAACATTGCAGCCCAGAGGTGAAGATTCTACCCTTTCCTCTTTTAATAGAGGAGGAGGAGAGAAGGAGGTCTCAGCTGCCTCCTAATGATATATGCCGCCTGGCTTTTAAATCTGCTTTTTCCTCCTCCCTGCCACTTTGCTCACCACACCTGCTTTTTCAGTGGTCTTCTGAGGAGGACACAGAGCTGGAGGATGAGCCCTGGTACACTCCTGTTCCCAGCTCATGCTGCCATCATAGGAGGGGCCAAAGACGGACCCAGAACCGGTCCACCGAACTTACACCGGCTCACCCTGCACCTTCTATGTTCCCCAATCAACCCAGCGAAGCTGAGCTTCAGAGGACGCTTCCCCTCAGCATCTCGGTGAGTCATAGCCATGCCTCACCTCCTCCTAGCGATTATGTGGGGGCTGGTCCAGACATCCCACCTCCTAGTCTCTCAGTGGGGGTTGGACCGGATGCCTCACCACCTTCCCGTGTTTATGTGGGGGCTGGTCCAGATGCCCCACCTCCTGGTGTCTCAGTGGGGGTTGGACCGGATGCCTCATCACCTTCCAGTGCTTCAGTGAGGACAGGTCCTGACACCTTACTACCTTCCAGTATCTCAGAGGGAGTCCAGGTGGATGCCTCTCACCTCTCATCACCTGTGTCTCCAGCACCTACTTCTCTGCTTCTGGTGGTGCCTGTTCAGTCCAGTTAGGCTGAAACTTCTGATGGCCTGCCCCAGCCAACAAAGTGGCAGAGTTTCTGTGAAGTTGGACCTCCTGAGGAACAGTCTCTGCCAGCAAAAAGGCGAACATTTGGTCACAGCTCACCTCCATTACTCCCGGTGGGTTCCATGCCACTTCCTCAGGGTTCCACTCTGCTTCCTGAGGGTTCCATGCCACTTGAGGTTCCACATCATTCAAGGGTACCATGCCTCATCCTGAGGGCTCCACAGCAGCTGCAGCCCCTGAGGATTCCACGGCAGCTGTATCCCCTGAGTGTTCCACGACAGCTGCAGTGTCCCAGCTCACCACACCAGCTGCAGAACTCATGGTTCCCTAACTCCTCTTTCCCTGTGTTGGGCAATCATAGTCTCTCAGGGTGACCATCACCATCGGCCACCCACAGGACCTGCTGCTATGGGTTGGATGGCTAGAATTCCTTCCACGTTCCGGATGTCTCCCAGTCGCCCACCCGAACTGCTGCCACATGATGAATGGGCTCCCGGCCATTCCTGGGAGAGGTGGTTCCGTAGTGGACAGTCCTCTGACCACCTAACCATCCCCTTTTAGAGTTTTGCCCTCTTGTGCTTAGTTACAAGGTTTCACCCTGTCAGTTGTTGTTTTATTCCTAGTGTGTTACCCTTGTGCCCTCCATCCTTTCAGTTCCCCCCTCCTCCCACCCAAGTTTTGGGGTGTGGGTTTTGGAGACTTGTGTGTGTGTGTGTGTGTGGGTGGGTGGTGGGGGGGTGGGGGGGGTGGGGGGTACTGTCAGGATGACATTCTCTGGAAACTGGTTCCTGTCCCTGCACTCCCTGGTGTCCCATTCTATAATTATCCTTATCTGTATCACCTGTGTGTCCTGTCCAGGTGTATACAAGTTTGAGTCTTTGTGTTATTCGTGGTCTGGGCGAGTCCCTAGTGTTTTCTTTGTGTTTCTTGGACAGATATTTCTCCTTTTTACCGCCTGGTCTCAGAGTCATGTCTGCACCATTGGGTTCGACCTGCTCCTAAAACGTGATAGAAATCGCGTGACACAACCAGGCATCTAATGAGTAGGGATGGGGCAGATCCGATCCAGTATCGGTATCGGCCTCCGATACCAGCATAATTTACGTATCAGATTTTTCCGATTCAACCTGCCGATATTTCCGATCCATGATGCATGATGGCTTCAAACTGTAGAATGGATTTCCTGAATGGAGGCGTGTTTCATGGACCCAGAGTAATAAAACCCACCTCACATTCAGGAAATCCATTTCATAGTTTGCAGCCAGCTACAATGTGAGAGCTGAGTTAGCAGCACTGTGGCTAACAGCTAACCAACTTTTCATCGAAACATGTCCGCTATGTGGAAGTATTTTACACTAGAAACACCACAAAGCAAGACAGGAACATGCAATGTCTGCAGAGCCAAAGCACCACATTAAACCATGGTAAAGTTGGTTTTACGTTGGACATTCGAGCTCCGGGGCTTCAGCGGGGCACTTCTCTTTGCTCAAACCAAAAAAGGCAACTCGACCCCGGCCAGCTGCGTCCAATCTTCCCCGCTCAGTCTATCCGTCTCTGAGGAGGGACAGACTGAGCGCAGCTGATCGAAATCTGGCTGCTTGCTTCGGATTGAACAAGAAGACATTGCTGAAGCCACAGAGCTCAAATGTTTACCGAGAAGCTGCTAAACTTTATCATAATTAATGACCAACTACTATCAGTTGTAGAAAATTAAGGATTTCGCAGCTTGATACTTGCAGCCAAGATATAGTTTACCCTCCAGGAGATATTTATCAGTACAACAGCAGACAATCATTAAAAAAACATATGATTTGAAAATTACAAGAAAATTATATATATTTAAAAAAAAAAAAACGAAACAAAACAAAAACAGCTACATTAAAAAGAGATGTAAATAACTAAAAACAGGAACATGTCTGTTGGTTTATGCCATGAACTTGGCAGATGTTTAAAGTCATTTTACAGTTTATTTTATTTAATTCATTTATTCATCAATTTAAAAGAAACAAAATTTTAAAAATTAATCAAAAAGAAAACATTGAATGAAAAGAGTGCAGAAAGAAGAAAAAAATTCTTATCTGCCCTTTATTTAAAAAAATATAAAATAACTTTAAACTGTAGTATGACATATCCTGAGATATATTCATACATTAAACGGGTTCTTCATTTTTCTGGACTGTGTGACATACGTGCGTTGATACGTAATAAAAATGTGGACGTGAGACGTTAATTATCTTTGACTCACCAAGCGAGTGGGTCATTTATTAACAGAATCAAGTTTAACACATCACACATTTACATTAATTTGGCAGAATATGAAAATAACAACATAATTAATCAGCTTTACAACCAGGAAAACCATACGGCCATGATTTTCCGTTGCTACACCACAGACATTTCTGAAAACATCTGGATTAATTTTCTAGCAGATAGGAGAGTTTAAAGATGGAAAGATGAAGTTTATCTGAGAGAGATTTGTGAGGGAATTTGTCTGTTTTAACCAGAACAGCACGCTCTTTTGGAAATCAGCTTGTCCCAACAGTACACTTTGGGTGAAGGTCGACTTTTACCTTTTCTGAAGATAGATCAGTTCCGGCGTGAAGTCCCACTTCAAGCCACTATTCAGCGTCTCCGTGAGAACAGCTAAAGACCTTGGGAGTCGTGTGAGGTTATCCAAACAGAAGTTATAATTCCCAAAATCGTCTCTGGTTCAGCTTGATTCTAATACAGCAGCATCCATGAATGCCTGCGTTTGCATTCTGGAACTCCCAAACTCTCTGTATCTGAATTCCAAAAACTCTACTTGAACTGCTGCTCCATCTTCAAGACTGAGCTTACAGCAGCTTCAAGACTGAGCTGAACTCTCTGAACTCCAAAAACTCTGAACTCTTCGGGCTGAACTCTCCTGTTGAACTGGGAAGTGCCACATTTAAATGGGCTCTACTTCCGGTTCATTTGAGAGCTTTTGATTGGTCGATGGACCAAAGCAGAGGTGTGGTTTGTGATGTAAGGTGTTATGGAAAGTCAAGGATTGTTTAAGAACAGACAGAAAGATTGTTGGCGAAAACCAGTCTTCGTGGAGCCATTCACCAAGTATCTCGCTGTAAAAGTTAAACATGACATTTCTTTTCAGTAAACTTCTTAGTTGACCGAAGCTTGAACTTTGACACACTTACAACTTTGCTCACTTCAAAGCAGATGATCAAGAAATTGAGTCATTACTCTGTAACGTACTCTAACTTGATTTCACTTTGAATTGAGGATTAAAAATCATTACTACTGTTTAAGTAAATAAAAATGAGTAGTTCACTTCAACATGAAAACATTGTTTGAACTAACACAATTTGATTATCAAAACATTTGTAAAATAGTAATGATCATAGAGAATTGTCTTTTCCACTTGATTAATTCAAGAAAGAAAGTCTCAGGATGGGTTAACCTGTATTTCTGGATTCAAATCAATGAAATGACAGTTTCAGTCCCATATGGTCAGTTTTGACATCAGGCCTAGTCCACTACAAAACAATCACTTAAATTAATCACTTTAATATCCACTTTAAAGCTAGGAATAAAAAGAAACATGTTTTATGTTAGCAGAATTTAATTCTAACTTGAAAACTTATCCAACATTAATAAAACTTACCTCAAGTTGCCTTTTTGGACATGCATGCATCTATTTGTACAAATTGTACTTGAGAGGAGATTATTACAGCCTCATATAAAATCAATGATGATCATGATATCAGAACTGGATCGGTATCGGCCGATATTCAGACTTAGGTATCGGGATCAGATCGGAAGTTAAAAAAAGTGGATCGGTGCATCCCTACTAATGAGCACGCATCATCTAGTTTAGGTTTTAAACAATTAACTAATCTTTCTAATAAAATATTCAGCTGTGTTGGTCTGAAGCACCAAATGTTGCAGAATCACAGTAAACAATCTGAGGCCACAAACACTTTGAAGGTAGACAAGTTCAGACCACTGGAAAAGACACATAAAGAAACCACATGTTCAAGCAGTAAAATATTTAGCAATAAGGACACTGGTAGGACTTGTCTCCATAAGCCAAAACACCATTCCTGATGCTTGGAAAACAGCCTTTGTTCTTCCTTTGCTGAAGGGAGGTGACCCCACGTCACTGAACAACTATCGGCCAATCTCTAAATTCTGCATTTTAGCCAAGGTTCTAGAAAAACTGATAAACTCTCCAATCAAAAATTACCTGGACTCATCTAACATCTTACCTCCACATCAATCTGGTTTCAGGAAACAACACAGCACAACCACTGCTTCACTGAAGGTTCTTAATGATGTTGTTGAAGCACTGGATGCTAAGGATTATTGTGCTGCACTTTTCTTAGACCAGTCTAAAGCTTTTGACACTGTGGACCATAACATCTTGTGTCATACATAAGCTCTCAGAAATTGGTTTCTCAGAACGCACCATTGGTTGGTTTTCTAACTATCTCTCAGACCGGAGACAATGTGTTCAACATAATGGTACTTCCGCCAGTTATTTAACAGTCAACAATGGTATACCACAAGGCTCAGTCTTAGGACCCACCCTCTTTACAATCTACATATGTAATGTAGGTAAAAACATCCCTGATGCATCCATACATTTCTATGCTGATGACACAGTTGTTATTGTCGAGCTAAAACAGTTGAAAAGGCTTTCCAGCTTTTGAAATCTGCATTTAACATCATCCAGACAGATTTGTTTCACCTCAAACTTGTCCTAAATGCCGACAAAACCAAAGGGATGCTTTTTTCAAATAGGAAGTCAGTCCCAGCAGTTCTTCCTCTGATTTCATCCTCAAATGGTGTCCTGATTGAGTTTGTTGATTCCTATAAATATTTGGGTATCTTGGTCGACTCGCATCTCTCTTTTAAGCTCCGTGTGGAAAACTTGGTAAAGAAACTGAACGTTAAACAGGGTTTCTGTTTCAGAAACAGATCATGTCTAACTCTGAATGCTAGAAAATGCCTTGTATCTGTGACTTTCCTTCCCTCCATTGATTATGGTGACATTATTTACATGAACGCTCCTACAAGAACCCTGCAGATGTTGGATGCTGTCTATCATGGTGCACTAAGATTCATAACTGGCTGTGATTATCGTACCCACCACTGCACCCTGTATTCACTGGTTAACTGGACATCATTTACTTCACGCAGACTCTCTCACTGGTACATTTTCATCTTTAAATCACTTCTTGGTCTGCTGCCTTCATACATCTCCTCCGACATGTCTCTGCGTGAGTGCAGCTACAGCGTGCGCTCTCAGGACATTATTACCTGCAGTATTCCCACAGTGCGTTCTGAACTAGGCAAAAGGGCCTTCTCCTACTCCACTTCTGTTTCCTGGAATATCTTGCAAAAAGATCTGAAACTCTCGACCTTGACCTCTCTAAGTGTCTTTAAGAATCTGTTGGACTCCTGGCAGGGACCAATGCAGACATGTTCCTGTTTTTAGTTTTCTACATTCGCCTTAGAATCTAGCTGTTTTGTGTTACTTTTTTTTTTTAGCCATCCTATTTGTTAAAAAATAAAAATAAATTGTATGACTTTTTATAACTGTTTGTTGTTGTCGCTGTTGTCCATTGTTGTCATCACTGTTTGTTGAAATCAGGTCTCTCTTGTAAATGAGTCCTCGAGGCTCAATGGGATTTACCTGTCTAAAGGTTGAATTAATGAAAAAATACTTTTTAAAGTTTTTTTTTTGTAAAGAGGATGCTGCTTTGTAAAAAACAAAGAGACAATATAAATTCTTGGTGATGCATGGAAACATTTTACACTGTTATAAACTGTGATGTTGTGATACCAAGAACAAACATAAAAAAATTAAAAAAAACTTTAGCTTCCATTAGGCTGCAGTCACACCGCCATCTGAACACATAAACAAAAATAAAAAAATGTCAAAACATACTAAAACATTAAAATATGAAAACATTTTTCCTAAAATTCCTCTAAAACTGTACAGCTGCTGGAACCCAGGATCCCTACAGGAACTCTACAGAACTTAACTGTTTACAAGTTCAGCTGTGATATAATGCTAAAAAGAAGAAATACCTTAAAAGATTAAAGTAAATTATGACTCTGACTCAAAATAGAAACAATTTAAAACAAGCGAGCACTGAAGAATATTTTCTGAACCGCTGAGAAAACTAGAGAGAACAATCTGACAAGGTTACGTCAGATCCTCTGGATGGATTCTTCTTTGTTGAAACGTTTCATCTTTTATCCAGAAGACTTCTTCAGTCTGAGGAGTTGCAACAATCTCAGTCTTATAAATAGATCCACTGTGTTAAGGTGTTATTTATAAGACTGAGTTTGTTGCAGCTCCTCAGACTGACAGAGTCTTTTGAATGAAATACAAACCATTTCAGCAAGAAGATTCCATCCAGAGGACCTGATTTAGCCTTGATAGATTGATCTGGATTATTGAACATGCATCAGGATAGAGAGAACAATGATTAATTGATGCACTACAACCTCAGTTTTTCCCCCAGGGCTGTGTTTGAATCCTGTTTCTGTAGCACCTCCACAGGTAAAACCTTTTCCTTCCATTTCACCTACTTTTCAAACATCCACACGCTGCAGGGAGTGTGCTTCCACACAGAGCTTAATATCTTTTCCCTTCCGTTTGATCCAGATACTATCTTTGTTTTGTAATTGTGAATGCGTTGCAGAAAGGTGTTTGTGGCAGGGCTGAGCTTCAGTGTTGATCGAAGGAAGCAACAAGCCGTCTGCTGGATCGTCACCTCTGCCTCTGAGCTCTGGCAGGCTACTGGGCTGATTATCCTGGTCTTCAGCAGAACCACTGCACCATTACGAGGATTTGTATTGTTCCCTGATTTCTTCTCAGGGATTTCCTCTGAACCAGCTACACCCCCCACATCTATTCACTCTGCAGCCCTCAATCATCCTCCCTGCGTATGAAGGCCCTGCCAAAGTCTTTGGCACATGAAAGCAATTGTTCTCGCAGGTCTGAGGAGACACGACCGGCTCCTCGGATCGCCTTTCTCCCCACAGAAGGCCAGCTGATGGCTGGGCAGACAGACTTCCTCCTCCTCAGAATGGAAAAGTGTCCATGTAGGAAGGGAGGCGTCTGAACCTCAGCATGACACACAGCCATTAATATCTCTGACATGCAGATGGGGGGGGGGGGGGGGGGGGGGCACATCCCGGCACATCCCCATGCAGCCGAAGGCTGTTGGAAACAACTGAGACAGCATGTACTAATAAAATATTACCACGTGCGCACTTGTAGCTACTTGGCAGGTGTACAAGATGCTGAGGAGAAGCACCTATCTGGGAGTCAGGACCATGGTCCCAGATGATGCTGGAAAAAAACAAAAAACAACATCCTTCCAGTTTCTGCTTCATCTACTTTACCTTTTTTCTTTTCTCTCCTCTTGGAGAGATAAAAACAAAATGACTCTGATCTGAGGTTTGTGTTTCACAAGTAAAGGTTGTTTAAAGTTGACATGTATCTCCACAATCAATCAAATCCTGCTTCCTAAACCAAATACAACAGTTTCAACCTCATCCAGAAGAATATGAGATCCAGCAGAACATGAGATCCAACTGAACATGATGTTCAGTAGAACATGAGATCCACCAGGACATGAGTTCCAGCAGAACATGAGGTCCAGCAGGCAATGACATCCAGAAGTCATGAGGTCCATCAGAAAATGAGATCCAGCAAGACATAACATCCAGCAGGATATGAGGTCCAGCAAGACAAGAGATCCAGCAGGACATGAGGTCTAGCAGGACATGAGAGCCAGCAGGACATAAGATCCAGGAGGATGAGATGTCCAACATAACATGAGATCCAGCAAGAGATGAGATCCAACAGGACAAGAGGTCCAGCAGAACATGAGATACAGCAGGATATGAGGTCCAGCAGTACATAACATCCAGAAGGACATGAGATCTAGTAGAGCATGAGATCCAGTAGAAAATGACATCCAGCAGGACATGAGAATCAGGAGAAAATGACATCAAGCAGAAAATGACATCCAGCAGGACATGAGATCCAGCAGGACATGAGAT
>NC_056508.1:15428727-15429561 GCF_014905685.2 Nematolebias whitei
GAGGGCCAGCAGAATATGAGATACAGCAGAAGATGAGATCCACCAGTACATGAGAACCAGCAGAACATGAGATCCAGCAGGACATGACATCTAGCAGAACATGAAATACAGCAGGACATGAGATCCAGCAGAACATGAGATCCAGCAGACAACGACATCCAGCAATTGTAAGATCCAGCAGAAAATGACATCCAGCAGGACATGAGATCCAGCAAGACCAGAGATCCAGCAGGACATGAGATCCAGCAGGACATAACATCCATTAGGCCATGAGGTCCAGCAGGACATGAGAGCCAGCAGGACATAAAATCCAGCAGGATAAGATATCCAACATGACATGAGATCCAGCAGGACATGAGATCCAACAGGACAAGAGGTCCAGCAAGACATGAGATACAGCAGGACAAAAGGTCCACCAGGACATGAGATCCACCAGGATATACCATACCATACCATACCGCTTTATTTATAGAGCACTTAAAACAGCGACAAGGCCAACCAAAGTGCTGTACAGACAGAACAACAGGTAACGCACAAAGCAAAATAAAAAATGAGGTAAATCAGAAAATAGACATTAAAACGATGCAGATAATGACGACTAACCAGTGTGGAGCATACAGGATCAAAATACAGATCATCTTGTGTTGAAAGCTACTGAATAGTAGTGAGTTTTTAAACGGCACTTGAAAACTGAGAGGGAGGGGGCCTGTCTGACAAGCAGAGGTAACTCGTTCCAGAGTCTTGGTCCTGATACAGAGAAGGCTCTGTCACCTCTGCGCTTAAGACGAGTTCCTGGAACTGTGAGGAGCAACTGGTCCGCTGACCTCAGGGAGC
>NC_056508.1:15429661-15430884 GCF_014905685.2 Nematolebias whitei
GGTAACCAGTGCAGTGAGGCCAAAACTGGTGTAATGTGCTCTCTGTTACCTGTACTGGTTAAAAATTGGGCTGTTGCATTCTGGACCAGTTGTAGTCGTGCAATGGAGGTCTGACTGATACCAAACAGGAGCGAATTGCAGTAATCAAGCCTAGATGTAATGGATGCATGTATTACTGTCTCCAGGTTCTTTTTGGACAATATGGGCTTCATTTTAGACAGCTACCTCAGTTGGAAGAAACATGATTTAACAATCATGTTTACATGAATGTTAAGTTTCAGGGAAGGGTCCATTATCACTCCCAGATTAGTGACTCTTTGTTTTTTCTGACAGGGTTATAGCAGAGAGGTCGAAGCAGTGGTTTGTGATCGAGTCGTTGGGAGGGAACAACATGACTTCAGACTTCTTTTCATTGTAACTTAAGAAGTTTAAAGCCATCCAGTCCCCCTGATTTCAGCCAGGCAGTCGAGCAGCGGTTGAATAGAGCATGTACCATTGTGTCTTAGGGGGAAGTAAATTTGACAGTCATCGGCATAGAAGTGGAAGGGCATGTTGTGTTTCCGGAAAATAGCACCAAGCGGCAGCAGGTATAAAGAGAATAGGAGGGGACCCAGGATGGACCCCTGCGAAACCCACCATTTAAGCTCTGCCTCTGCGGAACTAAAATCCTTGATGGAGACACAAAAGGATCTGTCAATGAGGTAGGATCTGAACCAATTCAGGGCTGACCCTGAGACGCCCACCCACTGCTCCAACCTAGCAATGAGGATCGCATGGTCGATGGTGTCAAAGGCGGCTGTGAGGTCCAACAGGACAAGCAGCACAGAATCACCGGTATCTGTGGATATGAAGATGTCATTAAAAACCTTCAATAGGGCAGTTTCAGTGCTGTGGAGAGGTTTAAAGCCAGATTGGAATAGCTCGAAGATGGCGTGACCCTCCAGGAAGCACTTCAACTGGGACTCAACTGTTTTCTCCAGTATTTTAGAAACAAATGGGAGTTTGGAGACAGGCCAGAAGTTGGACACGACTGAGGGGTCAAGATTTGTTTTTTTCAGGTGAGGCTGGACAGCAGCATGTTTAAAGGATTTTGGCACTACGCCAGTGGATAAACTACTGTTTACTATATCAAGAATGGACGGACCTAGAGTATGAAAAACCTCCTTTAGTAGTCGAGGGGACCACATCAAAGGGGGAACCAGAAGGTTTCAAGCTGCACATGA
>NC_056508.1:15430984-15435082 GCF_014905685.2 Nematolebias whitei
GGGGACTGTTCAGTGATTTGTAAACATACATCAGTATTTTGAACTGGATTTGAAAGTGAACCGGTAACCAGTGCAGTGAGGCCAAAACTGGTGTAATGTGCTCTCTGTTACCTGTACTGGTTAAAAATTGGGCTGTTGCATTCTGGACCAGTTGTAGTCGTGCAATGGAGGTCTGACTGATACCAAACAGGAGCGAATTGCAGTAATCAAGCCTAGATGTAATGGATGCATGTATTACTGTCTCCAGGTTCTTTTTGGACAATATGGGCTTCATTTTAGACAGCTACCTCAGTTGGAAGAAACATGATTTAACAATCATGTTTACATGAATGTTAAGTTTCAGGGAAGGGTCCATTATCACTCCCAGATTAGTGACTCTTTGTTTTTTCTGACAGGGTTATAGCAGAGAGGTCGAAGCAGTGGTTTGTGATCGAGTCGTTGGGAGGGAACAACATGACTTCAGACTTCTTTTCATTGTAACTTAAGAAGTTTAAAGCCATCCAGTCCCCCTGATTTCAGCCAGGCAGTCGAGCAGCGGTTGAATAGAGCATGTACCATTGTGTCTTAGGGGGAAGTAAATTTGACAGTCATCGGCATAGAAGTGGAAGGGCATGTTGTGTTTCCGGAAAATAGCACCAAGCGGCAGCAGGTATAAAGAGAATAGGAGGGGACCCAGGATGGACCCCTGCGAAACCCACCATTTAAGCTCTGCCTCTGCGGAACTAAAATCCTTGATGGAGACACAAAAGGATCTGTCAATGAGGTAGGATCTGAACCAATTCAGGGCTGACCCTGAGACGCCCACCCACTGCTCCAACCTAGCAATGAGGATCGCATGGTCGATGGTGTCAAAGGCGGCTGTGAGGTCCAACAGGACAAGCAGCACAGAATCACCGGTATCTGTGGATATGAAGATGTCATTAAAAACCTTCAATAGGGCAGTTTCAGTGCTGTGGAGAGGTTTAAAGCCAGATTGGAATAGCTCGAAGATGGCGTGACCCTCCAGGAAGCACTTCAACTGGGACTCAACTGTTTTCTCCAGTATTTTAGAAACAAATGGGAGTTTGGAGACAGGCCAGAAGTTGGACACGACTGAGGGGTCAAGATTTGTTTTTTTCAGGTGAGGCTGGACAGCAGCATGTTTAAAGGATTTTGGCACTACGCCAGTGGATAAACTACTGTTTACTATATCAAGAATGGACGGACCTAGAGTATGAAAAACCTCCTTTAGTAGTCGAGGGGACCACATCAAAGGGGGAACCAGAAGGTTTCAAGCTGCACATGACCTGCTCTAGAGAAGATAGAGTGATGGGTTCAAAATGGTCAAATAGAGCTACAGATTGAGGTGGGATGGATGAGTCATTAGTTGGAGGGGAAATGAGAGCCCGGGTGGTCGCAATTTTTTCCAAAAAGAAATGTAAGAAGTTGTCACACAGCTCAGTCGAGGCTTCCAGAGGTGATGGTTCTGTGAGGTGGAGAACAGAGTTTAGGGTGGAGAAGAGGACACGTGGGTTGTGAGAGTTTGAGGTTATGATATCAGAGAAGTATTTGGATTTAGCAGCTTTCATTGCTTTCTGATAACGGTGCCAACTCTCTTTAAGTATTTGAAAAGAGACCTGCAGCCTGTCTTTCCTCCATTTGCGCTCCTCCCTCCTACATTGCTGCCTAACGGTCTTGGTGACGTCACTCAGCCAAGGTTCTGCTCTGAGTTTTGATTTACTAGTTTTAGCAGGAGTGACATGATCCAGAGTCTTTAAGCAGACAGAGTTGAACTGGGATGTCAGCGCCTCCGTGGTGGTGAGAAACACCAGGGGCTGAATGATCATTTCAGAGTTATAAGCATCTGTGAAATGTGTGGCAGTGAAGTGGTTAATGGTCAGAGTCCTACGTGCAGGAATGCACGGCTTAGGAGTTTGATGGGGGAGGGTGAACTCAAACTGGACTGGCATGTGTTCTGAAAAAACATTATCACCAATTTCAAGATTACTAACAGTCACATCACGAGTTAAAACAAGGTCCAGTGTATGTCCGCGCTCTTGGGTGGGACCGTTTACAATGTAGAGTTACCAATCAGTCTAACATGCATGTTTTTGGTCTGTGGGAGGAAACTGGAGTACCTGGCGAAAACCCACGCATGCACGGCGAAAACATGTAAATCCACCCAGAAACGTCTCCAGACTGGGATTTGAACAGAGTAACCTGCTCGCTGAGAGGCAGCAGCTGTACCAGTTGCGCCACTGTGCTGTGCCTGCCCTAATCACCCATCCATTATCTTTTACCTGCTTCTTCCATTTTGGGTCACGGAGGTCGCCGGTGCCCATGTCCAGCGATCACTGTGCGAGGGGCGGGGTACACCCTGGACAGGTCGCAAGTCCAGGGACCTGCCCTAATCAGCGTTGTTTAAAATGTTTTGTGTTTTATTCTGATCAACTTTGCAAAGCTAAGTTGATCAGAAAAAGTTTTAAAAGATGAGATTTTCTCAGGAAAGCCTTTCAAAAACGCATTTGTCCATTTTCTAACTGTTCTGTCGCCAAACTTAACCTTAAACCTACTTAAGACTGTCAAAACTGAAGTGGAGCTATTTTGTTTTAAAAAAAAGTGTTTGAGCATTGCACAGTCTGACCTTGGGGTGATCATGCAAATGTTTTGTTTTCTAACTACAACAGGACTGAATCCAAATTCTCAGATTGATGGGCAGCAGATGTTGTTTCTTTAGGTCATTGCTGATGTCTTTCCATCTTGTCATTGTGTTAACACACATCTGTGCACGGAGCAGCAAACTCCTGCCTGTACAGAGGTGGCCACACTAATAATGATCAGTTAATCAATACATTTAATCAGCTGATACTGAACTTCTTTGAGTATATTTATCTTATCACTCACAGCTTTTAAATATCTGCTTCCTGTTTGTTACATAAATATTGTCATGGTGGACTCTGCTGTGTTTTAAACACTTGAATAACTCTTTAGAGTTTATTATTATCACCGTTTGATACATAAAAACTGAAGGAGGGTGAGATGTCTTTGTCCCATGACTGGGTGTTTAACACGATGCTCCACACACTCCAATCTCATTTATTAATTTGTTTCAGATTAATTCAAAGTTTTAATAAAGTTCAAAGTTTGTTGTTAGTATATTTTTAACTACCAACCATAGAGTTAACTCTGTCTCCAGTTTAAACGTTATAATGTGAATAATGGAAGCAAATAGTAATACGTTCAAGAAGAATGTCCATAAAGATAATGAGGAGCAGGCAGATGTTTTCTTCTCATTGTTTTGTTTCTTTACGAGTTATTTTTCATCTGAGGTCACAAAACTGAGCTTCATTTTCTCTCGACACAAAGTCTTCCTGTTAAAACCTGCTCTGTGATAAAAGAGTCATGAGAGGAAGAGGAGGGAGAGCAGAGCGATGAGGTAAACCTGCTCAGAGGTCTCCAGATGTTCTGCTGGACGTTAAACATCTGCTCACGTTCTGGTCTTCCTTCTCTTCTACAGTCTGACATGATCTTTTTCTTCCCAGTCAAGCTGTTAAAAACAGGAATAAAATATCTGAAGTGGTTGAAGACTCACTGTTGGGTCTGCTTCAGCACCAGAGCTGCACATCTGGGTCCCAGCGCCGGATGATGTCAAGACGGGCGATGACCCAAAACCCACCGCTCAGAGACTTCCTCGCAGAGGTCGGCTCCGTTTTCCTTTCCTCTGCTACGTGACATCTTCCTGCCTCGGGGAGCCATTGAGGAGGCCTCAGTCTCCAAACACAGAGGACAAGTTTCACGTCTCCTAACAGGGACGGGTTGGACGTCTCCTAATAGGGACGGATTGGTGAGGAAGCTTAGCCCCTCCCACACACACCCACTCAGCCTCCAGGTCAGTGGAGAACCTTCCTCTGATGTGAGGACAAAGTTTGGACGTATTCAGCAGGATGCTGGACAGGAAGTGTGTGTCCACCGTCCGTGTGTCGGAGCTGCCGTCCGCCTGGTGTCGAGTGGCTTTTGAAGACCGGAGACGTCGGACAGAAAGAGGCCTACGGAGACCAAGACACTTTCTCTACTGTCCAGTGAAGGTTTTCTGTATTCACTTGTTGTGCGGCGGGGGGG
>NC_056508.1:15435182-15436661 GCF_014905685.2 Nematolebias whitei
GGGGGGGGGATTATGACAATTTAAAATTCATCCAGACTCCATCTTCAGCTAAACAAACAAGACGAGCTGCATCAACTGTTTCCCTTCAGGTTGGAGCTCTGCTGTGACCTCTGACCTCTCACCCCATTCCTCCTGCTCCTCTGGGCCCACAGCAGTGATTTATTCCTCTGACACACCAACAGCTGTGCTGGGGGGCTCCAAACACAGTGGGGGCCACTATCTGCCGTGACTAATCGGAAACAGACTTCAAAAAACAGCCACGGTGAGACCGGAGGAAACAGATCTGCAGTCCGTGACACCAGAGACCTGGAGCTGCTGCTGCACAGGCTTCTGAATAACACCGGGGCTCGTAACCATGGAAACGGGTTTGCACGACGTTAAATACTGTAACGTGCACAAAATTATGGTTAAATTGTAAGTTTAGAGCTCTATAAGTGCAGTTTCTTCACAAGAAATATTTATATTTTTTATCATTTTTGTCAAAAAGAACTGTTTGTAAAAACAAAGATGGCTTCCATTTTTGTTTCCAGAAAATTTCTAGAAATGTAAATTTAAATATCCCAATTGTAGCTAAATGTTTTTTTTTAAGTAGACTGGTTCAAACCTGATTTGATCAGAACAAGATAAAATACCTTTCATTTTTCATAAAATATATTTTATTTAAAACTTCTGACAAATATAAAAAAGGGACAAATGCACAGCATCTTTGAACGTCTAGTGCTCAGATCTCTCTCTGAAGTATAAATAGTCTCCATCATTGAATCCAGCATGTGTACAGGAGTGCACGGGAGCGTGCACGGCTCCGTCAGAATTAAAACCCAGCTTTGGCTCTTCCCTGAGAAGTCTGTGTTGAGGTTGATTGATCCTTCGCTGGTCTTGAGTCAGCGCCTCATTCGCAGCGGAGCCAGCCCTCGCAGTTTCAAACACTCCTTTCCATCCTTCACCTGCAAAAACATCAAAGATCAAAGAAATCTGAGTCGTTTCACCACAAAACTGGATTAACCTGACGCTGTTCGCTTCAACGCAAAGATTTTACATTCTGACAAAACAATAAGAGTTGGAAGGCTTGTGACCCAAAGAATTGCTTATTAAAATTAAAATGGCTGCTGACAATCTAAATATTTAATGATAAAACAAAACTATTTGAATTTTTGTCATTTATTATTTCTTCTGACAGTATTAATAAAACGTGCAGTCACTTCTTACACTGAACCTGAGCTCTGGAGATCATTTCAAGTGTCCCCACTGCGTTTGTGGTGACCCACAGTGGGATCCCGAGCCCACACTTGATAAACAGAGCGCCATGAGGCGGTGCTGAACAGAAACCAGCCCTGTGTTTATACTTTACCAGATAATCTGGCTTTATATTTTACCAGATAATCTGGTTTTATACTTTACCAGATAATCTGGTTTTATATTTTACCAGAAAATATGTGTTTATACTTTACCAGATAATCTGGTTTTATATTTTACCAGATA
>NC_056508.1:15436671-15437195 GCF_014905685.2 Nematolebias whitei
AGATAATCTGTGTTTATACTTTACCAGATAATCTGGTTTTATATTTTCCCAGATTATCTGTGCGTATATTTTACCAGATAATCTGGTTTTATATTTTACCAGATAATCTGTGTGTATATTTTACAAGATAATCTGTGTTTATATTTTACCAGATAATATGTGTTTATATATTACCATGCTACAGATAATCTGTGTTTATATTTATGCATGTAGCAGTTAACTTGTGTTTATATATTTCTATGTGACAGATAATCTGTGTTTATATTTATGCATGTAGCAGTTAATCTGTGTTTATATATTTCTATGTGACAGATAATCTGTGTTTAAATTTATGCAACAGATAATCTGTTCATATGTATGCATGTTACAGATAATGTTACATATGTAACAGATAATCTGTAACTGATAATCTGTTTATATTTATGCAACAAATAATCTGTTTATATTTATGCATTTAACAGATAATCCGTTTATATTTATGCATTTAACAGATACTCTGTTTATATTTATGCATTTAACAGATA
>NC_056508.1:15437205-15460221 GCF_014905685.2 Nematolebias whitei
TATGCATTTAACAGATACTCTGTTTATATTTATGCATTTAACAGATAATCTGTTTATATTTATGCATTTAACAGATAATCTGTTTATATGTATGCATGTTACAGATAATCTGTAACAGATAATCTGTAACAGATAATCTGTTTATATTTATGCAACAAATAATCTGTTTATATTTATGCAACAAATAATCTGTTTTTATTTATGCGTGTAACAGATCATTTATATTTATGCATGTAACAGATCATTTATATTTATGCATGTAACAGATCATTTATATTTATGCATGTAGCAGATGATAAGAGCTCCTTAATAAATGAACTCATGCAGCAGGAGCTGCAGTGTCGTGCAGGATGGAGGATGGAGGATGGAGCCATGTTTACCCCTCGTCTCTGGTTGCTCAGGCAGAAGGTGCAGATGCTCCGCGGCTGCTTCCCCGCGCTCTCCCCCTGCGCGTGTACCGAGCCCAGGCACGGCTGTGCGTCCGCGCCGCCGTCTCCAATGAGCAGCACGTTGGCCAGGTGTGAGATGTAGCTGGAGGCGAGCCGCAGGGTCTCGATCTTGGACAGCTTCCGGTCCACGGGTTCGGTGGGGATGAGGGTCCGGAGGGCCGTGAAGGCGGTGTTCACGCTCTGGGTCCGGCCTCTCTCCCTGGCGTTGGCCGCGCTCCTCTGCTTCATCACCACCGCGGAGTCCCCGGACTCCAGCGCGCGGGAAATCCGCGCGCGCTTCTCTGCGGATCCGCAGAAGCTGCGCTCGGAACCGCCGTCGCTCCCGCTGCGGTTCTCCTCCTCCTCCTCCTCCTCGGAGGTGAAGTCGGAGTAGATGAGGCGCGTGGCCACCGGCCGCAGCATGGCGAAAGTCATGACTAAAAAAAAAAAAAAAAAAAAAAAAACTTCTCCAAACAAACCCGGGAAGTGGCGCTACGTCTCCATGTGGCGCAAAGTGGACGAGCTGCGGTCCGAAGCTGCGTGAGATCTGAGAAGACTGAGCAGATGGACAGAAACAGACCTGAGGTCAGCTGGACTCATAACTGATGGGAGGAGCTGCTGCACGAGAGCCCAGGACTACAACCAAACCTTCTTTATCCCACAGCTGCTCAGAATTTACACTCAGATTATAAATCTATACATAAATTAGATTGACTCAAAGTGCTCAGACATAAGTCAAATAAAACCTCATGAAACAACTCATTAATCCACGTTAAACCAGACTGCTGTATTATTATTGATCATGTGCTTTATTCTTTATTGTGTTCATGTTTATGAAGTGTTCACTCTATTGTTTTCCTGTTTATTAGTTTGGGTTTCTTTAAACTATTCAGTAAGTGTTTCTGCATCTTTCTTGTTCCACAATTTTTGTGCTATTTCGACAAATCATAAATCAAAACCTTCAGGACAATCCTGCTGTGACTTTAGGTGTTAGTGCACCTTCAGCTTTTTCAAATATTTAGCCTTTTCTGCCATTTTTTTCTCATAGAAATGTCACGTTTTCTGCTCTGCCTGCCACAGTTCCTGTTCATGTTTGTTTCATCTCAGCTCCTGTCAACCTGCACCTCAGGAGAGTTCAAAAGTCCATGTGATGGTGAGACTCTATGCTGAGGGCTTTCCAGATGCAGCTGCTGGATGCTCTCAGAGGTTCCTCTGTAGAAGGTGGTGAGGACGAGAGGAGGCAGATGAGCGTTCTCCAGTCTCCTCAGAAAGTAGAGATGCTGCTGAGCGTTTTTTTGGCGACAGCGCTGGAGTTAAGGGTCCAGGTGAGTTCCTCCAGGTGCTCCTGATCTCTTTTTATCATCCCAATTCACCAAAATGTGCTCTCTGCACTGTAATTTAAGCTTGTTTCTGCTTTTTAGCTAATTTTCAGCTGGTTTTTGCTAATTTAATCTTTTTTCAGATAATTTCCACTTTTTCTGCTTCTGATTCAGTCAGTGTGTTGTTTCTGTTTTCTTCTGCTAATTTAGGCTTCTTCTACTTCAGCTAGATTATAGCATGTTTTAGCTCATTTCAGCTGCTTTTCAGCAAGTTCTTCTGCAATAAGCGTTCACACTGCATTTTTCCAGGAAATGCAATTTCTCTAGTTATGTTTGAGTTATTTTGGTACGAAAAGTGTACCTTTTTAATTTGCTCATCAAGTAAAATTTATAACTAAAGTATTTTTTCAAGAAAGAAAATGTAAACAACAATAATGCAAGTTTTATATTAATGTAGAGTAAATCTTAGATCTGAAGCTGCAGAAAACTCTGACACTTTTAGTGAGTTGAGACTTTTTAAATAATTTTCTAAATGTTTAAAAATTTAAATGCACACAAAAAAAACTTCAATATTATTGGAGGAGAACCAAAAAGAGAGAAATTATTAGAGCACAAAATCTTGCTGTTATGTCCACACTGTCCCCTGGTGAGGACAGCAGCTCGTCTGTCCCCAGTGAGGACGGATGCTGGGACAGCAGGAGAAAGTTAAGTGTGAGTAAATAAACAGTGAACAGATGATCGGAGGACGACAGCGATTTATTTGCCCACTGCCCCGAGTTCAGAAAAACAAAGTGGTGGCAAATGGATGATTTAGGGCCGTTTGTACGAAGAAGACACGTTAGTGGACAGAAAGTGTCTCAGCTGCATCAACAGTCGGAGATCAGAGCTGCAGGAGGTCTTTTAAAGGACCTCGGCAGGGTCTGCAGAAACAAACATCTGCTGGGCTTCATGGTTTATGTTTAAACTTCATGTGCTGTGATGTCTGATCAGTGACCAAAGATAAACAAATCTCTGATTCAGCAGCGAGTCGCAGCTAATTCCACACCGTGGAGTCTTGCTGAGACGTTAGTGGGTGTCTCGGTGGCTGCTGTGGACTGAACGGTGCTCCAAGCTTCCCACAAATGGAGCCATGAAAGAGAAGATCTGTTCATCCTGATGAGCTGAGAGCATGTTGGTCTTACCTCCTGCTGAGGTCCACAAGGATGGGCTTCAGAGGTCTGAGACAACACACACACACACACACACACACACACACACACACACACACACACACACACACACACACACACACACACACACTTGGGGCTGAGCTCTTCTTTACAGCTTTTACATTGAAAGTCATGATTTGATCAACTTAGTGTGGTCTGCGTAAACACATTAAACTTTACACATACTGAGATAAACCTTAGTCTTTCACAGCATACACGCTAAGATCATGCAACATCACGTGAAACTGCACACGTTCTTTTTAAGGTTTGACAAAAACTGATTTGAGTCTCAACATGAGATGATTTTAGTCTAAAACTCCAGTAAGAAAGGTGGCGGGCAACATGCATTCCTACAAGGAATGCTAGGCCTTTAAGTTTTTACTGTTATTTGATGACTCTGACCCTTTCACCTCCCCATCACCTCCGTCACCCCCATCACCCTCCCATCACCCCCACACTGACTCTGAACACTGCCTCTTTAAAAATGGACTTCAAAGAGTTTAATTTTTTATTTTTTTTACAATATTCAGCTCAGTGATGAAGCTTTTTATTTTTTGCAGTCCTATGTTTACTGGATAAATAAAAGATTCACAAACTCACCTGAAACTCTTTGTTTCTGTCTTTTTCTGTGTTGTTTTGTCTCGATGACACCAACAGAAACATTTGAACTGGAATTTAAAATACTTAAGTCAGATCCTCAGGAAGGATAAAAAATAACAGTGGTAAAAATAAAATAACTTGTTGAAACGTCTCGCCTTTAATACAAAAGACTTCATCTGAACTGGAACTTCATTGTTTTCATGAAAACTTTATGAAATAATAACGAGAACATTCTGCGACCAAACAAGACAAGCCCATAATGAGACGGCACCACGTCCTGACCGAGCTGAAGACTGAAGAAGGTTTGAACAGAGCAGACCTTCAATGATCTTTATGGTGTAAAAATCCAGAAGAACAAAATAAAGCTGAGCAGAAAGCTCAAAGTTTATTACGATTATGTCTCAGCTGAACCGTTTTTTGTTTTTTTTGTGAGTTTAAATAAAAGTGTGGATAGTGTGGAAAGGAGTGACATAGCTTTCAGAGGAGCAGATCCAAGTCTGACCCTTTAAATGAAGCTGTTGATAAAATGACATTTAAAATTTAAAATAAATTTTTTGTTAGTGTGGACTAATAAAAAAAGAGATGTTTCTGTAATCACAGTGGAAACGCACAACATTCAGTTTAAATTTTAATCATTTCTTTCTCAGATGATTATGTAAAGATGAATAACACTGCTGCTGTCTGGGTTAGTAAGAGAGTGAGCAGACCAGACAGTGAGTAGATTAGTGAATGAGCAGTCCAGAGAGTTACCAAACCAGTGTTAGCAAGAGAGAGAGAGTGAACACACCAGAGAGTGAGCAAACAAGAAAGTGAACAGGCCAGAGTGTGAGCAAACCAGAGAGTGGAAAGACCAGAGAGTGAACAGGCCAGAGTGTGAGCAGACCAAATTTGAGCAGGCCATAGAGTGAGCAAACCAGAGATTGAGCAGACTAGAGAGAGAGGAGGCCAAACAGTGAATATACTAGAGAGTGAGCAGTCCAGAAAGTGATCAAACTAGAGTGTGAGCAAGAGAGAGAGTGAACAGACCAGAGAGTGAGCAAACAAGAATGTAAGCAGGGCATAGAGTGAGCAAACCAGAGAGTGAGCAGGCCAGGGAGTGGAAAGACCAGAGAGTGAACAAACCAGAGTGAGGAGGCCAGAGAATGAACAAACCAGATTGAACAAGTCAGAGAGTGAGCAGACCAAAGTGAGAGCAGGCCAGAAAGTGAACAAACCCGAGAATGAGCAGGCCAGTGAGTGAGAATGCCAGAGAGTGAACAGACCAGAGATTGAACAAACCAGAGAGTGATCAGATCGGAGTGTGAGCAGTCCAGAGAGTGAGCAGACCATAGTTTGAGCAAGTGAGAGAGTGAACAGACAGCAAGTGAGCTAACCAGAGAGTGGTAGGCCAGAGAGTGAGCAAACCAGAAAGTGAACAGGTCAGAGAGTGCACAAACCAGTGAGTGATCAACCCAGAGAGTGAACAGGCCAGACAGTGAGTAGACCAGAGAGTGAGCAGTTCAGAGAGTGAGCAGTCCAGAGAGTGAGCAGACAAGAGAGTAGCAGTGGAGACCAAACAACTGGAAAAAAAAAAACGTGGCACATATCGTTCTGATCTCTGTCTTTTGGTGTTTTAAACATAAACCGTTTTAAATATTTTGCTGTTAGTTTCTACTCAGCCAACACTAACTGGACCATCTTTCTTTACTCATTATATTTTTGTTATAAAACTATATTGATCATGTAGTATTGTGAGTCTGGTGGTTAGTTCTGCAGGAGGAGATGTGAAATGAATATTGTGAGTCTGAGTCCCATTCAAGGGAATACTGGAAATCTGTTACCTTCTTCTTTCAGCCGCTCCCTTCTTCTCAGGTCTCCACAGTGAACTAACTCGCATGAAGACTTGGTACTTGTTTTTACAACGGATGTCCTTCCTGACCCAACCACAGACCACTGAGCTACCACAGCCCTCTGTGTGGAGCAGAGCGCTGCCACCTAGTGCACCCAGGGGAGCAGATGGTGGGGCTTAAGGTCCTTGCTCATGGACCCAGGGTGGAGCAAATGAGTGTGGAGGCAGGTGTGGGTGTTTCATCTTTCACACCCACATTTTGATCTTGTCGGTCTGAGGGATCAAACTGGCAACCCTCTGATCACAGGCTCACCTTCTCTAACCTCTGCACCACCACTCCCCCCTTTCTGATAATGTTAACATGGGACTTAAATGTAAAGGTTCATTCATGTTTCTATTTTACTATATACAGCACACACCCCCACACCACCTACACACACACACACACACACACACACACTACAGAAAGATGTCATTTCCGGGTCATTTTAATAATACTTAAATAAACTACCAGGGTCCAGATGACAATCAGTTTTTGTTGGTTTTATTAAAATGACAAAGGATTGTGGCGTTGCACAATGGTGGTCCATCATGGTGGTGGCTGGATCATGGTTTTATTTATTCTGCATCAGGTTTGGCACAGCGTCACATTTTAACATCAGGTCTTCTTGTGTCAAATCTGTTTCTGTAAAGACCTGTTGTCGCCAACACTTCCTCATAGCCTGAAGTGGCTCATCTGCCCTCACAGATGTGGAGTTGTAGCATTTTTCCTGCTTGAATAAAGAACTTTAGAGTTTTACCTAACGAGCTGCTACTGTTTCATGGAGAAAATCTCAAATGAACAGATCCGACTAACCAGCGCTGCGTGTGTACAACAAATATTGATTCCTGTGTGACACGGAGCTGCCATCCCTGCTGTTACACCAGGTGACACGTCCTCTGTTACAACACAAAGATCCTCACTGCTGCGTTAAAAACAACTCGTCTCTAAAATCTGTAGCCACATCTAAACAATACAGCACCTTCTTCTGTTTGCGTCAAGCTGTCAAAAACTACAACAAGCATTTTAGGAAATTATTGACGTGTTTAAACTGAGAAAAGACAAATAAGAGCTATAAAGAAACATTGTTGCCAGGTGGTAAAATCTACACTGAACAATAAAAATAAAGCTAAAAAAGACTCATAATGATGATAATAATAATAACAAATTATCATTTTAAAGGCTTAGGCTTTTATTTAGACCAAAAATAGCTGTTTTAAAAAAGACAGCTGAACACTATTATTAATATAAAGTAACTTTCTGAATGTGAAACAAAGAAAACATTTTATTTTCATATAATAATACAATTGAACAATAAATTACAACCTGCCTGAGTTTGGCCATGATGTGCTACTCCCAGTTTACGTTAACAAAAAACTTTAGATGTATATGGATATGTATTTGTGACGCATGGTTATGTACCACAGCGCTTTAAGGTTGATGTAATTAAACCTTTACTTAAGAAGTCTGATCTTTATTCAGAAATTCTGGTCAACTATAGACCTATATCTAATCTAACTTTCATCTCAAAAATTCTAGAGAAAATAGTTGCAGGTCAGTTGCGTGAACATCTGCAAATAAATAAGCTGTTTGAAGAGTTTCAGTCAGGGTTTAGAGCTCACCATAGCACAGAAACAGCACTAGTAAAAGTCACTAATGATATTCTCATGGCCTCAGACAATGGACTTGTGTCATACTGGTCCTGTTAGACCTCAGTGCTGCATTTGATACAGTTGATCACAATATTTTACTACAGAGGCTTGAATATGATGTTGGGATTACAGGAACGGCTCTAAAATGGTTTAAATCATATCTATCTGATAGATTCCAGTTTGTAAATGTAAATAATAAATCTTCTTACACCAAAGTTAGCCATGGTGTACCTCAGGGTTCAGTGCTTGGGCCAGTAATCTTTACCTTATATGCTTCCATTAGGTAAAATTATTAAACAGCATGGAATAAACTTTCATTGTTATGCTGATGGCACACAATTACTTTGTATATTTGTCCATTGAACCCAATGAATCCAATCAGTTACTTAAGTTACGATCATGTCTTAAAGACATAAAAACCTGGATGACCCTAAATTTTCTCCTGTTGAACACAGACAAGACTGAGGTTTTGGTTTTTGGACCTGAGCACCTTAGGAATGAATTTTTCAGTCCTTCTCCCTCCTTGGATCACATTAATCTGTCCTCCAGCTCTAATGTTAAAAATATTAGTGTTATTTTTGATCAGGACATGTCTTTTATCCCCCACATTAAAACGTTACTAGAACTACCTTCCTCCACCTGCGTAATATCACTAAAATTAGAAACATCTAAAAATGATGCAGAAAAACTGGTTCATGCTCTTATCACATCTAGGTTGTACTACAGCAGTTGTTTATTATCTGGGTGTCCAAATACTTCTTTAAAAAGTCTTCAGTTGATCCAAAATGCTGCTGCCAGATTTTTAATGAATGTTGATAAGAGAGATGGTAAATGGTCTGTACTTATATAGCACCTTTCTATCTTATTTCAAGATACTCAAAGTGCTTTACAACACAATCTGTGCCTCATTTACCCATTCATACAGCACTCTACTAGATCTTTACAAAGCTAATTGAACAAATCATTCTAATGAGACTAATCAGAGCTTTATCACATTCATACACTGATAGGACACACGTCAGAGGCTGTGAGGGGTTCAGTGTCTTGCCCAGGGACACTTCGACATGTGACTCCTGGTGGATTCGAACCCCCAACTCTCTCATTGGAGGACGACTGCTCTAACCACTCAACCACAGCCGCCCCTCATCAGATCATATCTCTCCAGTTTTAGTTTCTCTCCATTGGCTCCCTGTCAAATTCAGAATAGAATTTTAAATCTTACTTCTAACTTACAAAGCTCTCAACAACCTAGCTCCATCTTATATTACAGATTATAGTTCCATATTTTCCGAACAGATCACTTCACTCTCACACTGCAAGTTTACTCGTGGTTCCTAGAGTTTCCAAAAGCAGAATGGGAGGCAGATCTTTCAGTTATCAGGCTCCTCTCTTGTGGAACCAACTTCCAGTTTCTGTCTGTGAGGCTGACACATTGTTTGTTTTTAAGTCTGGGATTAAGATTTCCTTTTTGATAAATCCTATAGTTAGGGTTGGATTGGGTTTCCTGAGCTATCCCTTAGTTATACTGCTATTTGTTTAGACAGCTGGAGGACAAACTGACCACATTTCTTCTCTCTTCTACTGTCTTTACTTACTCTACCTGTTTGTATTTCTAATTATTTCTCTCTTGGCGTGTTTTTTTGTATTTCTTCCTATAGAAAGTACATCTGGACCTCTCGTTCTGTGTTTGGCTGTTTCTACTTCCTGTCCTCTCAAACCCAACCTGTTGAAGCAGATGGCCGCTCGTCCTGAGCCTGATTCTGCTGGAGGTTGTTTCCTGTTAAAAGGGAGGTTTTCCTTTCCACTGTCTCCTTTGTGCTTGCTCAGGATGGGAGACGGCGAAGACGTGAAGATTCAACATAACGTGCTGCTTCGTCAGATAGAGAACCTTTACGTACTTTAAAACAGGCATCGAAAGCTGAAAAGAAAATGGTGCTCCACTAACGTTGAAGAATTTTACTTATCTTAGAGAGAGCGCCTGCTAACATGTTAAAAAGTGCTCAAAGCTGAGACTTTTTCTTCTTCTTCTTTAATTGATGAGAATAAAAATAACCCCAGGTTTCTTTTCAGTTCCATAATCTAATGAAAAATCCTTTCTCAAAGGATAAGAAGGATAATTTTATCTTTTTAAATACGATTGCAATGGATGAGTTGAAATGCCATCCAAGAGAAGATGGACTTGTTTTGTTTATTGGCAGCCACCTACTATCATCCACCTGAAAAGGGTCTTCTTAGTCTTCCTTCAACTTTAATGTGCCCTAAACTGCAATGTGTACCTCCACGTCTTATATCAAAACGACCAGCTCAGCACCATGATTTGTGCTGCTACTTTTATTGACATTTCAAGTTACCATGGCAACGTAATATGCAAACAAAGATGCCATTTTTATCACTGAAAAACACTGACCGAACTCTGAGCGGCCTCTAACTGCCACAGTGAGGTCACATGACTTACAGCGAGGGCTCTGATTAACTTTTGGAGCCATTTTGGTTCAAGATGGCTGCCACAGCTACCTCAGAAATCTCAAAATTGACTATAACTCAGTCATTCTTTGAGATATTTAGCTGAAATTTGGTTTAGTCATAGCTGAGAGAGTTGTTATACGTTCCTGATAAAAATTAAAAATGCAAAATGGCCGCTTAGCTAAAAGAGGATAAATAAGATTATTCAGGTATTTCAAAAGATACTGAGCTGAAATTGGGTCTGGTGGTACATGACAGGAATGCACAACACTTTCTGAATTCAAATATAAAAATTCAAGATGGCTGTCAAATCCAATTTTAAATGGACATAACTCTTTTTTGGAGCTATTTAGCTGAAATATGGTATTTTGGTAGCTGAGAACAATCCAGGACTCTGGTTTCAAATAAAAAATCCAAGATGGTCACATGCTACAAAGGAAAAGTACTACAAATCAGCCATTTTTAGAGATCTTAAGCTGAAATTCGGTGTGGCAGTAGATGAGAGCAATGCTCAATAAATACTGAATCCAAATCAAAAACCCAAGATTGTGGCCATAGCTTAAAAAAATTAGTATAAGACTCATTTTTAGCCATATTGAGCTGAAATTTGGTATAGTGGTTGCTGAGAGTGAACTCCAAAGTACTGTCAAATCAAAATTATAAAATGGCCACAACATGGCAGCCCCTTATTTTACTTTAGACTGACAGTTAGTGGCTGTGATTCTTTTCTGAATCTGTCTGAATGAACGCTTGTTGGGACAGATCAGAAGTCAGCAGAGCTGCAATAGATGTTTGAAGACTGTGTGGTAAATACAACCTACTGCTATTACACCCCAAGTATTGTTTTACGGAGCTATGCTGCTTTATGTCTCTCTGAAACGAGGTCAGAGGATCAGGGGACAATCTGGCCCACATTACACGCCTGCTGCCACCACAAGTCTGAGGGAATTCCGGATAGGAAGCTGTGAGAAATCCTCGTCGAGCCTTAAACATAACTCTCTCAGGAGGATTTCTGAGGAACGCCTCCCTGAGTGGAACAAATGGCTGAGCTGGATAACCACACAGCGCAGCTCAGTTTGCATTCTGACTGTTGGAAAGCTGCAGGAACTATCCAAGATCACTGTCTGGATCCTTCAACAGCTGTCTGAACTATGGACACTATGTTAGTCAGACTGTATGACTCTTTTTAATGTTAAAAATGTATACTTATGAAGGAGTAAAACCAGAATATGTTCTAGTGGATGTAAATTCAGTTTATTTCTGTAGTGCCAAATTCCAACCGAAGTCATCTCAGGCCACTGAACAAAAACATTCACACACATTATAAAAGTAAAATGAGTTCAAGTTCTCTATCTAAGGAAGCAGCAGACTCGTTGCATCTTCATTTCATCACAGTCTCCTATTCTGAGCACGAACAAAGGAGACAGGGGAAAGGAAAAACTCCCTTTACACAGGAACAAACCTCCATCAGGACAAGCAGCCATCTGCTTCGACTGACTGGGTTTGAGAGGACAGGAAGTAGAGACAAACAAACAGAATGACAGGTCCAGGTGAGCGTTCTATAGGAGGAAAGACAAAGATAAACAGATGTAAAATATATAAATAATTAGAAATACAAACAGGTAGAGTAGAGCGAGTAAAGACAGCAACAGAGCGAGGGAATGTGGTCAACATGTCCTCCAGCAGTTTAAGCCTATATTCCTCCCATTCTGCTTTTGGAAACTCTAGGAACCACAAGTAAACCTGTAGTCTGAGTGAAGAGTTTTGCTAGTAAAATATCAAGTCAAGTCATATTTATTTATAGAGCACATTTAAAACAGAAACTGTTACCAAAGTGCTTAACAAAAATATCACATCATCAAATAAAAAGTAGCTAGATATATTTACAGCACATGGAATAAAAATATAAAACCGAAAATAATTAGAAACAATGAAATACTAAATCAGATCTGATGACCTTGTGTTAAATAGGAATAATAACAACAGCATAAACAGAATCAGCATAAATGAAAAACTAAATATAAATCCAATCACCCTGTGTTAAATGTCAATGAGTATAGATGTGTTTTTAGGAGAGATTTAAAAGTAGAGACTGAGGTGGCCTGTCCAATGTTGATGGGCAGATTGTTCCAAAGTTTAGGGCCCACGACTGAGAACGCTCGATCTCCTCTGAGCTTCAGCTGGTTTTTGGTACGGCCAAAATCAGCTGGTCTGATGATCTCAAAGCCCGAGGAGCATAAGGATGAAGAAGGTCAGAGAGGTATGATGGTGCGAGGCCGTTAATGCACTTGAATGTCAGCAGGAGAATTTTAAAATCAACTCTGACACGTACAGGAAGCCAGTGAAGGGAGGACAGAACCGGAGTAATGTGCTCAAACCTGCGAGTTCCTGTTAAAAGCCGAGCTGCAGCATTTTGTACGAGCTGGAGACGTGAGAGTGAAGCCTGACTAACCCCAACATAAAGTGAGTTACAGTAGTCCAGCCGGGTTGTAATAAATGCATGGACTAGTTTTTCAAGGTCGGATCTGGACAGAACCGACTTAAGCTTTGCTATCTGCCTTAGACGAAAGCAGCTTTTTAGTACAACAGAGTTGATCTGTTTATTAAACTTAAAGTCTGAGTCTAACACTACCCCAAGATTGGTAACCGACTGCTTTAGATGAGGCTGAAGGGAGTGCAGGTTTACAGGATCAGTGACAGTGGTAGAGCTTGGATCAAACACAATGACCTCAGTCTTCTGATCATTAAAACTCAAGAAGTTTGCAGCCATCCAAGTTTATGAAACAATAAGATCTGTAATATAAGATGGCGCTAGGTTGTTGAGAACTTTGCAGGTTAGAAGTAAGATTTTGAATTATATTCTGGATTTGACTGGGAGCCAATGGAGAGAAGCTAAAACTGGAGAAATATGATCTCTCCCACTAACTCCAGTTAAGACTCTGGCAGCAGCATTTTGGATCAACTGAAGGCGTTTTAAAGACGTATTTGGACACCCAGATAATAAACCATTGCAATAGTCCAGTCTAGACGTGACAAATGCATGGACAAGTTTTTCTACAGCATTTTTGGACAAGACGTTTCTAATTTTAGTGAAATGACGCAGGTGGAGGTATATCAGACCTGTCAGCTGATATTTATTCAATCTGAGCTGTTCTGCTGTTTGCACAGCTTGTCTGCACAAAAACTGAACTTTAACTTTTTTATTGGTGTCCTGTAAACTGAAGATCATGAATATATTGAGTCAGACACAAAGATTTTCAGGAACGTTTGACAAAGCATCACCCACCACACCCACTGTGCGCACGTGAAACTACAACAACAGTGAAGCCATTTTTACATTTCAATTTGAATTTTTTAACACTTATCTCACTTTCTCTTAATCCCTGTCGTCATCACATTTTGCAGCATGGTGGATTAGTGGTTAGCACTATTGTCTCACAACAAGAAGGTCCTGGGTTCAATCCCCATGTTGGGCCTGGGGTCTTTCTGAATGCAGTTTTCATGTCCTTCTCAAGTTTCCATAGATTTTCTCCAGGTGCTTCGTTTCCTCCCATAAAATGTTGTGTGTGCCTGCTGAATTAAAGCTTAATAAACTAATAATAATTGTTGAAACTGTGAAAACCTGAGAGGAAACTGTAGACAGTACCACAGAAAAACTATTTTAGAAGAATCTTTGGTAAAGAATGTACTGTCAGCATGAGGTACTGTGGCCATCTCGTGATGTCTGACGGATATTTCAATTAATTTGTTACAATTTCTACTACTTGAGCTTTTTGCAGAATAACACCGTTTTCAGTTTTAACCACGATCATTTTTATTATGTACTCATATGGCACTTTGTCTCTGCAACGATGCTTTTCTTTGACAGATCAAAACAATTTGGTCTTAATTTATATTTTGAACTTGTTGCTATGAAAAGTTAAAAAGAGGACATTAATCCTTCATTTATTCTGTGTTTAATCTGATGCAGCGTTTCCTTCCTCAGCCTGGAGCAACACACTGGCTTTTCAACGACACACGCCAACAATTGTTTAGTTGTTTTCTTTTATCTAAAAAAAATATATAGAAAAAAGACAACCGTTCAAAAAAAATGTTGACAAATATTTGATCTACTGGCCTAAAGATTTTCTGACAAGTCTTCACGCATTAATATCCTTTAAAAAATGAGGACATGCATCAGATTGGATCAAAATATCACAGAATCCAGGAGTAAAAGAACAAAATGTTGAACATGAAAAAAGATCTTTTCACAGTCTGGAAATATTTTAATCAACAAAAACTTCATTTTTGTTCAACCTTTATTTGTACAGGTTAGTCTCATAGAATTGCAAGGACTCATTTTCAAGAGAGACCTGTTTTAGACAGACAACATAACATACACTGCCTGGCCAAAAAAATAGTTGCCACCAAAAAAAAGGTCACACACTAATATTTTGTTGGACCTCCTTTATCTTTGATTACATCATGCATTCTCTGTGGCATTGTTTCAATAAGCTTCTGTAATGTCACAAGATCTATTTCCATCTATTACTGCATTAATGTTTCACCATGATCTTGCACTGATGACTAGACACTAGTCATGATGGGTGCATCACTTCACCTGCCTCTCTTCTTACCCTCATGCACCCGTCACTCTGGAACAGGGTCATTCTGGACTCATCACATCACATGACCTTCTTCCATTGCTCCAGAGTCCAATCTTTATGCTCCCTAGCAAATTAAGCCTTTTTTCCAGTTAGCCTCACTGATTACTGGTTTTCTTAAGGCTACACAGCTGTTCAGTCCCAATCCCTTGAGTTCCTTCACATTGTGCATGTGGAAATGCTCTTACTGTCACTATTAACCACAGCCCTGAGTGCTACTGTTGTTTTTCTTCTATTTGATTTCACCAAACATGTAAGTGATCGCTGATCACGATCATTCAGGGTTTTTTTCTGGCCACATTTCTTCCTGGAAGACAATGGGTCCCCACTATCCTTCCAGTTTTTAATAATGCATTGGACAGTTCTTAACCCAAGGTTAGTAGTTTCTACAATCTCCTTAGATGTTTTTTCTGCTTGATGCCAATGATTTGACTCTTCTCAAACAGACGGACATCTTTTCCACGACCACATGATGTGTCTTTCAACATGGTTGTTTAAGAAATGAGAAGCAGCTCATTGCACCAGTTGGGGTTTTATAACTTGTTGCAGCTGAAAGATAATCACCCAGACAGGAATTATCCAATAGGAGGCTCGTACATATTTGCTTAGTTAAATACAGGTGGCAACTTTTTTTTTTTTTTGGCCAGGCAGTGTATAAAGTACAGACAACAATAAAATGCAATTAAAAATAGTGTTATAAAACATAAAATCTAGGTGTCTTAAAGAACAAGGTAAAATATTAAAAACAAAAACATTTGCTAATGAACTTATCAAATGTTATTAATCCCTTAAAGAAATAAAATCAGCTTCAGACGTTCTTGCAAGGTCTTCCAGGTTACAGGAGCAGAGTAAGAAAAAGCCTTTTTGCTGAATTCAGTCGACACTGCGGGGACGCTGCAGGTAATGATGTCTCGAGAGCGCACGCTGTAACTGCACTGATGACGTGACATGTAGGAGGAGATATATGAAAGCAACAGAGCAAGGAGTGATTTAAAGATGAAAATGAACCAGTGTGAGAGCCTAGTTTAAAAGAGAGATGTGATCAATTAAAATTCTCAAGTATTTGAAAGAATCCACAAACTCATTAAGAACATCATACATGGATGAGATAGGAGGAAGATTTGCTAGCACCAACTTTCTATTTGAAAACAACATCTCTTTGCTTTTATCAGTATTTAGCACCAGTTTGAAATGGAATAAGTCTGACTAAGGATGTCAAATGCCATATAAGCTGGAAAATCTTGGCCATGTGAGCTCAACAATAAACAACTGTATCATCAGCATAGAAATGTAAGGAGGCGTCAGGAATATTTTGACCTACATTACTTATATGGATTGTAAATTTAAAATTAGTCACTTCCTTTTTACAAATGTTACCTTTTAATCTGGGGGGGATGAAAAACTAAGGTCACACTAATTGAAATTTTTAGGTGAACAGAGTCTGATTAAAGACAAAGTGAGGAACAGGCTCCTTCAGTAAAACAACTGTTAAATCTAAAAGAAACGTTCCTCCTCCTGACTCCTGATTGGTTCAAACCTTCACAGATAAAATGTTGTTGCTCTAGAAGCAACAGGTGCTTGGTGTTTTTTCACGCCGGTGTTGCGTGTCAGGACCTCTTTGAGGATACGGTTACTTCCAGACAGTCAGAGAGCCACAGGAAGTCTTCTCACACGCCACGATTCAGAGCAGAACTTTAGAGTTCTGCAGGGGCCGGGCGGTAAACGCTGCCCCGGGTCGCCCTTCATTTCCTCGATGGCCACAATGGGAGATTGTCGAGCTCGCATTGTGAAAGGCCTCGTCTATATTCGACCTAAAATATTCTGTAAAACTGCAGTTCCTTCCTCCACGGCAGAGACAAGGAACTGCTGCCTGACCTCATTTAATGCGTGGAGCCAAAGTCAAGGTCAGAAACAACAAGAAACAAGATATAAGAGCGGTTCTTCTGCTGAAAACGCCACATTCTGCTCAGAAACAACAATTCACTCTTTAAAACAAGATATAAGAGCCTACCAGAGTAAAGTCAGATCCTCTGGATGGATTCTTCTTGTTGAAACGTTTCGTCTTTTATCCAAAAGACTTTTTCAGTCTGAGGAGCTGCAACAAACTCAGTCCTATAAATAGAAATTCTCATAGTGGATCAACCAGTTTGTTATTGACAGGCAGAACTGTCTGTTCACGTGATCAAGGAGGAGCATCAGCCTAACAATTGATCGTTAGCAGGGCTTAATTTGTAAACTGATTGATGCCAGAACGCACATAGCAGGAAAAGTTCAAATTGGGCTTTGACAAACAATAAAACTAAAACATTTTGCCAATGCGAAAGAGAGAGGGGGCAGGTATCACTCTCGCTTTGAGTTTATACACTTTGTCTCATGCGTGCTGTGGTGACGAGCATCCAGAGCATCATAAAACAGCAGCAAAGGTTTTGGAGTTATTATTTATCATCTCAGCAGTAGAAGGGAGCAACACGGTTCAAGCATGGTTCCCCAAACAACAAGGCAGCCATATTGTTTATAACTTTATTATTAGTAAGTTTGAGAGTTGCCGGACCCAAGCAAACAGTTACCAGAACACATCCTGTCAAAATAAGAGTTCCCAGATCTTGTTCCTGCAGGATCCGGCACAAATTCTCCGGCACCTACCCATCCAGGCTGTCACATTGTAAAGTTTGCAGATGATACAGCGGTGGTGGGATGCATCACAAACAATGATGAATCCAGCTACAGGCAGGAGGTGGAACATCTGGAGAGCTTGTGCAAAGAAAATCACCTTCACATCGCTGTGAAGAAGACAAAGGAGATGGTCGTGGACTTCAGACGAAACAAACACACCTACACTCCACCCCCCTGAACATAAGAGGATCTGTGGTGGAAGTGGTCTCCAGCTACAAGTACTTGGGTGTACACCTGATTGACAACCTCATCTGGAGCAACAACACCACCAGCCTGATCAAGAAAGCTCATCAGAGACTCTACTTCCTCAGACGGCTGAGACGAGCTGGTCTGGGAAGCTCAGTCCTCACCTCCTTCTACAGGTGTGCAGTGGAGAGCATCCTGTGCTCCAGCATCAACATGTGGCATGGAGGCTGCACAGCTGCAGAAAGAAAAGCTTTGCAGAGAGTGGTGAAGGCTGCACAGAAGATGTCGGAGTCAGTCTCCCCACCATCACAGACATCTACACCTCTAGATACAGGAAGAGGGCCACCTGCATCATGAAGGACCCCACTCATCCAGCACACACACTTTTCCCCCCGCTCCCCTCAGGAAGGAGGTTGAGGAGCATTAAGTGAAGAACCACTAGACTGAGGAACAGCTTCTACCCTGCGGCTGTTAGACTCATGAATCTCTAACCAGAATAATCACTGTGAAAAAAATCACTGTAATGCCATTTGATTGTTGATATGTGCTGCTGATTATCCATGTTTCTGATCTTATGCTGCTGATCTATTTCATGCTGCTGCATTCATTCGTCCTCATCTGCTCGCACAGACTCATGTTCGTGTTGCTGTTGCTCGATGTATTGTTTTGCACTATTAATGTTTAGCGTATTTCTTAGTTTATATCTTAGATCCTTATCACCGTTTCTTTTACAATTTATATTTTTGCTATTGTTGAAAGTAACTGGGACCCTGTGTACACAATTTTGTTCGATCTCATGTACCACATGTGATGTGAATGACAATAAAGAACCTTGAAATTAAGCATTGATCATTAGCACACTGATGGCTGTTTACTATTCACAGGGGGCTGAGTGATACTAGCAATCACAGCATTGTAAGAGGGGGACAGTTGAACCCGGAGGCCTCCACCCCTGTTTAATTATGGACGATTTCTTTTCACAAAGATGGCCTCCTTTACTCCTTTCTCAAACCATCGTTCCTCTCTGTCCAGGATGTGAACATCTTCATCCCTGAAAGAGTGACCGCTGGCCTGGAGATGAGTGTAGACCGCAGAATTCTGGCCTGATGATGTTGATCTTCTGTGCTGGGCCATCCTTTTGGCCAGTGGCTATTTAGTTTCCCCGATGTAAGACTGATCACCCTCCTGACACTGAACAACATACACAACATTGCTCTGTTTGTGCCGGGGGACTGGATCTTTGGGATGAACCAGTCTTTGCCGTAATGTATTTTGGGGTTTAAAAGCCACTGGGACGTTATGTTTAGAAAATAAACGTCTCAGTTTCTCTGATACTCCCTCAACATATGGAATGACCACTGGTCTGGGTCTGGGTTCCTCCTTTTCCCCTGTTGGCTGACTGGAGTCCTGTTTGGGTTTCTTCTCTGCTTTCAGGAAGGCCCAGTTAGGATATCCACATTGCTCTAGAGCCTGTCTTGTGTGGGATTTCTCCTTCTGCCTGGCTCCTGAGTTAGTGGGGACGCTGTCTGCTCTGTGGTACAGAGTCCTGATGACTCCTAACTTGTGCTCCAAAGGGTGATGGGAGTCAAACTGCAAATACTGGTCTGTGTGTGTGGGTTTGTGGTACACCTCAGTTTGCAAATGTCCTCTATCAGAGACTGAGACCTCACAGTCCAAGAAAGCCAACCTGCCATTTTTTACATCTTCTCGTGTGAACTTGATGTATTTATCCACAGAGTTGATGTGGTCAGTAAAATGTTGGACTTCCTGAGATTTGATTTTAACCCAGGTGTCGTCAACATACCTGAACCAATGACTTGGTGGTGTCCCTGAAAAGGACGTCAAGGCAAGAGAGAATGTTTTTCTAAACTAACGATTCATTCTTCAGGTGAAATACATTAATTCCACTTTATATGGGAAAATTTGTTTTTTTTGTCTGTTTTGTTGAGTTTTTGTATAAAATGAACAGAATTTGATAAAAATTGCTTCTTTTTTTTCTCATAGATTAAAAACTGTAGATTGATCATTCTGAACAACTCAACATTTTCTTGGACCATCTGAGTTCTTTAAGAGAATCACAAAAATGGTTAAATCATGTCATCTGGACAGTTTCTTTTTGGGAGAAACATTTTGTCTTTCATTCCGAAGACGTCATCAGTCTGAGGCCTGCCACCAAGAACTGTCTTATAAATAGTGTCCTTCAAGTTTCAGATGTGTGGAACATCCCATCAAATTGGACTGAACACCTAAAAACAGAGCATTATTTACCTCAAACAAAAAATGACTTCAGTGCTTTTTGGCAGAAATACTTTTATTCCAGATTAGGTGCTTTTTAGACTTCCTCATCTTCTTTTCAAACTTTGCTGTTGTAACCAAAAGAATAAAATATTTAAGCACAAAAACAGAAAAAGATACAGGATTAATAGTTTAGACAAAAATAGCTTCTGTTTAAGAAATATACGGACATTTTCATACAGCTAATAAACAGTGTGGTCATCTTACAGTAAATATGTGATTCTGTTTACTGCAAGAGGTTTTTTTTGTACATTTTAACCACCATAGTGTCACATCCAAATGTAAACATATAATTACACCTTCATTGTTTAACAGAAAATAACTGGAATATCATTTAATTGTCTCTATATTCTATTTCATACTCCTACATGTGGAGATTCAAACTAATGACCTATCTTTGATCGATAGCATTAAATAAGTATAAACATATTTAAAGCCCTTTCACATGTGAGTTGTGTTTGTTTAGATTGCATCGCCCCCTGCTGGTTGATCCCGTGTACTGCAGCCACCAGAACCATCATTTTCTGTCTGCATCCTGAACCAAACAATAAATGTATAAAAAAATAAAGTGTACATCAGAGCAGATCAGGTGTTGAAGCTCCCAGGTAGGTTCTGAGGTCTGCCATGTTTGACCTGATGATTTTAGCCGGGACTGTCGGCATGCTGAGCCTCTGGAACGCTGCAAACCTGTGGCAGCCTCCGAACGAGTAGAAATAATTTCCTCCTTCTCTGCCTTTGATCCAGAGCACGTCAATGGGAGGAACGACGTTGATGTCTGCCGTCTCCTGGAAGGAAACACAAAACGCCAATTAGAGCACACAATAGCTTTGAAGCCAAGTATGCACGTCAACGAACAAAAACATGTTTTAAAGTGGAAATAACAGTAAAGTCGTTGTTATATTATTGAGACTAAATGACGTCCTGAAGTTATAACTAATGGGAATGACTCATTATCATAATTCATGTAGGAAAACTATAAAAACATGATCATTCTTCCAAGGAATGCACGTCACCCGCAAAAAAGATTTCAGCGTGCACGTTGGGGATGACTCTCAGCTACTGCTAGAATAAATATGAGTTCTGTAAAAATAATTCGAATTAAAGCGTTTTGTTTTTGCTACGATCAGTTTAATATGAATATCCTGAATCAATATGAATTTTATCCTGAATTTAATATGAATATCCTGAATATCCTCATATCATCACAGTCCCTGTGACCCACATCTTCAATCTCTCCATAAGACAAAACTCCATCCCAGACGCTTGGAAAACAGCCTTTGTTCTTCCTTTGCTGAAGGGAGGTGATCCCACCTCACTGAACAACTATGGACCAATCTCTAAACTCTGCATTTTAGCCAAGGTTCTAGAAAAACTGATAAACTCTCAAATCAAAAATTACCTGGACTCATTTAACATCTTACCTCCACATCAATCTGGTTTCAGGAAACAACACAGCACAACCACTGCTTCACTGAAGGTTCTTAATGATGTTGTTGAAGCACTGGATGTTAAGGATTATTGTGCTGCACTTTTCTTAGACCTGTCTAAAGCTTTTGACACTGTGGATCATAACATCTTGTGTCATAAACTCTCAGAAATCAGTTTCTCAGATCACACTATTGGTTGGTTCTCTAACTATCTTTCAGACCGGAGGCAATGTGTTCAACATAATGGTACTTCCTCCAGTTATTTAACAGTCAATAATGGTGTACCACAAGGCTCAGTCTTAGGACCCACCCTCTTTACAATCTACATACATAATGTAGGTAAAAACATCCCTAATGCATCCTTACATTTCTATGCTGATGACACAGTTGTTTACTGTCGAGCTAAAACAGTTACTAAAGCTTTCCAGCTTTTGAAATCTGCATTCAACAACATCCAGACAGATTTATTCCGCCTCAAACTTGTCCTAAATGCCGACAAAACCAAAGGGATGCTTTTTTCAAACAGGAAGTTGGTCCCAGCAGTTCTTCCTCCGATTTTATCCTCAAATGGTGTCCCCATTGAGTTTGTTGATTCCTATAAATATTTGGGTATCTTGGTCGACTCACATCTCTCTTTTAAGCTCCATGTGGAAAACTTGGTAAAGAAACTGAAAGTTAAACTGGGTTTCTTTTTCAGAAACAGATCCTGTCTAACTCTGAATGCTAGAAAACGCATTGTATCTGTGACTTTCCTTCCCTCCATTGATTACGGTGACATTATTAACATGAACGCTCCTACAAGAACCCTGCAGATGTTGGATGCTGCAGATGTTGGATGCTGTCTATCATGGTGCACTAAGATTCATAACTGGCTGTGATTATCGTACCCACCACTGCACCCTGTATTCACTGGTTAACTGGACATCATTAACTTCACGCAGACTCTCCCACTGGTACATTTTCATCTTTAAATCACTTCTTGGTCTGCTGCCTTCATACATCTCCTCCTACATGTCTCTGCGTGAGTGCAGCTACAGCGTGCGCTCTCAGGACATTATTACCTGCAGTGTTCCCTCAATGAGGACTGAACTAGACAAAAGGGTCTTCTCCTACTCCGCTCCTGTTTCCTGGAATATCTTACAAAAAGATTTGAAGCTCTCGACCTTGACCTCTCTAAGTGTCTTTAAGAATCTGTTGGACTCCTGGCAGGGTCCAACGCAGACATGTTCCTGTTTTTAGTTTTCTACATTTGTCTTGGAATCTAGCTGTTTTTAGTTTGTTTTTTTTGTTACCTTTTCCTTTTTCCTTTTTTCCTTTTAGCCATCCTATTTGTAAAAAAAAAACCTGCAGTATGACTTTTTATAATTGTTTATTGCTGTTGCTGTTGTCCACTGTTGTCATCTTTCTTTGTTGAAATCAGGTCTCTCTTGTAAATGAGTCCTCGAGGCTCAATGGAATTTACCTGTCTAAATAAAGGTTGAATGATTGATTGAATCTGACAAATGGTAATTGATCCTGCAGCTCACAAGATATTTTGCTAACAGACAAGCAAACATGCAAACACAAACACCTGCAGCCACAAAGAGTGGGCGAAGTTTCCAGGCAGTGGAACAGAAACTATGAAGTCATTCTGCAAACATCAAGTGTTTCTGACAGTTGTAGTAAAGACGTTTACAGCTCTTCCAAGTTGTTCTTTTCATTATTTGGGACTTCTGAGTCTTTTCAAAGTTTTTCTTAACATTTTAAACGCTTTTTCTACACTAACAGTAATTGATTATTATAAATCTGTTGTAAATTATGTATGTTTAAATGATGTCCTTGTTCAATTTAAAAGGATTCAATATTATTAAATACCTGTGACTTTACCTTGATGGTGTCCATGAGACTCTGGACCTTCAGCTCGTCCAGGACCGGAGGAAACGGTCTGATCAGGACCTGAACCGGGACGTTATGGACCTCCTCGATGGAGTCTGAATGAATCGACGTGCTCTCCTTACCGTCGGTCACGTCGCGCTCACTGCTCGTTTTCGACATGTTTCTGCTTGTTCGAAACACCTGATTTAACTGTGTTTTATTCCGCTGCCACAACCGAAACATTTACCTGCCGACTATAGACTGCTTTGACTAGGTTTCTTTATGAACTTCCTGGTCATACTGCCTGTATTTACAGACAGAGAGATTTGATTGGTCAAAGTTGCTGTCAATCACCAAAGTGCCATGATCTCATTGGTCAAACAGCCAGTGTTTACAGACA
>NC_056508.1:15460231-15469841 GCF_014905685.2 Nematolebias whitei
CCAAAGTGCCATGATCTCATTGGTCAAACAGCCAGTGTTTACAGACAAAGAGATTTGATTGGTCAATGTTGCTGTCAATCACCAAAGTGCCATGATCTCATTGGTCAAACAGCCAGTGTTTACAGACAGAGGGATTTTATTGGTCAGAGTCACTGTCAATCACAACAAACCTTGTGGGCGCTAGGATTTATTTTTTCCTAGATAAAACTCGCTTGTCTCTGGAGTAAGTAAACTAAAGTTGTTAATTTCATTGATTTACAAATGTTCGCCTCGTTATTTAGGTAGAATTTAAACGAGGCATTAAAACGGTGTCCATACAACATGACTATAAAGCTCAAATTAAAACCGGAAATCGATAAATAGAGCTTGTTTTTCCCCACAACCTTTCCTCCAATGGCTTTTTTAGCCAGTACTGGAAATTATTATTTGGACAATAAAATAATTGTTGGCATGTTTGGACTGTACTACTTTTCCTTAATTCAATGTTTTATGTCAGTGTACTTTATTAATATTCAGTTTTATTTTTATTTATTTATTTATTTTTACATTGGAGATTTTCAAAAATTACCTGGACTCATTTAACATCTTACCTCCCCATCAATCTGGTTTCAGGAAACAACACAGCACAACCACTGCTTCACTGAAGGTTCTTAATGACGTTGTTGAAGCACTGGATGCTAAGAATTATTGTGCTGCAATTTTCTTAGACCTGTCTAAAGCTTTTGACACTGTGGATCATAACATCTTGTGTCATAAACTCTCAGAAATTGGTTTCTCAGAACACACCATTGGTTGGTTCTCTAACTATCTTTCAGACCGGCGGCAATGTGTTCAACATAATGGTACTTCCTCCAGTTATTTAACAGTCAACAATGGTGTACCACAAGGCTCAGTCTTAGGACCCACCCTCTTTACAGTCTACACACATAATGTAGGTAAAAACATCCCTAATGCATCCATACATTTCTATGCTGATGACACAGTTGTTTACTGTCGAGCTAAAACAGTTATTAAAGCTTTCCAGCTTTTGCAATCTGCATTTTACATCATCCAGACAGATTTGTTCCATCTCAAACTTGTCCTAAATGCCGACAAAACCAAAGGGATGCTTTTTTCAAACAGGAAGTCAGTCCCAGCAGTTCTTCCTCTGATTTTATGCAGACATGTTCCTGTTTTTAGTTTTCTACATTCGCCTTATAATCTAGCTGTTTTTGCTACTTTTTTAGCCATCTTATTTGTAAAAAAAAAAAAAAAATCTGTATGCCTTTTTTATAACTGTCTTGTTGTCACTGTTGTCACTGTTGTCATCATTCTTTGTTGAAATCAGGTCTCTTATAAATGAGTCCTCGAGGCTCAATGGGATTAACCTGTCTAAATAAAGGTTGAATGAAAAATTTTGAGCTTTATAAAAGTTATATTTAGATTTATAAAGTGTGTTTATTGTCTCTATAAAACAGTCTCCTCTTGTAGGCTGGACTTTATAATTGAAATTCGGGCAAAAAAGACAACAGTATGAAATAAATGAGTGCAAACCTGCAAAAATGTTTTTAATTAGTGTAAAATAAAACAATGAATTCCTCTCTGATTTTCTTGTGCTTCGTTCCAGTCATACCTCGTACTTGTCATACTTGTCATATAAAAACTTAGATTTTGAAAGTCAGTCTGTCCATAACTTGGTCCATATGTTGACATTTTTCGCAGCAATGCCTCTGCAAGAAACAACGTACATTCAAAAGGTTTAAATTGCAGAAATCCAGTTGTATTTTCAGAAAAATCACTTAAAATAAATCATTTTTATTCTTGTCTTCAAATCGTGTGCAGAATTATACGTTTTCTAACAGAAGTAAGAAAAAATAATCACCTAAGCGTCTACAGTTCCCAAGCTAATAAAACGTTTTGTGAGCATTTTAAAAAGTGTATAATTGTTTAATAAAGAAGTTGTTAGGTGTTTCTTTTAGACACATACCTGTAGTACTAAACACTAAACCTTTTCTAGCCAAAGGGATGTATAAAAACAAATTAATTCCAGCAGTTTTCAACCAGTTGAAAGAAAAAAACACAGTCAAGAGACAATCTTTGTACTGGGGTCATCGTTCTGTTGCGTGATGCACCTCGCTGCTTCAAAGTGAACTCTTTAGTAGTTTCTTCTATTTTTGCAGGCGCTTCAAAGAGCCGCCCAGGTTGCTGTGGTTACACGAAGAACGTCTGGGCTCGCAGCTTTGCTCAGGTAAACAGGAAGCTTCAAAGATCCGCTGCAGAAACTACTATTATTGTTTTCTGCAGCCCACAGCAGCAGCATCTTTTAATGAGACAATTAAAATGATTTCTTGGACAGGAGAGGTGCAGGCCATTATGCTGAAGTCTTACAAACTCTTTGAACCGCGATGGCAACACTTTTCATGTTAATTAATTGGTCACACGGGGATCTGTACAGCACCGAGGAGGTCCACAGTTTATGTATATAGTCTGTAATCATCAACACTGATATCAATAAACTAGAGCTTCTTAATAAAGCAGAGCTGTGCTGTAATTCAGGCACGGGTTATGAAATGTTTGGCCTCATTGTTCACTGCAACAACAGCAACAGTCTGTTTACAATATTTAATTAACGACCAACCGTTCCCTGAAGGGAAGCAGAGATTAAACTCAAATCATCGTATGGTGATGAGGAAAAATGGAGTTGGGAGTCGTGTTGGTCAAACCTCGTTGATGTTGTGAAGCGTAACATCACTCAGAGAATGTTGTGAACGACTCAGCCCCAAACAATTAATAATAATAGCTCAGTATCTGCAACATTGACTGAGTTATAGCAGTTTCTGTGTTGGTTGGGGTCAGTTAGCTGTGGCAGCCATCTTAAAGTTCAAGTTTTTTTTAATTAATCCAATGATTACTTTCTGGGAGTGTCTCCAAAATCTGTGCTCAGATTCATGAGATATTTTGCTAACGGACAAACAGTCAACACCGCCATCCACTGTGCTAAGGTGCTATTTATAAGACAGAGTTTAGTGCAACTCCTCAGACTGACCAAGTTCCTGAATTAAAGACAAAAAGTTTCAACTTAAAAAAAAAAAAACTCCAGAGGACTGACTTGACTTTGTTAGAGTTAACACCAAAGGCTGACTGTACTTTTAAAGAACCTTTCTATCTAGTGGAGACACTCAAAGCTCTTTACAACACGATGTGTGCCCTCATCTACACATTCATGCTAGGTCCAAAGCTAGTCTGAATCTGTAGAGACTAATCAGAGCTTTGTCATTCATACACAAGGGAGTGGTGGCGCAGAGGTTAGAGAAGGTGGGCCTGTGATTGGAAGATCCATGGTTCAAGCCCCAATACTGCCAACATCAAAAAAATGTGGGTGGGGTAGGTGAAGCACCCACACCTGCCCCCAACCTCATTCGCCCCACTCTGGGCCCATGAGCAAGGCCCTTAACCACCATCTGCTCCCTAAACAGGTCTTTCATGAAAATGAGTTCTCATGGCTCAATGAGACTACCCCTATAAATAAAGGATAACTAAAATAAAATTTAAAAAAATTCATACACCGATGGGACACACATCAGAGGCAATGAGGGGTTCAGTGTCTTGCCCAGGGGCACTTCAACATGTGACTACTGGTGGATTCAAACTCCCAACTCTCCCATAGGAGGACGACTGCTCTAACCACTCAGCCACAGCTGCCCCAAAGTGTGTGTATTATCAGAATATGCATTATGGATGACTTCCATCTACTACCACACAGTTTTATCTTCACATCTGTACAGTTGGTTGAGTTAGGTCATTTTCACACCAGATAGTCCGGTAGACTCGGTTCGGTTCGGAACCAGTATTCATGACCTTTTGTTTACATTTGAGCTGGTGCGTTTGCATTCACACTGCACTGTGCAGTCGAGTCAACCTGTTGAACCAACCTGTTCCCCCGCTCGCCTGTGGGGGCGCTGCACCAAGAACTACTGAAAGAAACGACACAAAAACCTCTGAAGACACGTCTTCTTCTTCTTCTGTAAATAAAAATAAAAATGGAGTGGCATCAAGTTTTAGCAGTTTTAGGAGTTATATTTTGTTATTTTTCAAAAATGGACTCAGCGTGAGCAGAAGATGAGACAGAAGACCATGGAGAATATTGTTTTTCACACAAGGCAGCTGACGGCTCCATATGAGGTCAGAGAAATGCGTGTTTGTTTGTCCTGCGCTGTACTGCACTTCTTGCTTGTGGAGCGGGTCCGGTCTGATTGCATTCACACTGCACTCGAACCGCGCTGGAGTTCTCTTCTACCGGACCCAGACCTAGGTTTTAGCCCCGGCCAGAGTTCGCCTTTTTGTTCCGTGACAGAGTTCGATGGCGCGTTCACACGAGCCGGACTTTCTAGGAAAACGAGCTAGAGTTCGATTAAAGTGGACTAAACAGGGCTGGTGTGAATGCACCCTTAGAGTCAGTTTGATGTTTTCTAAGGGCGATTGGCTTCTGTGGCCATTTTGAATCACGTTGACTTCAACAACCAAACAAGTGACAAACATAGAAACACATCTGGTGTAGCATTCAGAGTTTGTGTTTAATTGTTCTCAGCTACTACCACACCAGACAGCATGGTGGCGCAACTGGTAGAGCTGCTGCCTCTCAGTGAGCAGGTCCCTGGTTCAAATCCCGGTCTGGGTGCTTTTCTGGGTGGAGTTTGCATGTTCTCTCCGTGCATGCGTGGGTTTTCTCCTGGGTACTCCAGTTTCCTCCCACAGACCAAAAACATTCATGTTAGGCTGATTGGTATGATGATACCAAGGCTGATTGAGTGAGAGTGAATGGTTGTTTGTCTCTGTGTGTCCCTGTGATGGACTGGAGACCTGTCCAGGGTGTACCCCGCCCCTCGCACAGTGATGGCTGGACATGGGCACCGGTGGCCCCCCATGACCCAAAATGGAAGAAGTGGCCCTTAGGGGCTTAGCCCTCAGTACTGACAATGGCTCTTGGCTTGATCAACACATCCCATGGTGTTTTTTTCCCTTGCTTAGATAGATAACTTTTACTACTTGGCATTTATAATGTATGTGAATGTTTTTGTTCAGTGCCCTGCAGTAACTTCTGTTGTGACTTATAAGACTTTTATAAATAAACTGAATTGAAATTGAATTGTTATTGAGAAGTGCAAAAGCTTACAGCACCTGGTATTCCCAGGCGGTTCTCCCAAGTACTAACCTGGCCTGACCATGCTTAGCTTCCGAGATCAGATGAGATTGTGCGTTCTCTGGGTGGTGTGGCTGTACACAAGGAACTCAGTCACAAATAGGACTTTTAAAGGATCATAGTAACCAGCGACTAAACTTATGCAACCAGAAGTTGTATCATCTACACACAAAACAAAGCACAACTAGATTTAAGCATTAACCTTTAATTTAATAATTAATCGATGACTGCAAAGCGTTCATAATGCAAAACTTCAACCGTGTCGGAGGAAAACGGGGTGCAGCTCATGCAGGTAAGAGACGTTCACCCTGTCTACTGGATTGATTGACAGGTGGTGTTGAGGATCCGACTCGTGCAAAAAAGTTGTAGATTTTACTGGCCCGTTTAAGACTCATTTATTCCATAGTTATTCTAAATTTATTCAATATTTTGGTGAATCTAAGGTTTGAGATAAGCTTCCTCACAAAATCCTAATGATGGTTTCTTTATTTTTCAGGGGTGCTGAGTTAAAATTTAGGGGTGCTTCAGCACCCCCAAAGTGAGGCTAAAATCACCACTGGTTGCAGATGTGCATCCAGTGATCACTTTCTAAGGGTTTGATCAAATCCATCCTGTTGATCATGAGATATTTTGCTGACGCTACAGTCAAATGACCACACTCAGACTCTGGCATGTTTGGACTCCAGCAGCAGGGGATAAAAACCAACTCAACTTTTAGAGTCACCTCACTTTTTTTTTTTTTTGCCTTAAAAAGACATTTAGCCAACATAAGCACGATTTGGAGGTAAAAGCCAATGAGAAGCAGATTGAGAGCAAACAGACCCAAACTCAATTATGATTTACAGTGATTTATTTACAGAGAGTACATTAAATTGTACTATTTACAAAGAAGCCTGGAACACCTGAGGAGGGAGGAAATGGGGTGAGTCCAGGACCACAGGAGGATGGTGAATCTCAGATTGTAGAACTTACTGGAAAGTGGAGACCTTGACACGTTGGGAAGAAGGTAAGTAGTTCCAGGTAGAGGTTAGTAGTTGGGCTGGTGGTGGAAATGCTGCTGAGCAGCTGAAGGTGAGTAAGGTTCCTTTGCAAGCATGAGAAGATAGATGAGGGATCCAGGGTAGGAGACTTTAGGAGGCAGGCACCAGTAGCAAACAAGGTAAGTCTTAATAAATATAAGTATTATATTAGTTAGTCACACAGGTACAGCAGCAGGTCGTGGAAGAACACTTCCCACATAATAATTTGCTGTTAATATTAGTGTATTATTAGTGTACTCAAGGTCCATCCGTTATACATCCATCATACGTCCATGTGTTGTCATCATTGTATGTTCCCATGCAATGGCAAAATTGGTTCTTTGCATTTAACCCATCACACCTGGGATACAACAGGTGGAGCAGTGGGCAGCTATGTAAGCGCCCGAGGAGCAATTAGGGATTAGGTGTCTTGCTCAGAGACACCACGACATGTGGGAATAGCTGGTGATCGAACCTGGGACATTTAGGTCTCGAGTCGGCTGCCCTGCCTCTACCCCATCTCCGTCCCCAGTCTTTAATCTTTAGTTAACAAACTAGGAGACGGCTGACAGCAACTACCAGTTGGTTTGTAATGCTCCAGCGAGGAAAGGAGCTCTCCCGCAGTTCTTTTTACTCCTGGAGCTTGTTAAGGAGATCACACACAGCTGATGCTCAATGGTGCTGCCCAGGAACTGGGAACCTGGGGAAAAAACTGAATCTCTCCAAGAACAAACTGTATGCTAACACCGACTTCTGTTAATACCTACAGTACAACATTTAAATGGAGTGAACCATCCCCCCTGGGTGTTTGCTGTTATACAGCACAAGTTGCTGCTCTGCTGTCATCAGACAAACCTCCACACGGAAGCATCATCACAGAGGAAGAGCGGACCCTGTCACTTAAAGCGTATAGAGGTATGTAAATGAGCTGCAGCGCCGAGGCGTGTTTGGAGTCCCACTACACTCTGCGTGACCCGCCGCTGTCACAGCAGGACGCTATTCTTCTTGCTAACATGTCTCAATTACTCAGATTGAGTTAGTCACACAGGTACAGCAGCAGGTCGTGGAAGAACACTTCCCACATAATAATTTGCTGTTAATATTAGATTTGGCTCCCTGTGGGATTGTCACACTTAGAGCAGCTGGAGAAAATTACCTGCCAGCGTTCAGACGGCAAACTGAGCTATATTTATTTATGCCTCTTTCCTCTGTTCTTTCTTTTTTGAACACGTTGACGGGCCTTCAAAGGGATCATTATTCTGATGCTGATTTCCTGCCTTCAAACTGCAGCTTTGTGACGGATGAGGCTTCTGAAATCATGAAACGATTTCCATGTTTTTGTGTGACTGATTTGTGCAGCGAAGTTGATTTTTCTGTTTAAAGCTATAGGATTGTTCTTCTGCACCGTGTACTTCTGCTACCCAGAATGAGATTCTGTTTAATGATTTTATTTCTTGCTCTGGTACAGATTTGCTTCGTGTTCTCTGCAGAGAGGGAGGAAGCGGCGCTCTGGAGGGAAGTCACGAAGGTGTGGATTATCATTTACACGCAGCTCAGCTCATTAAGCTCACATCAGAACCAGGAGCACAAAGTTCAACCTCTAATATCAGTGCTGACAGGATTAATGAAACTATTTAAACTAAATATTAGAGCGCCAACACACTGTTGTTTTATTAGTTGTTCTGTGTGTTGCTGAATGGAGAACGACTGGCAGTAACATTGCTGCTTGTGTGTGTACGTGTTTGTCTGGTGTGTTAACGTGTTTCATAAACCACTGGATACATTTTACAGATGTGGAGCTGAAATATGTCTGACAGCAGCTGAAAGTTGTCCTAGCACTCTGAGCATTGGTGTGGGGGATCTCTCGGGTGTGACTGTCGGACTCTGGAGGGCGACTCGAAACTGTCAGAAAAAATGTCCTCATGCGTGCTCAATAATCCAGGCACATAAATCCAAAAATGTTCATCTGGACGGATTCTTATTGCTTGAAATGTTTCGTCTTTCATCCGAAAGACTTCATCAGTCTGACGGCCATGCCACAAACAGTCCCATAAGTACAAAGTAGCACCTTCTGAACGTGGATCAGTCAGTTTAATGGGGACATCCAGAACTAGCTGTTCACATGTAAAAGGAGGACCATCAGTCTAGCAATCGATTGTTAGTGCCCTGATAGCAAGCGGTGGTGTCAGAAAAAAGGCATCCCACACATGATTTAACGAAGATGGGCAGATCTGGACCAGTTGTCAGTCATCATGGTTTATCATCACTGATTTGAAAACCTGGACAGATGTTTTCTGAGGAGAGTGCTCCTGAGATGGATGACAACCAACAGAATTAAGATGGTGTCTGCGACAGTTCTGACTGTTCAGAGAAAATATTCCTCAAACACTTTTTTCAAACACGTACAAAACTAAAGCGGAAAGACTTCGAGATTCACATGTGGAAGTAGAACCTGCCAACGTTTGAAGAGACTGTGGAGGTTTCCTCGTGAATTAATTCACAAACAAGTTGCCAAGTGGTTTAATGATCACACAAAAACTTAATTTATCTATTGGAGTCAACTCTGTCTCTCTGTTAGCAAAATATCTCATGAACCGCTGAGAGGAAACGTTCACAAAGTGATCATTCAGTGCACATCCACCGATTTACTGTTGGAGTAAGTCCAATTCAAGATGGCTGCCACAGCCATGGTCTTAATTCAAAGTGTCTGCACCTGGTTTGGTTTTAGCCAGCTCAGACTCTGAGTGCTAACAGGTCACATGAGGTCTGTCACATGTTTTATTTCACAGTTTGATAGAAATACAAGTTGCTCACCAGAAGAGCATCTTAGTTTAAAAGTCACCTGAATGGCAGCAGATTGATTTTAGCTGGAACTTTTACCAGAGAACAACAAACCTTCTTTATTTACAGACATGAAGCTGTGACAAGAGAAACAGACTTACTCAAGGTCCATCCGTTATACATCCATCATACGTCCATCCTCCATCCATCCTGTATCCATCATACATCCATCATACATCCATCCTCCATCCTTCCTCTATCCATCCATCTATCCATCATACATCCATCATACGTCCATCCTCCATCCATCCTCTATCCATCATACATCCATCATACATCCATCATACGTCCATCCTCCATCCATCCATCTATCCATCATACGTACTTCATATATACATCATACATCCATCTTACATCCATCATATATACATCATACATTCATCATTCTTCATCCATCCATCATACATATATCATACATCCATCATACATACATCATACATCCATCATACTTCATCTATCCTTCATCCATCATACATATGTCATCCATCCATCCTCCTTCCAGCCATCATACATCCATTATACATCATCCATCCATCCATCCATCCATCCATCCATCCATCCATCCATCCAT
>NC_056508.1:15469851-15473936 GCF_014905685.2 Nematolebias whitei
ATCCATCCATCCATCCATCCATCCATCCATCCATCCATCCATCCATCTATCCATCCATCATCCATCCTCCATCCATCCATCCATTCATCCTTCATACATCCATCATACAGCCTTCATCCATCATACATACATCATCCATCCATCATACATCCATACTCCATCCATCCATCTATTCATCATACATTCTTCATCCATCCTCCATTCATCCATCATACATCAATTATACATCATCCATCATCCATCCATCATTCATTCAATCAACCTTTATTTAGACAGGTTAATCCCATTGAGCCTCGAGGACTCATTTACAAGAGAGACCTGGTTTCAACAAAGAGTGATGACAACAGTGGACAACAGCGACAATAATAGACAGTTTTAAAAGAGGCATACAGGTTATTATTATTATTTTTACAAATTAAAATAAGATGGCAACAAAAGTAGCAAAAACAGCTAGATCATAAGGCAAATGTAGAAAACTAAAAACAGGAACATGTCTGCATTGGTCCCTGCCAGGAGTCCAACAGATTCTTAAAGACACTTAGAGAGGTCAAGGACGAGAGCTTCAGATCTTTTTGTAAGATATTCCAGGAAACAGGAGCCGAGGAGGAGAAGGCCCTTTTGTCTAGTTCAGTCCTCACTGAGGGAACACTGCAGGTAATAATGTCCTGAGAGCGCACAACATTCATCATCCATCCTTACATCATCCATCTATATACATCCATCATCCATCCATCCATCATCCATCCTTCATACATCCATCATACATCCATACATTATATGTACATACGTTGGTCATCCATCTTTCATACATACATCTATCCATCATACATCCATCATCCAGCCATCAGTCTATCCATCCAATATATTTACCTGCTTCTTCCTTCTTGGGTCACACGGATCACTGGTGACCATATCCATCAGTCACTGTGAGAGGCGGGGGACACTGTGGACAGGTCTCCAGTCCATCACAGGGACACATAGAGACAAACGAGACAAACAACCATTCACTCTCTCACTCACACCTAGGGACAATTTAGAGTAACCAATCAGTCTAACATGCATGTTTTTAGTCTGTGGGAGGAAACTGGAGTACCCGGAGAAAACCCACTCATCATGGAGAGAACATGCAAACTCCACACAGAAAGGTCCCCAGCCGGGATTCTATCCGGCAACCTTCTCACTGCTAGGTGGCAGCTTTACCAACTGAACCGCCTGAATTATGCAAGGTGATAAATGTAAAATAACAAACATACTTAAATAATATGAATTAATCTCCTGTCAGTGAACCAACCACTGCAGCTCTGTGGATGGAGTCATGAAGTCTCCGGGCCGTAAGTCTCTTCCCGTCCTTATTTCCGTATACGAGGAAATAAAAGGAGCTATTTACGGAATGCCCTCCTTGACTTTTGCCTGAGTGTTGATGACAAGTTGGATATGTTAGATGCATAAAAATGAGATTTTGACTTCAAAAAGGGAAGCATACGGATGAGGTGGACCGTGTGCCAGCAGAGAGGCGAGGAAACAGATGGTTCTACACAAACATCAAGAACGGCGAGTTAAAGAGCCTGGCAGTCTCACTTGATGAAACAGTGAGGAATGGAGGCGCTTTTAATGAGCTTCTCTCCTGTGATGCACAATGTGGAAGACAAACTGTTCAATCTTAAAGGGCCACAAACAGCTGACTGGCTGGTTTGACCGACTGCTTGCACAGAGCTCAGCCTGCATGCTTAAAGAAGCAGTTACAATGTGCAGTGTGTGTGATTGTCTCTGCACGTGCGTTGGTAATTAACCAGCAGGGGGCGCAAGGCGCGTGAACAGGGTTTAAAAAATGTCAGCACTAGTTGATGGTCTATTTTTAGTTAGTTAGTTAGTTAGTTAGTTAGTTAGTTAGTTAGTTAGTTAGTTAGTTAGTTAGTTAGTTAGTTAGTTAGTTAGTTAGTTAGTTAGTTAAAATAAAGATAATGTATTAAAAGGTTAGGCAGCCTTCACACTTTTTTGCACTGTTCGTATAATTTACATGCATTTTTTAATTTATCTCTTTTTTTTCCTTTATGGTTTTGAAGTTATTATTCTGTTTTTAGTTTAAAATAAGCACTTATAATAAAATGATACATAGACTAAAGTAATGAAAGGTCATTTAATTGCAGACGAACGTTGTAAATTCCTGGTTTTGAGTGAGCAACTCACAGCAGCTACAGCAGAGTTAGTTGTAATGACCGACTCATCCTCACCATCTTTACAACCATCATTTGTTTGTTTTTTTGTTGTTGTTGTTGCTTTTTTTTTAAATTACCAGCATGTTCGTTTTATAAACATTTACAAAAATTAATCTATAACAGATATGATTCTAATGTTTTGTTTGAAAAGCAGTTCAAAATCCACAAATACAAATCATGAATAAACGTTTTAAACTAGAAGCAAGGATTTGATCAGACTTGTTTCAGCTCTGTTTGCTGATTTAGGAGGTGACTTTAGCCCAATGGATGGGAGGCCATCCTCCTGTTGGAGATAGGGGTTCAATCCTCAGTCCCCAGTGTACTGAAAAATTGCCTTTAGTACTTCCCCTAAGAAGCCCATTGGTGTATGAATATATATAATATACCACAAAAGTGATGTACCTCAGACAGATGTTGATTACCGTATTTTCCAGACTATAAGCCACTACTTTTTTTCACAGGCTTTGAACCCTGTGGTTTATACAATGCTGTGGCTAATTTATGGATTAAAATTTTTTTTTGACGGGATAATGAGCTTCATGCCGCCAACACATTTGGCCTCATCATAACCAGGCGCTCACATAGCTGCCCAATACACGTCTCTCTTGGGGGTGGGTCCTCGTGACTCAATGAGACTACCTGTATAAATGAATGTTTTTTAAAAATCTGACCAATGAAATTACTGAACAGGTCACAGTGAACCAATAAAACTTAGTTTCATTGATCCACTGTGGGAACAAAGTCCCCACCCCATTCTCTCCTCTCCTCCCCGTTGTGCAGCGCAGTGCCCAGGAGGAAGACGAAGTTCGAATGACTTCCTGGTAAGCTACTGTATTTTTCTTAAAACCAGCTGTGTCACCAATATTGTTTGGAAAAGAAAAATATTTACTGTACGTATTTGTGTTTGTTACCAGTACATGTTGTAGCTTTCTGCTGTGGCTGACTGCTGGTCACATGGCTTCAGAGAGGGATTATGGGTAACATTTATGTTCATTGTTAATCATTTCAGTTAGCTGTTCAGCATTGTTCTTTTAGTGATTAGTCTGTTCTTGTTCATGTTCATTATGTGTTAGTTTGTGTTAGAACATTCAGTAGAGGAACCATGAGTGAGGGAGGCAGTTGTCATGAAGACCTGTGGGGTTCACTCTGTCTGTGAGTTGATCAGTAAGATAAAGTTTATAAAACACCATCTGGTGGTTGGTTCTTGATCTACAATGAAACAAGACTGAAACAAGATGGCTCGTCAGCGTCGTGAATGGGAGCTGATTACCCACTCTTAACGTTATCGGCTCTTAAAGGGCAAAGCCTATATGAAATAGAACTGTACATCTCTCAGCTGTGCTGCCACTCAAGTTACCACATGAACATCGTGAAAACAAAGCTTTGCAGAGAGTGGTGAAGGCTGCACACAAGTCTGTTGGAGTCAGTCTCCCCACCATCACAGACATCTACACCTCCAGATGCAGGAAGAGGGCCACCTGCATCATGAAGAACCCCACTCACCCAGCACACACACTTTTTGCCCCACTCCCCTCAGGAATGAGGTTAAGGAGCATTAAGTGTAGAACCACTAGACTGAGGAACAGCTTCTACCCTGAGGCTGTTAGACTCATGAATCTCTAACCAGAATAATCACTGTGAAAAACCACATCATGTTGCTGCTGATCTGTTTCATGTTGCTGCTGATCTGTTTCATGTTGCTGCTGATCTGTTTCATGTTGCTGTGTTCATTCATGCACATCTGCTCACGCAGACTCATGTTTGTGCTGTTGTTCGGCGTTTTGTTTCTATACTATTAGTACTTAGTGTATTTTTAGTTAATGTTTTTCTTAGTTCATATCTTAGATATTATTACTGTTTTTCTTTTAC
>NC_056508.1:15474336-15477055 GCF_014905685.2 Nematolebias whitei
CACTTTATGTATGTATGTATGTATGTATGTACAATTTTAATTTTAATTTTTTTATTTAGTGGGATGCAGCTTATATTCAGGTGCGCTCAATAGTCCGGAAATTACAGTATATTTTTCAACGACCAGAGAAAGTTAAAAAGTGTCTCATATATTTGCACCGTTTTTAAAATTATCCTTAGAAAACCTCAAAAAAAAAATTAAATAAAAGGAGCAATAAAAATAAATCAGATTTTTGTTTCTGATTGTTTTTTTATTTTATGATTCAATATTCTTTTTTTTTTTTCAATTAAAAAAACAGTTAAAAACTTGCTTTAGTTAAACATGACAACTCTTCACTGCATTACAATGAGTCTTTAATGGTTTTCTTAAAAAAAAAAAAAAAGATGGAGACTAAATCTTTTATCAAATCTCTGAAATATAATTTTTCTTAAAGCAACTTGACAGAAAATGAACAAAACCAACAAATATAATTTTAGCTCCTGTTTCTGTGTAGGGAACCATCGGTCAGTGCTTGAGTAACTGGTACTTTGTGGTGGCTGTTTTTAACCGGCGGTCTGAAGTGCGGCAGAGGTTGTGGGTTAAATTGCCGAATGTGCTGCTGCAGCCTCACAGTGACCCCTCACCTCCATCAGAACTGACAGAGTAGCGTGCTCACGTTTGCAGGCTGTTTTTAATCAGTCATGTGATGCGTCCTGAGTGTTGGTGTCAGTGGGAGGCTGCGCCGGCTGCTGCGCCGCTCTGCTGCAGGTGATATGTATGCAGGTGATATGTATGCAGGGCCACTACCTGCCTCTCTGCTGATTGTTGCTACACACACAGCACTCTCACGGGTGATGTAATTGGATTCCACGGGTCCCCATTTTACAGTTCATTGCCATGTAATGAAATCAGTTATTTACTTTCATCATAAAGTGTGATGGGGCAACATCTGTTGGGGTGAAGTTGGAGTACTGCATGTGAATGTTGATGGTGCTCAGCCTCCTCTGCAGCGCTGCGAGCTGTTGCTCACAGCAACACTTGGCTGTGAATCTTTCACAACCTACAAGTTATTTCGTTCAACATGAGCGTAGTAGCGGTGCAGAAGCGACAGTAAAGCCAACCGCTGCGCGCCCGCGTTGAAGGAAAGTGTTTGCAGCAGTGTGTCCCTGCTCCGCTCTGCCGGCTGTCTCATTATACCACTGCTAGAGGACACTGAAGGACACAAGCCATTGAATTCAAGCGTTGTACATTCCCTGGAAACCAATCAAGAAAAGGCCCAGAATAATAATCCCTATCCACCGTCATGATTCATTTTTATTTTGCTCCATATTTTTCTCCGGGTTTTGAGTCACTCAGGAAGGGTCGTTCCAGCATAAAATCAATGTTCCATTAAAATTTAATGGCCAGGAAGGCCTTAATAGTGGTGGAACAGATGCCTCTGCTTTAGAGATTGCCCACGTCTCAAGAAGTCCTTTTCCAAGTTATATTGGTGTTGTCAGGTCCTGTCACGGTTACCCCTTTAGCTGCTGAAGATGTCGGCATGTTTCTCCCTCAGAGCGGTGAAATTAAAACTTAGGAAGTTGACAGTAAAGCTCGTGCAATCCCTCAAACATTGGCAGAGGAAGCTGCAGCTGATGGCACATTATTGTCTAAGTATAATTATGCACTGAGTTAATGTTGACTGAAGGCTGCTCCAAACAGACTCACCATTCTCTGAGTGTGAACGTCTGCAGGATACATGTGCACGTTTTTATTTCCTGGGATGACATGGAACAAAACACAAGAAGATCAGAATGGGAGATCGTGTCAAAAGAAATACGAGTGGACGTGCTGGTTCCTTGTGCTATTATTTTATTATTCTTATCATTGCTATTGTTGCCATCAATAATAATTGTAGCAGAACAAGAAGAATCAAACACCCCTCAGCAATCATGGCTTAAGTTTCTTCATACTCAGCTGGAACACAAAGAGACAGAAAGAGGAAGAAAGTGGAAAAATCTTAATCAGTTTTTTTTTTTTTCTTTGAGGACCATATGGATGGTTTCGAGCAGCCAACCATATGTTGAAGGCTTTTGTCATGGAAATCAGACTTTTTGGCACTTTTTCATTGCGCAGCCAAGCTGGGCACATAAATACAAAGAAAAGAAAAAAAAGACTAAAACAGGATCAGATCTTTGAGAACACACAGAGTTGGAAGTTTTGGAGCTTGGAACAAATAGCTTCTTATGAAGACACTCCCTGATTCACACCAGACTGCAGTTTGTACCTGTATGTGTCTTTTTAAATAGAAAAAAAGACTTGAATAGAAAAGAGCATTTAAATGTCTACATGCATTGTGATATTATTGCTGTGATATATTTACAATTATATGTACAAAAGAGGAACAATGTTTCCCTACACCTAAGCGCAGTTTGCAGCTGAGCTGTGCCTCCTTCTGTGTAGTCAGTCATTTGCTTCTGATGTGTAATACTGCTAGTTACACTACATGTTCAGTACATTTACACTTGGTGGTTTTATTATCTCAGTGCATTTGTCTGTAAGAATAAAACAGGCCCCTGACCGCTCAGTAAAAAAATATAAAAAGGTATAAAGGAACGTTTTGGAGGCAATAATTTGTGTTGGTTGAACAATACAGCCCTCCTCCAAACACTGAGTCATCAGACAGGATGAAGTGATTCATCTGGATGAAGTGATTCATCTGGATGAAGTGATTCATCTGGATGAAGTGGTTCATCTGGAT
>NC_056508.1:15477065-15486406 GCF_014905685.2 Nematolebias whitei
TGGATGAAGTGGTTCATCTGGATGAAGTGGTTCATCTGGATGAAGCGGTTCATCTGCACAAAGAGATTCATCTGGATGAAGTGGTTCATTTGGATGAAGTGATTCATCTGGATGAAGTGGTTCATCTGGATGAATCGATTCATCTCGACGAAGTGATTCATCTGAACAAAGTGATTCATCTGGATGAAGTGGTTTATCTGGACATAACAGTTCATCTGGACAAAACAGTTCATCTGGATGAAGCGGTTCATCTGGACAAAGCAGTTCATCTGGATGAAGCAGTTCATCTGGATGAAGCAGTTCATCTGGATGAAGCAGTTCGTCTGGACAAAGTGATTCATCTGGACGAAGCAGTTCATCTGGACAAAGCAGTTCATCTGGACGAAGCAGTTCATCTGGACGAAGCAGTTCATCTGGATGAAGCAGTTCATCTGGATGAAGCGGTTCATATGGATGAAGTGATTCATCTGTATGAAGCAGTTCTTCGGGACGAAGTGATTCATCTGTATGAAGCGGTTCTTCAGGACAAAGTAATTTGTCTGGATGAAGTGATCCATCTGGAGCACGAGGATGATGAAGAGGACAGGAAGGACGAACAGAGCAGGAGCTCCTCTTCCTCTGTTCTCTCCAGTTTCTGTAGTTTTGTTGTTCAGAGCGAGCTCAGCGTTAGCGCCACGCCACCATCCATTTGGAATATGCAAATAGCTGACGGTGCATTTGCCTGCTGGTGCTCGACCTTCCCCTCGGAGGTCGCTCACCGACTCAATTACGCTGCCTATCTGCAGTCTGTCTGCAAACACCTGTTATCCTCCCACACGCCGCCGCCCTCCACCAATCAGCACGTGATGCTCGCAGCGTCTGCTGGGACGGGAGGGATGAAGCAGGAAGTGCTTCACTGCAACTCGTTTTATTACAGCACTCTTAAAAACTCTGTGCCAATAAAGTTCATGCCAAGATCATTTTCATTAGTGCTGCTTCAGAGAACGCACCATCTTTAGATGATTTCAGCTCCCTGGACCTCAGAGAGTTTAAACTACTCTGACACCACGTGGATATTCAACACTTAGCTATTTTATAATGACTTAATGAGAATTAATTTCACATTGTTCAAAAGCTAAAGCTAAAAATAAAGATAACTGTGATGGATAAAAGCTTCTTTTTTTATTTTTGACTCAACGCTTGTATCACTGTCAGACTAATTATCTGCTCTTCCTTTACTTTCACCGTTATTATAAAAATATAATAAACGATAAAGTATTATTGCTGTTGCTTCCTTCTTATTTCAATGTACCAAGTTTAAATAAAAAATACATCCGGGTTAATACAAATAAGTGCAAACCACTTCTGAGAATTATTGCCTGAGATTTAGCCGAAACGTTTCAGTGCTGGGGAGGCATTTGTCTTTCTAAAAAATGCCAGATATTATTTTTGGGGTTTTTATTGCCTCAAGTGGAACGAAAACAGAATAGCCGTGATTGTTTCTAACATGTCAATTGCTTCGTCAGTCGTGTTATTGCCACAAAAACCTAAAAATAATTCTGCTTTCGTTCACTGGAAGTCATTGTTCCTCTTTAAATCTAAGTCCCGCGGACTTTCTACAGTTTTCATGCATATAAACATTTTCTTTGAAGATCAGCAGCATCTTACAAGGTCAATGAATAAATAAATAGGTAAATAATAAATAAGCATTCAATAAATACACTAAATAAATAAATAAATAAATAAATAATAGGAAGATAAATTAAGTATTTACATGATAAATAGATGCATCATCATCATATAAAACAGACAAAGGTAAAAATGTGTCACTTTGTAACTGAGGGTGAGAATAAACCTTCACTCTGAGGTAATACTGGGGGGGGTGGGGGTACTTAAATAGACCAGATGAGGCACCATGAAGGCAGCCGCCATCACGGTGCAGGAAGAACAAGAGCTTTGTGTTTTTTGCGTGTTGCTATAGAGCAGGGGTGCCCAGACATTTTCAGCCTGTGAGCTGAAATGACCAAGTCAAAGATTTACCTGCTGTAAGGCCCCGTTTACACGAGAACAACCTCTGGAAACGTTAGTGTTTTTTTCAATGTTTATATAGAAAATTAGCGGGTTTACATGAAAACGCAGTAGTTTCCATGTCTGTTGGGTTGCCAGATAAGAAATGATGACCTATAGTACTGTGACTTTAAATTTATAGTATTTTGACCAAACTGTCAGATGTGCTGAGTAAACATATTCTAAGATGAGGTGTGTGTTGTGTTTGTTGAACATGTGCACAGAAAGGGTGGGGGTAAATAAGACATATTAAACTTATCTGGCAACCCTGAGGGCTCAGCCGCATTCATTGCACATGCAGCGTCTGCATGACAGTTTCATACAAACTGGTGAACACACCAATGTCTCTTCAGACCCTGGATTTGATTAGTTTTTCTCCTACATGCTGAAAAAGGGTGAGCAGTACAAAAACACTCTGCTCTCTGACATTTATTATAACTGTTGTTAGTGCAGGAAAACTTTGGACGGCAGCCACCTGTAGTGTGTCACTTCACACTTGGAGCTTTTCATACCTCTGTGGGGAGTTCCTCAGAACACCTCCACTCTGAGACCTGGATTCAGAAACCTTCAGTTTCAGAGAGAATGAGGCTGTTGTCTGTAAATGAACGGCCGGACGTTTCAAGTCGTGTAAACGAGACCCCAGACCGGCTGCCTGTGTGTCAATCAAGAGACAAATTTCATAGGTGGATGATCGGCTGACGTCTGTTTTTTAATGCCATGCCATCTACTCATAATACCTTTGAGATCGACCGGTAGATCGAGATCGATTGGTAGATCAAGATCGATTGGTAGATCGAGATAGATGTATTGGGCACCCCTGTTATAGATTAATGAACTGCTCGTGGCACTTATTACATCATTTGGTCTTTGTGTCCGAGTCATAGCGTCACGGTGAGACTGTTAGTTTGATCAAACGGCGAGAGTAAAACTGCCCGGTCAACAGGCTAACGTTTGCCAACCACTGCTCCTGCAGAGTTAAATGACTTACGGTCTAATTCAGGTGAGCTCTGCTTGAAGGACCCACAGTTACAAAGGTGCATTTCAATTCACACAACAAAATAAGAGCAAAAAAATCAATTTAGAAAAATCAAATAGAAAAATAACATCCGTTGAATTGAAACGTTTGTTTGGAAAAAAAAGGGGTCTTGGAGTTTTTCTACCTTTTTAAAATGATCTCCTTTTTTGCAAATACTGTCTTAGTTCACATTTTTGTAAAAAGTTTATGTTGGCAGTTGCAAAAGAATTCAATTCTTAGCAAATAAAAAGCAGCATAAAAATACAAGAGGTCATTTTGTCTCTAAAAAACAAAACACTGTTAGTCCTTTTTATGTTTTTTTTCCTTTTTCTTGTTACTATTTCCTATAAAATATCAGGAATCTAAATATTACTATTGATATCAATATTATTATAGTCATTGATAAAAATTCACATGCCAGGCCTCGTATATAGTTGTGTGTGTGTGTGTTTGTGTGTGTTTACATGTTCCCTCGCCAGTGTCAGCGCATGTTGCTGATTTGTGTTCAACTATCATCTACAGTCTCTACTTTGAGGAAGGTTGATTGATTGATTGTTTGTTTCTGTGGACGATTAGCTACTGTGCAGGGGAAAAATCCAGCATCTTTTGAAATTGTCTTTGCCATAATCAGTAAAGTTTCTTCACGTAATCTCAGTGAAAATATTGCTTTCTAAAAAAAGGGAAGAAACAAGGCATGGAGGGCAGAGTGAACAGGGTTATTGGTTGTGTTCAAACGGTTAGCTTCTTCCTCGTGGTTAGTTTTCTGATCCAGAGTCGTCCTCGTCTGCAGAGCCCTTGAAGCACGCTGACTCGTAGTGCTTGTTCAGGTAGGACTTGAGAGCGAAGGTCTTATTGCAGCGCTTGCATCGGTAGTGCTTGAAGGCAGAGTGTGTTTGCATGTGGGCGCGGAGGTTTGAACGGTCAGCGAAGGCTTTGCCACAGTGGGCGCACGCAAAGGGCTTCTCCCCCGTGTGTGAGCGCATGTGACCTTGCAGCAGCCAGGGCCGGCTGAAGGCCTTGCTGCACACGTCGCACTTGTGCTTGAGGTCGTGGGTGAGGATGTGCATTGCCAACGCCGGCATGGACACATACACTTTACTACAGGTGGGACACTTGCGGGCCATCTTGCTGTCCAGGCTTCGGTGCGTCTGCTTGTGTCGGCTGAGGTTGGAGGAGGTGGCGTACGTCTTTCCGCACTCGTTGCAGGTGTGGCGAGACACACCAACTCCTCTCTCCTGAGCTCCGCCGTTTGCACTGCTGCTTCTCGAGCCTCCCCCACGAGCCTCCCCGTCTCCTTTTCGCCTGGAGCGCCCGTCAGAGATGAAGAAGGCATCCATGGTGTAACCCTCGGCCAGGGCCTCCGATTCACCAGTGTAGAAGCCGCTCGCCGTCATGCCAGACTGTGGACTGTCGGGGTGTTTGAGGTCAGGGTCGCAGTACTCCCCTGCACTGTTCACCTGGGTGTACAGGGGGTCGGACACCGGAGAGGCCAGCTTATGCTCCATCTTCTTCTCCCCCTGGTATACAGATGGCGTGATGTAATCCTGGATGTATCCTGGGTAAGAGACAGACGCAAACACAGTTGGCCAGAGGTTGTGATGGATGAGGACACAGTGACATGCTGGTGATTACATTATTACAATGTTGGATGGCTGCCCTCTTTTAAAATGGTGAGTGGGTGAGTGGCAGCACTGAGCTTATTGCAGGTTTTACAGAACTGGTTTTGTTCAAACAATACCTCAGAAAAAATAAAATATCAAATGAAGTTTAGGAGAAGTTACAGTTTGGACTCACAAAGGAACAAAGGTGCAAAATACAGCTCCTCTTTAACAAAGTGGGATCATTGGTTAGAGACACCAAACTCATTCCTCATTCCTTCAAATTTTACAAGGTTTTCATGTTTTTTGCATATCCATTAATGTGTATGTTTGTTGTGTACGGCTTCTTCAAGCAGGATTAAACCTGTTGGAGCTAGCCACAATGTGCCGCCTGTGATTTAGGAGTCCCCGACCGTAGAAAGCATGATTTCTGAGAGATAAATGCTTGTTGGCATCATTCCTGTCCTTTCTTTCCCTCTGAAGCAGCTCAGGAGCTAAAAGCCTTGCTGGCAGCTAAATGAACCCAAACAAAATGTGATCTTCAGATAGATGCAGCTGAACACACACTAAATGCATTTTACTTTCTGTTTTTGTTTTTAAGTCCACATAAAAAATTGTTTTCCCTGGACAAATAACGTGTAACTGCAGGAAAAAAGCCATTCCTAAGCGCTGTGTGCAGCAAGCAGTGGAAATTAGGTATTGACTGCTTTTTAATGAAATTCAAAGTTTTGAACTGATCAATAAGCTATCATCTGCAAACAGTGCAGCTGTTCGGAGAGTCGAATTACGCTGAAGGTAGGAATAATTCGTGGAAGAGATCAAGTATCTGCGAGCCTCAATAATAGTTTATGGGATGCAGTTTGATAATGTGAAACATGGCGTTGCACGTATCGTTTGCAAAGAGGGTCACCTGTCTGCAGCAGCGAGCACGCTCAAGTGCTTCCAGGAAACAAGCCATTAAGAAATCAGTTTAAGTGCTCTCCTTCTACAGCTTCTCCATTCCCAAGGGTTTCAGTTCACACACCCCCTTTGTCAAAGACATGACCGTGACACCAGAGGACAAGGAAACTACAGGCCTGTGCACGTGGCGTTCTGCAGCACTGCATGGCTTCACAGTTTTAAACTACACAGATGGTGTTTGTCTCTGCCAGAGCTTCACGTTCGCTGGGAAGTCAAACATGAAAAGGTAAGTTAGGCACAAATGCTGCTGCTACGACAGCTACGAGCACATCCACCTGTTTTACAGCAACGTGATCAACGAGGAGTTTATCTGAAGGGTGCAGTCATCAACCTGCTTTATATCTGCTAATATTTCCATCAAAGCCTCCATGCATTACGGCTGAGCAGAGGTGTTCAGTGTGCTTCAATTAGCCAAGGTCAGACATGAAGCTCATCATTTAGGACTCGCGCTGTATCAGCCTCTACAGCTCGTAGACTCGTGTCTGTAATGCAAAGCAAGCATGTAATTAATGGAGCCTCTCAGCCAGCCCTCTTTGTTGTTCAGCACACACTCGAGTCAAATGTCTCCACAATGGGAGGCAGAAAAGCTCCCGGCACAGCAGAAGTGCTGACGTTAGCTGTTTCAGCCGCACACAAATCTTTTATTTTATCTCCGTTTCCACTCAGCGCAAACGAACCATTCTTTTGTTCAGATGAAATAACTTTGTCCTTTATTACTCTTTTATGATAAAACTGAATTTCTATGATGCTGCAATGATAAAATTGGGAACAATAGAGTGACAAAATAATACAAATTAAATATTAACTGTGGATTTTTTTTTTTTTAATATTGCAATATGAAATTTTAAAAGGTTTCAGTTCATTTTTAAAGGTTTGCTTGTTAAAAAATATTTTTTGTCCTAATATTCTTGAATAATCAACCATTTAGTTACTTTAAATTTTGCTGATCTGTTCAGGATTTAATTAAATTTTTTGGCACCAGCAGCAACTAAATGAATCCAACGCCTCCTGCTGTAAATGTCACCTTGCTGCTGAAATGGTGGAATAACAAACAGGTGGGCATCGTCAGCGCCGCTCAGCTGCAGAGTTTTTGTTTTTCAGAGCAGGAGCGTCTTGAGGAACCACAACAAAGGCTCACATATGGCCCGCTAAACGTGGCCACAAAATGGAAGCGGCGAGCTTAAAGCAGGCTGAAAGTGAAGGTCGTCTCGGCTGCAGCGAGGACGCTCGCAGCGCTGACCACAGTGATGTGCCTGTCTTCATATTTACTGTACAACCTCCATCACGTGCTCCACCTCCCTGCTGCCCCAAGCATTTTTGCCTCCTTCTCTTTCCACCTCCCTCCTGGCTCCTCTGTACAGTGTTGATGTCTCTTGTGGCGGCAATAGGCCTGCGTGGCTGAAACTCTAACCCCTGCTAGTTTTCAGATGCCCGGAAGGAAAGGAAAGATTTAGTGGAGCGATGGGGGTGGGGAGACCGTGTGCAAGCTCCATTTGGATGGAAAAAGGGGGGCGAGGGAGGATTGGACCATGATGGGAACTCAAGGACAATAACAGCTAAGGACAAATGTATCATTTGATACTCATCTCTCATTTCCACCAATGTTTTAGTCCACATCGTGAGCAGATATCAGCAGCCCGAGCGTGTTCAGACACCACAAGCTCGCTGCAGTTATACAAATACGTAACGGGACCTCCTCCTGATTAGACTCACGTTTTGTTCCCTATTTACATAAACTAATCCGCGGCTGTGACCTGGATTGTGTGTGCCCTTCACTGGAGTCAAAAAACAAAAGTCTGGGAGCAGCAAATGGGGGTGGGGTGCCTCTGGAGCGGATTATTTTGGATGTTAGTGCAGAAATTCGTCTGTCTGCATGTTACATGTCACATTAATTTACACTCTATGAGAATCTTATTGGCTGACTCATGGAAAAACGTCTCAACGAACAGAATGAAACAAAAGAGGACGCCGTCTGTTTGGAAATATCCAGACAAGCTGAGCTGTCCACAGGCACAGTGATCTTTAACTGGAGGCACGTTAACTCACCATTCTCACTGAGGCGAACCCCAAGGCTGGTCACCGAGTCTGTGATGGAGCGGGCGAAAGTAAACGAGTCGTCCAGGTGCTGATGGTGACTGGAGGTGACCACGTTGGATGAAGAGAAATCATCAAGCTTGATTTTCTTCACCAAAAACGAGCGGGGCATGTTTTAATGGATGGAAACACAGAGCGGAGAAAAACGCATGAGCAAGATAAACGAAAGACCCTCCGAAGACGCACACGAGCAGAGCTGGCTTCACGGTAATCCTTCTGGATGATGTGGTCATAAATATAAGACAAGAACAAAAAAATGAAAACCAGTGATGCTCTCTGGTTCCCCCGGCTCCCCCTGGAGAAAAATAAAAAAATAAAAACTCAAAGCGATCCTGTTCAGCACTGGATAGCTCCTGTGATGCAGCAGGCTTAAAGAGGAGGAAGAGGAGAGGCAGACAGGGAGAGGAGGGAGAGAGACTGTCAGACTAGCTGAGATCAGCAATCACGCCAGCTTTATATGGGCCACAAGCCGTGGAAGATCAGGTGGTGCTGCGAAATGGAGCTGCTTAGCTTTAATCCATCAAACGTCCCCCGGGACACACATCAAATTACTACTGAACCGTCTGTGCATTTGCACACAGACAGAGGAGAAAGAACACAGCCAGGCCCCCCCTGCCCCCCTGCTGCTCCCCGTCCTCCTCCCTTCCCCTCCTCCTTTCACCCCACCGATGCTCCGAGCTCAGAGGAGGAGTAAAAGAGATGGGCAGACAATGGAGCTGTGGATGAGAGCACACTTGGTGTCCTGTCCCCCATTGTCTCCAGATGAAGTGGCACAGTTTATGTTTGTCTTGTACCAGCACTGCCCCCCCTCAGGTCCTCCTCGTTACCTCAATCCGCCTCAGATCTTTCCTTCCTCTGGACGCTGTACTGAGTACAGGAAGTGTCATCAAACTAACTGGGAGCTTTTCTTTTTTTAAAGTTGCTCTGGATTCCAGCACAGCTACAGGGGAGCTCAGCTCGTCTGTCTCCCTCCCCATCACCACTGCACAGATGTGCGTCCTGCCATGCGTGGCACTGAATTATCTGATTAATTAATTACATCTTTTTTCATTAGGGTGAAATCCACAATTAGATCCGTGCTCACTAAATTGCCCACATATCTCTTGGCACGTTCATATTTGTGCAAATCAATTTGCCAGTGTATAATTTTTACGTTGCGCTGTACGATGCAGTTTTCATTCAAGCTTTCTTTGGACCAGGATGTAAACAAAGAAGAGGAAAACGGGTCGGTTTGGAATGAAACAGATTATGCACCTGTTTGATTCACTGCGACTCAACAGGGAAGCCCTGTGTCACATCGCTTGCTTCTGTGATTAATGATAAAATAAGGAGCGTCGCATTAGCATAACATTATTATCTACTAATAAAAGGAACCCTGATGCATCTGTTATGTCAGGAACAGCAGGAGTCAGAAAGTAGAGCAAATCTACGTAATCTGCTCCAACTTTCCTGTGATTGTTGTGTTTGACTAACAATCTGTGTAAAATCATGAACACCTCAGGAGGCCATTCCTGTTAGCTTTTTATGAAGAAATGTCTCTAATGGTCCTGATGCATGTTCAATAATCCAGGTAGAAAAGTCGAACAACGTTGAGTCAGGTCATCTGGATGGATTAAAAAATGATAATT
>NC_056508.1:15486806-15491415 GCF_014905685.2 Nematolebias whitei
TATATATATATATATATAAACTTCAGCTGGTTCTGGATGTCAACAATAAACTGGTTGATCCACTATGAGAAGCTGCTGTTAATAAGACAGAGATTATTGCAGCTCCTCAGACTGAAGAAGTCTTTTGGATAAAAGACAAAACAACTTTTTTGTGTAACAACAACAGAGTTTTTATGTTTATTTGTGATTTTTTTTAATCCGTCCAAAGGACATGACTTAACTTTGTTAGTCTCTTTAATTGGTTATAAAATGGTATAAAATGTCATATTCTCCAAGTGCCAGAGCAAATAAAGTGTTAAACCTTCAGACCACTTTCTGAATCTTCACCAAAAAGAACTGGACTAATCTTCACGTTTTAGAAAGCTGTACTATTCATTATTTTAGCATTATAACTTCTTATATAATATTAACATAATCTGGCCTGTTCAGCTGGATTATATTTGGATTTAGAACCAGTTGTCTCAAAATGTATAAGATTACTCAGATCCACCCAAAAATGTAGACAAAGAAGAAAATGTTAGATTAGAGGTCGATTGATCAGTTTTTCTGATGGACCTTTAGAAATCCATCCATCCATTATTTTTACCCACTTCTTCCTTTATGGGTCACGGGGGTCGCTGGTGCCCATGTCCAGCTATCACTCTCTGAGAGGTAGGGGACACCCTGGACAGGTCTCCAGTCCATCACAGGGACACATAGAGACAATCAAGACAAACAACCATTCACTCTCTCACTCACAATCAGAGACAATTTAGAGTTACCAGTCAGCCTAACATGCATGTTTTTGGTCTGTGGGAGGAAACTATAGCACCCGGAGAAAACCCACGCAGAGAGAACATGCAAACTCCACCCAGAAAGTCCCCCGGACCGGGATTTGAACCAGGGACCTGTGCGCTGAAAGGCAGCAGCTGTACCAGTTGTGCCACCGTGCTGCCTTTTAGAAATCAGGACAGCTAAACGCTCATACACAAAAAGTATTTTTTAATTTCATTTAACAACATATCATATTATTGCTCATATTATATAAAGTTATATTTAATAACATTTGGGGAAAAAAACAACTAAAAGCAACTGCGAAAATGTAGTATGAATACTTGTTCAGATTCAGCTGTATTGTCATTGCACCGAAGCGCAACGAAATTACATTTCAGTACAGCCTGGCCGAGAGAAACATAAACAAACAGACATGGGGAGAGGGAGGTGAATGAGGCCGCCGGCCTTGAGAGGTGCAGCCCTTTTTTCAGATAAGGCAAAGAAACATGAGGGAGAGTGTAGGTGTAAAAGAAATCAAATCTCACACTGTGTCTGAGATGGGACACAGTGTGAAAGGTGCAAAAACAAATGACCTCGGCACATGAAACAACAACATATTGATGACATCATAAAACACTTATGTATGAGGGGGCCGACGAGTGAGTTGTCCTTGGACACTGCCAGAAAGTTCCATAGTCCTGATAAAGATGGCACAGTGTCTATCAGCCGGCTCAGCTGACACTGATCCACATATGTCCTCGGGAGGGGAGCGATAGGGGTGTGTGTGTGTGTGTGTGGGGGGGGGGGGTCTTCTTGTTCACATAAACAACCAGGAGAAGTTTGAAAGAGCTGGCCAAATCAAGGCAGGGCGGGGAAACCAAATTCAGATACCGTAATTATTTTGGGTCAGGCAGCCTTTGCTTGAATTTCCATGTCTGACTTCAAAGTGCTGGTACGTCTCAGTGGCGATTCCAAACAACCAAATTTTATGGTCACATCGCTGGACTGAGCTTGTAGCCTTCTCCAATGTCGATTCCTTCCCGCCAGTGAGTCCCAGGAGCCGCAAGTGGACTGCAATTCTCAGAAACTGCGTCCAGCTTACAGCTCAGTTCATGCAGCATCTGAGTCTGAGAGCTTACCGCTCGGTACGTTCCTTCATACAAGGCAGGTGGCGTTACAATTGCCAGAACTTCTGCTGCCGTCTTCTGAATTTGACGATATGCCAGATACCCGCCAACACCAAAAAGCAGAAATTCGGTTATCATAAATCCAATTATGTACACGTCTTCTACATCCTCAATGGAGAATACATACAGACACACCATATTCCACTGGCTCCAGGGATCCATTGTGCATCCAGCTGTAGCTGAAGCTGAGCTGAAATAGCAGAAAAAGCTGAATCTAGCAGAAAAAAAGCTAAAATGAGCATAACAAGCTGAAATTACCATATGAAGATAATTAGGCTGAAAGTAGCAGAAATTACCACTTAAAACTTGAATTTATCTGAAAACGGCTGAAATTAGCTACAAAAATGCTAAAACATTAGCTAAAAAGTTACTGTCACTGAAAATGTGGAACAAGCTTAAATTAGCAGAAGAAATCAGAAAGAACATGTTTGCTGAAAAAAGCTGAAATGAGCAAAAATAAAAACAGCTGAAAAGTAGCTAAAAAAATCAAAGAAGCTGAACTTATCAGAAGGAAGTGGAGAGAGCACATTTTTGGCTGTGTTAGGCTGAGAAAAGTTGAAATGAGTGCAAAAAATGTGGAATTAGTTGAAAGGCTAAAATTAGCATTAAAACAGCTAAATAGTTGTTGAAATAGCATAAAAAAGCAACTTGCAAAGCTGAAAGGAGCATAAAAGCTGAAATTAGCAGAAAGAAGTTAGAAGAAGCACAAAAATGTTGTAGTTAGCTGAAAGAATCAGAAAGGAACACAAAACAGCTGAAAAAACAGCTGAAAATTGCTTAAAAATGTTTAAATTTGCACAAGGAAGCTGAAAGAAGCTGAACCAGAACACAATGTGAAAGGAGCAGTAAAATGTTGTAAACAGATCTAAAGATTTGAAGGATGGAAAATGAGCTCAGTTCATTTTCTATGAGAAAGAATGGCAGAAAATGCTAAATATTTCAAATAGCTAAAGTTTCACCAATACCAAAAGTTATAGCAGGATTGTCCTGAAAGAGCTGAACGTTTTGATGATTTGTTGAAATAGCACAAAAATTGCGGAACAAGAAAGATGTCGATAAACTTACAGATGAAAAATGGCTCACTGTAGCGTGAGTGCTTCATAAACATTCACACAATAAATAAAAATGTAATCTGGGTTAGGTGGACTACAGTAATCTGGTTTAACAGCTGCTTCATTTCATTCAGAGTCTGCAGGTGTTTACCGGTTGTTAAACATGGCCTATTATTAAAGTGGTCGACTGATTATTTGCTCTATTTCTAACTTCCATATGAACATTTTATATGTTTTTATGGTTTATTGTTTTTCTAAATGAGACGTCCCGGACAATAAGGCATGCCTTCTCGCCTCGGTCTCTAAGTGATCCATGTCACCGGCGGTGACCCCATGATGTGATTGGATGCAGCAGGAGTCGCTGTTCATTCACAGCAGAGAGGATTCATCACACACGTGGCTGTTCATCACAGGACAAGTTGACTTTCTTGTCACGGAGACAAGCGTGTTGTCCAGGGCCAAGAGCTAAACAGGTCTGAAACAGCAAACCTCTGGTTCTGTAATAAAACACACATTTTAATAGATTTTATTTTCTATGAGTCATCTGGTGGAGCACATTTTACACCATGTGATCAGCTCCTCTGTGACCTCCTTTTTTTGATACATTTGAGTTGATCCTAATATGTTCATGAGGAAAAGTCCCTGTTGCTGCTGAGTTTGTGCTCAGCTTTTATCCCACAGAGCAGAGGTTAAATGAACGATGAACCTTCCTCGCCTCACGGTGACCTTTTCCAGCAGCATCTCTCACCTGCAGGCTGTGTCTTCCAGAAGCTCTTGTTATTCTGGTCTTTGTTTGCTGAAACGGAGCTCATCCATCTTTCCTCTGCTGAATGTAGACAGACACACCCCGACAAGTTCAGAGTTCTGACCAAAGGTTCAGCTGTAACACTGTTTATTGCTTTAAGTGTTTGTTCGTGTGCTGCAATCTGGATTTCCTGTGTAACTTATTTCACAGTAAAACAGAAACAGACAACTAATGTTGAATTACTTTATTTAGTTCACCCCAGGGGCGATTCTAGAATCTGCCCTTTAGGGGTGCTTATCCCCCAGTGCTGTCAATGGCTCTTGGCTTGAACACCAATGGGTCCTCCCCCATAACATTTTGAATAAAGTAGATGCCATTTCCTGCATTCTGGTGTATTTTAACTGGTTGTTAAACATCTACATTTACCTACATAAGTAAACATTTGATTCAATAAATATTTTGGAGTTAACGGCACACCAAGAAGTAGCCTGACCAACAGCTCTCCTTGTTTGAACAGAGTACAGTTCGCTTCTCTCATGCATCCCCCCCCCCCCCCCCCCCATCCATCCAGCTCCTGCAGGTAAGGGGCGTTTCACTTCGGGACAAATTGAGGTCGCTGATCGGTCAGTTGCTGATGAGCATACTGGATTGATTGACAGGTGGCGTTGAAGATCCGACTCATGCAAATAAATAAATAAATCATAGATTTTACTGGCCCATTTAAGAGTGTCATCATTTATTTCGTTTATATTCAAAATGTATTCAATGTTTTGGTGAATCTAAGGTTTGAGAACTGTTTCCTTACAAAATCCTAATGATGGTTTCTTTATTTTTCAGGGGCACTGAGTTAAAATTTAGGAGTGCTTGAGCAC
>NC_056508.1:15491515-15501679 GCF_014905685.2 Nematolebias whitei
CCCCCCCCCCCCCCCCAAAAAGAGGCTAAAATCACCCCTGGCTGACAGTGTTCCTGAGAGGAATGTAGTGATGGAGACGGAGGAGTAGCTCATGTGGTTGACTTTAGATCTGTTAGTTGACAGAAGTGGTGTGGATTTGAGAGGGATCAAATGTTAAAAACTTTATGAATGGGTTCACAAAATGTGAAAATTAACAAACTGTTATGGCACAGCTGTTGTTCCCCTCATGTTGGAGTAACAACGGTTGAAATCATCTGCATATAGGAGAATAACCAGCACAGAGTATTGGCTGATGTTACAATAAATAACATGCAATGACTCTTCTTTTTTTAAGTTCTGTTGAACAATCATTGCATCATTTTATCATGTAAGATTTGTTTATATTGGAGAATAAGAGCAATAAGTCAGCTACAGGTCAAATAAATACATTGAACCTGTTCTTATGTTCATTTCCAAACATCTCATTTTGCTCCGTCTTTTTACAAATAACTTGAGCTCTGGTCCACTTATTACCCCCACACTGACATGTGTTCACTGCCTCAGGATGTTGCCATAGTTACTACCCCCCTTAGGGCTGGATAAATGTTTTTTTTTTTTGCTGGAGCAGGATGTAAAGACCTCTGGTCTGGCCTGAAGAGGAGAAACAAGCCTCCTTTTTAATATCCTGTATCACCCTCCAGGGTTATGGAGATGACCTGACTGTCCAAATTAAAGAAATCAGTCTCGTTGATGTACTTCTTCACACATGAGACACTGCTGATCAGGGATGACATCACGAGAACTGTGGAAAATCCCAAAAGTCCTGGATGTCAGGCAAACAACGCAGCAGACCTCATACATATTGGCGACCTCCAATGCTTTTATCCATGTAAACTTAAATGAAGACAATGTTCCCAGAGCCAAAATTGACGGATTGTATTGAAGGATACAATAATACACAGCTCAAGTGTTGGCTATATGCAGGGGACTAGCAGTGTTCGGCAATCAGGCCAAATTGTTAAAGAGGTACGTGTGGTGTTCCTGGTGTTTCCGTGCTGATTCATGCTCTTTTACCTCTGTGAAAAAAAAGAGCTAACAACAAAAATATTTCATGTTTCGTTGATTCACCATGTATTGCACAGGTTTTACTTTGTTAACCGTTAGCTGTTAGCAATCAGGTTTTTTTACTCTGTTTTTCAAAAGTAAACATAAACAGGAGATGAATTAAGGGTCTAAAGAGACAAAAGAGTGCAAGCTGGTTGAACAAGACGTTCAGTGTTCCTGTTAGTTCCTGACACAAAGGAAAAAGCAGGTGACACATAATGGATGGAAGGACCTGTTCAGGGACTGCAGTTGCTGCTATGGGATCAGGACGCTCCTCTGCACGTTCATTCCCTCCAACAAAGTGTTTCAGACAGACGTAAGTATTCCTCTTTACATTTGTCCGATCAAAGCCAACTCGGCCAGTTGAATCCAGCGATCACATTTCTCTTCCTGAGTAAATCGGCTTTGGTAATGGTACGAGCCAAACACCTTGTATATGAGGCTTGTCAGCATATCTGCTGTCAGTATCGCAAGTCCATCCATCCATTTTCTTTACCCGCTTATTCCATTTTGGGTCACGGGGGTCGCTGGTGCCCATGTCCAGCAATCACTGTGCGAGGGGCGGGGTACACCCTGGACGGGTCGCAAGTCCATCACAGGGACACATAGAGACAAACGAGACAAACAAACATTCGCTCTCTCACTCACACCTAGGGACAATTTAAAGTTACCAATCAGCCTAACATGCATGTTTTTGGTCTGTGGGAGGAAACCGGAGTACCCGGAGAAAACCCACACATGCACGGAGAGAACATACAAACTCCACCCAGAAAGGCCCTTGGACCGGGGTTTGAACCAGGGACCTGCTCGCTGAGAGACAGCAGCTCTACCAGTTGCGCCACCGTGCTGCCCGTATTACAAGTCCTGTAGCAACAAAGTTTCTTATATACCATTTTCTGCTTTTTTATTTGTGCAAACCTTGAATACAACTCTGTCTTTTACTTGAAGTTCTGTTTGTCAGACATCCGGGTACTTGCTGACATTGCATATTGTGTAGGGAGCTATTTTTAGTATTCCTCGCCATCTACAGGTTCGTTTATCATGTCTATTAACCCAAAGTTTGTTCATTTGACACCATATTTACTTAATTATCAAACAAAAATGTATAAACTCAGATTCAGATTCATAAAACAGTTATGCCTAATTGTTGCATACTTTGCTTTCTTCGTGGAAAGACACTCTGAGCTTTCCGGGCTGAGGGGAAGAGACGCTAAAAGTCCATTAAGTGCATTCATCTATAATTCACCTCACTTTTGCTTACAGGGTCACTTGAGTGAGTCTTTTTTAAGCTGTTACAGTACACGACTGTTGTACTGTTTAAAACAACGGGATCTGCTGACGAATAAAAAAAATAGAACAGGAATTGATTTCTTTTAACCAACACGTATTTATACCCAGGAAAATCATTGCTTTAACAAGAACACTATTTTGTCATGGCTGTTCTGGTAAACGTCGTGCTTGAGTTTGACAGAACATGCCTTTTTTTTTACACCAACAGTGATGAGACATGGCTCAGAGAAGAAAGAAGCAATATTAAACATTGTTCTGTGGATTTATAGTTGAACGTGAAACGTGAAAGGGCCTTAACTTCATTTCCAGTCATACTGAATCTAATGCTGTTTGTCAGATAGTTCAGTGGATCACTCATGCCCTATTTGGCTTGTGTCTGCCTGTTGTCCTGTATGAATCTCGGCGCGTGCATGCAGTTGTTGTCCACAGGCAACTGTTCAGTAAATAGGGCAATTAAGTGTGAAAAGCAGAAAGGAGCTTGCATGTCTCTTTGGTGGGGGAGATAATTTATGCTAATAACATCTCTACAGCTCAAGCTGCCCAAAAATGATAGCAGACCCTTTTGGCTTCACAAGAATCTTTTCATCCTTGTGGAGAAAAAAAGTGGTTTCTCAACACCTTGCAAATAAGACAGCTGTGTGGCAGTGAATGAATCTCTATCCCTGCCTTTCATCTGCAGATGATAATCTTTTCCCCTTCACTGTCTCTTGTATGGTGCATGTTTCTTCTTCTTTTAGCCCGTGGTACACTTGAAGCCTAGTTCCCCCTCTGTCTCCTCCCTGCACACAATCTATCATTATGTTTCCTTTAAGAGCCGTCATAGGAAGCCACTGCATTTGTGAATGCATTACTGTAAATAGTATTCTATGCATGAGTGATGCTTCTTAATAACACAAACCGGAGCTCACTATGCTGCTCTTATGGCATAAATTCCTCTATCATACTGAGGGGCACAGAGGCATCGGGTGGTTGTGGAGAGCAGGGGCCATGCTGGCAGTTCAATAAATAATCCCAGTGAAAGTGGGTGCATTAAACCATATGAAATCTGTACCAGCTGCCCACAGTCATCCTCAGTAAAGAGCTTCCATGTAGGCTGCTAAGAGACAGCAAGTAAGCTGCTGCTTCTGTTGTGCATGAGCAACAAGAAAAACTGAAAACATGTTTTACAGTTCTGAACATTTGGTAATAAAGGAATTCACACCTTTTAGAAAGGTTTTCATTTCTATCCGATGGTTTAAACCCCAGACGTGCAGCACTGAGTTGGCTTAAATTCATAACAGCGGTGGTTTTCATTTTTAGGAAGAAGTTGTGTAGAGAATGACAGTGTACGGGTTGCAGGCTTGATGCTCATTGTTAGCACTAATCGAGACTCCTGTTGACTAGATTATTTCATGTGATGTGCATTCTCAGCTGCTCTGACATCCAGTTTTACCCTGGACATCAGAAACTAATGGGTTGTACGGTGGCACGGTTGGGTTCAAATCTCAGCTGGGGCCTTTCTGTGTGGAGTTTGCATGTTCTCTTCATGCATGGGTAAGTTTACTCTGGGTACTCCAGTTTCCTCCCACAACCTGAAAACATGCATGTTTGGTCAGTTAGTGATTCTGTTAGCACTTTGTGCAAATGTGAGTGTTAATATTTCTTTGTGTCTTTGTGGCCCTTTGATGGACTGGTGGCTGGCACCCATTGAGTGCTAGAGATGGGCACCAACTCCCCAAGACTCTGAACAGGATCAAGCTGGAATTAAAAATGCATTGATCAGTAACTAATGTTTTGGTCAAAACTAGAGACCGACTGATATGGACATTTTTTGCTATTGCTGATATCGATATTGAGAGGGCTAGTCGATATATTAGCTGAAAACTTCTGAGCTTTGTCCACCCCGAGAATCTAAGTAAACAGCTACTTTAAAACCTGTTTAAACACTTGAAGTCTTGAAACAGTCTTCCTAATGTGTGTTCACATTTTATATCCTCAACTATTCACCATAAAGTTATCAAGTGTGTTACAAAACGATAAAACCAAAGGGATGCTTTTTTCAAACAGGAAGTTGGTCCCAGCAGTTCTTCCTCTGATTTTATCCTCAAATGGTGTCCCCATTGAGTTTGTTGATTCCTATAAATATTTGGGTATCTTGGTCGACTCACATCTCTCTTTTAAGCTCCATGTGGAAAACTTGGTAAAGAAACAAAAAGTTAAACTGGGTTTCTTTTTCAGAAACAGATCCTGTTTAACCCTGAATGCTAGGAAACACCTTGTATCTGTGACTTTCCTTCCCTCCATTGATTACGTTGACATTATTTACATGAACGCTCCTACAAGAACCCTGCAGATGTTGGATGCTGTCTATCATGGTGCACTAAGATTCATAACTGGCTGTGATTATCGTACCCACCACTGCACCCAGTATTCACTGGTTAACTGGACATCATTAACTTCACGCAGACTCTCTCACTGGTACATTTTCATCTTTAAATCACTTCTTGGTCTGCTGCCTTCATACATCTCCTCCTACATGTCTCTGCGTGAGTGCAGCTACAGCGTGCGCTCTCAGGACATTATTACCTGCAGTGTTCCCTCAATGAGGACTGAACTAGGCAAAAGGGCCTTCTCCTTTTCCGCTCCTGTTTCCTGGAATATCTTACAAAAAGATTTGAAGCTCTCGACCTTGACCTCTCTAAGTGTCTTTAAGAATCTGTTGGACTCCTGGCAGGGACCAATGCAGACATGTTCCTGTTTTTAGTTTTCTACATTCACCTTATAATCTAGCTGTTTTTGCAACTTTTTTTGTCATCTATTTTAATTTGTAAAAAAAAATCTGTATGACTTTTTATAATTGTCTATTGTTGACGTTGTTGTCCATTGTTGTCATCTTTCTTTGTTGAAATCAGGTCTCTCTTGTAAATGAGTCCTCGAGGCTCAATGGCATAAACCTGTCTAAATAAAGGTTGAATAAAAAAACCCAAAAAAAACAAATCAAGCCCTTAACAATTAATTGTTATGCACTGATAATCAATTGTTTAGACCGATGGTCCCCTTTTACATGTGAAAAGCTAGTTTCTAGAATTCTGCAACAGACTGGCTTGAACCACTTTGAAAAGTTGCTATTTATACTGTATGACTGGTTGGCAGGCCTCAGACTGATGAAGTCTTTCTGATGACAGAAGAAATATTTCTACCAAGAAAAATGTGTCCAGATGACCTGTTTTAACTTGTGTGTGTGTGTGAAATTAAACTAAGAAACACCTCTTCCCTGTTCATTGTTGAAACAGTCACTATGGTGAAGGTCTAATTAGTATTGACTGCAGCAATGTTTATTTTTATTTGCAGAGAAGAAATGTTTTCAGACAAACTACATTTCATTGAGGCGACAAAGATAACGTTACTAACACTGATGTATTTTACCTCTACATTAGATTTATTGTTCTGGATAAAGTTTGACAAGTCAGTAGCCTATAATTGGTCATCTAAATGTTAGCTTGCTAACTTGAGAGTCACGTAGCTAATGACAAGTGGGTTGGAAGATTGAAGAGAATTTATTATTGTTGATTTTTTTATTTATTTTACAGATCAGTTAAAATAAAATGACTAGGCTTTGTTCAGCAAAACGCTACACAGTTTCTCTCTGCTTCGCCTGTGCTGAAAGTGAAAGTTCAAGTGAACGGCCATGATTTGAAAGTAGTCCGCATGCACCCTCAGCTGGATACATTGCACAATTACACCTTTAGCAAGTAAGGACAAGGTTTGTTCCCAGTTTTTATATTGGTGCATAATGGGATAATTATCACCGATGTTGACATACCATACCATACCATACCAATTTATTTGTAGAGCACTTAAAACAGCAACAAGGCCAACCAAAGTGCTGTACAAGAGAAAACAAACATGCACAGCAGACAGGAAAACATGAAATAAAAATACAGATACAAATAGCAGCAGAAGCTAACTAAAATGGCCAACAGAGTAGAGAACAGACCGGACCAAACAAATCACACCGTGTTAAAGGCAAGAGAATAGAAGTGGATCTTCAAGCGAGACTTAAAGACTGAGAGTGTGGGAGCCTGCCGGACACTCAGTGGCAACTCATTCCCCAGACGTGTCCCCAAATGCCTATATCGGCCTAAAATATCGGCCCCTCCTGATATATCGGCTGGGCTCTAGTCAAAACTGATAACACCCCAAACATTTAGGATCTTTGTTAATATCCTGAAACATCTGTGCTAAAGGCTACCAATAAATTATAAACTGGGGGGTTCACAAAGTCATTAACTCTTTTCACTAAATAGCTCTGTGATACCAGTGCAAAGATCAATCACTCTAATGACTCACCCCCACTCAGCCCGGTTCATGAGACCACCTTATTTGAGGTTCCAAGCAGACACCTCCGAGGGGTGATTTTAACATAAGCAGACAGAAGCCTTTGATTGGCCAGTGAAGCTACGTCACTGATGACCTGCCCAACAAAACTGCAAACTATATCTGAACCACGGATGGTGCCACAAGAAATGAGTGCATTTACAGAGAGATGTCAGAAATGATAGTGCACTATGGCCAGGATAAGCTAAAACAAATTCAAGTCAGATTATAGGATGGTTAAGGACCACAGTGGGCGGAGTGGCTCGAACACAAAAAGACCAGCTACGATCCCGCCCACTTTGCAATGACGATCCCGCCCAAAAAGCAGGGAAACGGGTCATCTCCACTGTATTGGCAAATCACCTACACTTGAGATAAACCGAGAAGAGGAGAACCGAGAGGAGCCGCACTTACCAATGGCATATCGGTTTTACACATATCAACCGTTAAGACTCTCTTGGTGACTCAGGGGTGTAACAGCAGCAGCTTGGCTTAATTCTCACATGCTGCCTCCTCAGTTCTTTCATAAATCACACCAAAACAGGAAAAAGTAACCTCAGACCCAGCTTGAAAGTGTTTTGCATCGGGGCTATCGAGGCAACATGTGTGTCAAAGGAGAGATTTGGTGATGCCATGGAATGTGAGTAACCTGTTGGTGAGAGTAAGAAATATTGATATTCACACAAACGCTTTATCCATATACTTCAAAAAAATGAAGGTCAGAATAACAATCAAAACATCCTGAAGCTTTTTAATTTGTTTGTTTTTGTCATGTTGTGTGTTTCTTTATAAAGGACATTTTTCTTGTCAGGTTCAGTCACATCACTCCAACTTCTTGCTTGTGCTGTTTTTATCAGCGTGGAAACTAGACAATTTGTACAGCAGACAATGAACTGGAATCAGATGATCAGAGATTAATTTTGCTGTTACACCCAACATTTGTAAACTAAGAGCAAATAAAGCCTAGAGTTCTGGGCTAAACCTTCATCGCACAGTAAAGCTCTCACGTGTGGCTTGTTTTACCACACAGCTAGCCATGTGTGGTAATAGTTTAGTGCACGTGGCTGATTTTAGATTATAGCTCTCTGTTTTGGATGAGGATGGATGTACCCCATGTGAAGCTGGACACAAAAACACTGACATCTGATGCTATTGCTACTACCACAAATGTCTGAGTTAAGTTTTTTTTTAATAATTGAATAAAAATCTCAGCATAATAACAGAAAATAACCAAAGAACTCTGCTGTTAAGTAACAACATTTGTCTTCTTGTATCTATAAAACATTTGCTTGGGTTGAAGAAAATCAGCAGTCACAGTTTACCCACCAAAACTAATCTGTCAGATTAGTTTTGAATCAACCAGCAAAGATTTAAAAAATGTTCATTATTTTGTCACAAAATGTCATAAGTTTGTACTTTAAGTTGCAGTTTATTTGTTTCTAAAAGCTCTCCATTGCTGATTTATGAGTCAAAACAGCAAGTTGATCACTGTGTTGTCACTAATCATAAATGGCAAGTTTTGAACCTAAAATTTTTACAATTTGGCTGCAAAAGTAGCTAAATGTTTTATATTTGGTTACTTTCTGAGCCTTTCACAATGCGTTTACTACAATGAAAACTAAATTTTAACTGAAACCAAAAATTTACTCCTGGGATTTATTGTCTGATTAACATAAGCACAGTTAATTATACTGAACAAAATTATAAACACAACATTTTTATCTTTGCTTCTATTTTTTATGAGCTGAACTCAAAGATCTAAGGCTTTCTATGTATACAACATGCCTTTTTACCTCTCAAATATTCACAGATTTGTGCAAATCTGTTAGTGAGCACTTGTTTGTCTCGATAATCCATCCACCTCACAGATGTGGCATATCAGGATGCTAATTAGACAGCATGATTATGGCACAGGTGTGCCTTAGGCTGACCACAGTAAAAGGCCACTCTAAAATGTGTAGTTTACTTTGACTGTTCTGAGGGTTCCAGGGAAGTCAGAAAACCAGTGACCACCATTTGCCTCATGCAGTGCAAGATGTTTCTTTTACATAGAGCTAACTGATCAATTCAATTTAATTCAGTTTATTTATATAGTGAAGTCAAATTTATTTGTATAGCACATTTAAAACTGTTACCAAAGTGCATTAACAAAAAAAAAAGACATACATGGGGAGACTAGGCTGCAGCCACTTGAGCGGTGCCACATTTTTAGATAAGGAAAGTGACAACATGAAGAAACGAGAGGTCAGAAATGGCCTCAGCACAAAAAGCACCATAAATAGGCATAAGACATATACATTTATGAGAGGAGGCCAACAAAGATGGTAAATTGTAAATACTGCCAGAAAGTTCCATAGTCCTGATAAGAGATGGTGACTATCAGCAGGCTCAGCTCTGAATACAGGTCACAGGTGTCTTCAGGAAGGGGGTGAGTTGTCCGTGAACACTGCCAGAAAGTTCACAGTCCTGATAAGAGATGGTACTGTCAGCTGGCTCTGATATAGTTCCACAGAAGTCATCAGGAAGGGAGCAGGAAAGGGGAGGGAGGGAGGAGCAAAACAGAGCTTCTTGTTTGCATAACTTCCAGGAGAAATTTGAAATAAGTTTACCTATTTAAGGCCAAGTGGGGAAGAGATTCAGATAACACTAATTGTTTTTGGACAGGCTGACTCTGATTTATTTAATCTGCCTTCAAAAGTTCTAATTGTACCTCTCAGTGGCGATCCAAACAGCCAAATTTTGTGGTCACTCCACCATGTAGTGCATGTAGCATTCTCCAGGGTTGATTCCTTCATACTAGTGAGTTCCAGAATCTGCAAGTGGCCTGCAATTCATAGAAATCACATCCAGCTTATGGCTTAGCTCACAAAGCATCCGAGTCTGAGCGCTAGAAGCACAAAGTATTCCTTCACACAAGGCTGGCAGCCTGACAATTGCCTGAAATGCTGCCAATGTCTTCCAAATTTCGATATATCAGATACCCGCCGATTCAAAAGAGCAGACATCCTGTTATCATGAATCCAATTATGTATGCATCTTCAATGTCCTCAGTGGACAATACGGACAGACATACCATCTTCTATCTCGATCCATCTCATTCCAGGAATCCATGGTATACCCAGCTGCAAATGTCCCTTCAGATCAAGAGGGTTCTCCTACACCCTGTTGTCTTGTCGAGAAAATTTATCAATTGTGTTGAGAGACGAGCTGACCCAATCCATAATTTACAATTCGGAGGATGTGTAAAGAGAGGCTCTGAAAAGATTCACAGGACAAGAGCAAAAGCAGCAAAAGTAAGAGTGGGCGGTAGTGCCAAGTCACAACAGAAGTCATCTCAGAGCACTGTACAGAAACATTCATATATATATATATCTAAATGTTTCTGTTTGTTCCAGAATCTGCAAGTGGCCTGCAATTCATAGAAATCACATCCAG